>NW_027287538.1:81910307-82082807 GCF_022747635.1 Hetaerina americana
CAAAGAAGATTCCTCGAGGAAAACTAATTATTGCTATCGGCGTGCTAATTCCAATACTCGTAGTCATATTCTTCACTTAAGCTTTCTCTTTAAATAAATTTCAATTTTTCTTTTATATTTTTATTTCAGTCTAAAATGATTGGCTACTGCGCAACCTGCTTTCTATGATCTTTTATCAATGGTATATATTGTTGACAAATGATAGCGAAGCATTTATTTAGTTTTTAAAATTCGCAATAATTATCTTGGCGGATATTTAGTGGGCGAGTTGAAAGATGCATGGGTCGTTTAAAAATTTAGTTTAGAGTCAGGGTGATGGCATCACTTGCGTAAATTGAAATTATTTTTGGCAGGAGGCACCTCTTGAAGGGGCGCACAATTGCCATCTAAAGCGGGTCTACTATTCAATTCTTAGCTTTCTTTAAATATAGCAGATTTCAGTGATTCCCAGAAATTGGGAAAAACTCATTTCAAATTTCAAACAAGGATTTATTTACTAAACAAATTGTGTCAGGAAAAAAGTGATATAGTATTACGGAGGATCTGCAACTTCGATAAATTTATGAGTGGTTTCAGAATGTTCCGATTGCCATTCACGTTTCTCCAGTTGAGGCAGTTTTTTCAGGAATGCTCTTTTTCGATTCAAGAAGAATAATATTCAATGACGTTTCGAGAAAGGGTTAAACCATTTACTTTGTCGTTAGGCCATTTAAAAACCGAGCTGCAAGAAAAACGTACAAGATTGGCCCACGAAAAAGTACTTTTCAGGCACAGGCGAAGGTAGTCAAATTACAGCAAGAGGCAAAAGGTTTCAGAAAGTGTTTTGGTTAATCAGTTTTGGCGCATTACTACGGATAGGTTTAAAAATGGTGCTCCAAGTGCTTTTGAGAGATGATTTTAAAGTTAAATAAATTTAGTCCATTATCAGTTGTAGTTTGTGACGCAGTGGCACGGGATGTGAGGCTCTCAGGAGTAGCTTTGACGATGACAAATGTGTTTTTCTTTTGGCTCCGGTGAAAACAAGAGTAACGTCATCCGTTGCTAACCCAGTGGTCACGAGTTTGCTTCCCACCTGAGAGCTTATTCATTGTTTAGGTTCTCTTATTTACAACTTTATGTTGAAGTAAATGGCGGAATCGTGATTTTTCCTACTTGGTGCTAGATAAGAAACAAAGGGAAAGCAAAAATTAGATATGCCGATACGGAGAAAAAATAGCTGGGGTGCTTGACTGTCGAAACGACTGAGAAAAACTAATTATTCACTCAAAGTTAACCAGAGAGGTAGAATACGGCACAATTTTTTGGGAGATGGTGGATTGGATATTTTTCACCTTTCAGACTCAGGAAAGAGTTTGGCGAAGATCAAAATTGCATATTCTGCAAAAACGTTTGCCGGGAATGTGCCCCGTTCGAATCGTTCGGATTACCGAGCTTTGGCGCTAGAAAACAAATGAAGAGTATTTCTTTCGTTCCGAGCAATCGGGTCAAAGGGAAAATTGTTTAATATCACTTTACTGCATCTCTAAATGTGCAATCGTATCGCAGTAGGAATATCAATCACCACCATGAAGGTTCAGCACGACCGAACAAATTCCCACCAACCATCTCCTGGGTGGGCGCCATGTTGACCCCACGAGTGGCTACACTCGGCCTTTCCCATGCAAGCAAGCAGTTTTGCTCAAGACATTGTGTCTGGGGCAAGGGGGGAGGCTTTAATGGGGTGTGGATGGGGAATGGGGCGAGAGTCCCGGAAGGGGGGTGCGGGTCGCCCGTGACTAAGAAGACAGTGTTTTTGTCCGGGCAACGTTTTATTCGCACTGCCGAGAAGAGGAAATGGAAGTTTGAGGGAGGGTTTGTGGGCGAGGGAGGGGATGTCGGGGGATGGGAGAAGGGAACGGCGAAGGGGTTGGAGTGATAAAGGGTGGTGTTGAGGGAGGGTTGGCGACAAGGGAGTGGTGGTGTGGGGGGGAGAAGGGAAGGCAAACGGAATACGGAAGCTACTCGATGTCGTAACGAAGGGTCATTTGTGAGCCCTCTAGGGAGAGATTGCGGAAGCGAGGCGGCAGGAAGAGAGTGGGGAGGAAATGGCCGCTCGCGCGCGCGTGTTCGTGAGTATGTGTTTATGTGTGTGAGTGTGTTTTTGTGTGAGTGTGCTGGGTCGAGGCGAGTGTAGGGGAAGGAGCGGAGATGGGAATTCGGAATTTATTCCACGGGACTCCGTGAATAAGGGATTCGGTTCCAGGTTAGCGTTTTACCCTTGCCCTGTGATTCGCGTGCGATGGCGAATGCGCCGCCCCGTGATTATGTGGAGAGCTAAATGAGTCGCCGCCGACTCTCCCCCATCGCCCACGGGAGTGCTTTCTTAACGTTTCTTTAGTCCTACGAACGACCTGCTTCTTTTGACGGAATACCCCAGCGACTTTAGGTTGGCAGAAAAATAATTGTGTGCATCTTCGCGTGAATATTCTGCGACCAGTAAGGCCACAAAAATGCTTTTTTGAGCGATAAATTATTTAGAGACATGTAATTAAATTGTTCAATTGAATATGCTCACATTCACTTTTTTGTGAAATTTAGTCTACATCTATTGTCACCTTCAAAGTGATCTTCGTTCGTTGTGCACTTATTCCTCTTCTTTTCCCGTGTTTAAAATACCCTTTGAAGCCCACGGATGTTGGGATTTTTAGTTTCTCGTCGTTTCTTCCTTATTGTGTCCCACATCTTTCCAGTGATGTCCATTCATCACATTTTTGCATTATGGGAATAAGAAAAAGTTGCAGGAGGAGAGATCTAGCGAATAATGGGGATGATCAAGGATGGTGATTTAATTTTTTGCCAGAAACAACGGCGAGCAATCAATGCTGAATGTGCAGTTGCATTGCCATGATGAGGTCACCCATCCATCATGTTTCGTTAAAATAGTGTGCACTGTTGATTTTCCTAAATTCAGTCTATCAGCTTCTATCGTTCGGACAGTTTTTTGAAGATGTCTAAGGACAAGGGACCGCACACGATCAGACGGGTCATGGCCGGCAGATTGCACCAGCTCGCGCATTTATTGCACTGACCACGTGCACGAGTGCTACGTTTTCGCTCGAGCTTTAACCGACAATAATTTCAAAATCAAACACGAATGGCGACTTTGATCGTTAAGGCTAAGATTGCTGAATTACGGTGAAAATTGTCTTGTCGTAATATGTTTTGCTCAAGAACTTAATAATGATATTTTTCCAAAAACTTTTGATATCAAAAAGTATAATTACGTAACTTTTAGTCTTTTACTTCACTTTTACTTTTACTCACTTACTGTCAAATAAGTCACATTAAGTGATTTTCTGATGTCACTTTTAGGAACCGACTTATACTGATGATACATCCAAACAATTTTTATGAAGAAATTATTTAATAACGACCTGTGTTTTGGCTTCAAACGCCAATATTAGGAAGTAAAGTTTTGTTTCGGAGCATGCATCGTCAATCGAGAGCACGAATTGGTCTCCCATGTTCTCCATAATTCCTCCTTAAATGTCGTCTTGAATCACGAACTTCACAAAAATAAATGCAGTATTCTTGCTAAAAAGTCTCGTAAATGTATCTTTGATTTTGGCAAATATTTACAAAGATTTATTGAATAACATTTCATTGACTTTCTCGAAAACTCTCTTTGAAAAATGCTTGTACAGCCAAAGCATAATATTTTAAATACCAAGAAACTACGGGAGATGCCTCAACAGTAACTTTTAACGAATCATCTGCTAATAGCATTTAAATGCAACCATTTCAGAATGTTAAAATCGTTCGCCTTGACCGGGATCCCGGTCAAGGCCAACAATTTTAACATTCTGAAATTGTTGCATAATATTTTAAGTTGTAATCTAGTTAGTACAATTAATAACAGCGGTGTTTATCAATCTCGATAGACTAAATATATTTTAATAGCTTAATTGAAAGATAAATTTCAGAGCTTAATAAATGGATTTATAAGCATTGATGCAAACACACCATGCATTCGGTTTTCACTGAAAAGTTACACTCCAGTCTCTTTAACTCCAGAGACTAATATAGTATGTTTTAATATAGCATTCGATCGCAACTTACATCTCAAGTATTTCATTGCGAAATTATTACTACGGCTAGTAAGCACTGTCTAAAACTAACAAAAAGACCGGTACGCATACACGCCTTGAGCTACGCCTAGACTTCAACATGAACAGAACATTTGGCGCAAAAAGGGCAAAAGGGATTGCGGAAGTTTTTGTTCCTAAGAAGAGCTTCATACTATTCTCCACGAATTCCTTGTCACAATTTTAATGGACGATGCATCAATAATTCCTTTCTATGAGGAGAAGCATTCTTATAAAAAATGTTTTGTAATACCTTATAATATTAATTCAAAATCTATACGAGTATTAAATTCCGTTGAGTCGTCATCACCGATGAAAGTGGCGTCCAATTTCATAATGACTACGCAATATGTCACTTAAAGGCTTATTGGGGAGAAAAAAAAACGCTTCTAAATGTTACAGTTATAATCGTGAAAAGGCCTTCATGAAGATGTATTAATATTTTTTTTATTGTTGGAGGCAAAAAATATTTAAAAAGTTTGTTTTAAAATATTTGTCTGAAATTGATAGTTCTTATTAACGAAGTACAGATAGAAATTCGCCAAATTTATTTATTTATTAAAATATACCCTCCCGGACTACAACCTTGACGTGGTGGAAGGGCTTGTGAGTTCCGATGACCCCTAGAGCTGTGCTGGCAGGAGTAATAAAAATTTCTCCTGGTAGGGTAACACATGACAGATAGGTCGAAGGTTAGGAGCCAGATGAAAGGTAGTCCACGCAGCGTCTTTTCCTCAGTGAGGCGGCTGCAATGGCGTCGGACCCCAGTGGGGCGGCCAGTATGTGATGGTGTCACGTTAAAAACACTATTGAGGAAGGCAACGGAAACCACCTCAATATCATTCCCAAGAAAAATATGATGGACAATAGACATATTTGAGTCCTGGATACTACGGAGCTCGGCCCAATCGGCCGTGTGTCGTGCCCGGCAGCGGGGAGGCAAGGCTTCTGCGGTCGTCATCCCAAGAAAACCCTTGAAGGGAAAAACCAGCAGCAGCAGGGCAGAAGACGAGGGGAAGAAGAAATACTCAGTTAGAATAGGAATGTGGAATGTTAGGACAATGATAAGGACAGGGAAATTGGAGAATGTTAAGCATGAGATGAGAAGGGGAAAAATAGATATTTTAGGTCTATGCGAGGTGAGATGGAAGGATAGCGGGGATTACTGGAGTGATAAGTATAGAATAATATACAGCGGCGGGGAAGAGAGCAAACTAGGGGTTGCAGTAGTATTAAATGAAGAGGTAGGAAGAAGCGTAGTCAACATAGAGCTGGTAACAGATAGATTATTACTAATAAAAATAAAAGCAGAACCGACGAACTTGGTTATTATTCAGGTATACATGCCGCCGGGCAACCATAAGGAAGAAAAGGTCGATAGGATTTACGATCAGTTAGAGGGCATAACCGGATGAGTTCCGGCTGCGAAACATTTGATAGTGATGGGGGATTGGAATTCGACGGTAGGCAAAGGAAAGGATGGTGATAAGGTCGGGGACTACGGTTTAGGCACGAGGAATGACCCGCGGGGAGAAAGCAGTTGAGTTGTGAAGAAGACAGGGGCTAGTCATCACCAACACTTGGTTTAGACACCACAAAATACGCAGGTATACATGGAAAATGCCAGGTAACTCGGAAACGTATCGGCTACATTATATCTTGGTTAGACACTGGTTTAGGACCAGTGTGATAAATTCGCACCGCTTCCTGGGAGCGGATGCGGACTCTGACCACAATTAAGTTGTTATGAAATGTAGCGTCCGTTTCAAGAAGATAAGGCAGGGGCGGCGAGTATGAAAATGTAATGTAGAAGCATTAAATCGTTTGAAAAGGAAGGAATACAAACAGGAAGGTAGAGGAAATCATGGAGGATGGTAAAGAGCTAAGTACTATCGAAGAAAGATGGAAAAGTATCAACAAAGGGTTATCGAAAGCCGCAAAACACACTATTGAAACCGTTAACGCTAAAAGGACAAGGAAACCAAGAATCACGGATGTGATGATTACAAAGATGGATGACCGGCGAAAATGGAAGGATGTAAATAGAGAATTGGGCAAAAAGAAGTACAAATAATTAAACAATAAATTGAGGTGGTAACAAATAAAGCAAAGAAGCCTGGTGGAAGACGCAGTACGAGGATATGGAAAGTCTGCTGAGGAAGGGTGAATCCGAGGCGCTGTACAGCAAAGTTAAATGGTTATCGGAAGTAAGAAAGGAAGAGGTATACTAACAGTTAGAGATAAGGCGGGTAAGGTAATAGTTAACGCAGGAAAGATCCAAGAGAGATGGAAGGAGTATATAGAAGAACTGTATAGTAAAGAACTCAGACCAACACAGTTAAATATTGAAAAAGAAAATGACGTAGAGGAAGACCACTTAGGTCCAAACATACTAGACAATTAGATAGAAAGGGCATTAAGGGAGATGAAACTAAATAAAGCCGTGGGGGTGGATAAAATTCCCGCGGAACTATTGAAATGTTTAGGAAAATGTGGGAAGAAGAGGCTATATGGGCTGATTCGTAGTATTTATGAGGAAGGAATTCGGCCGGAAGACTTTGTGAGATCAGTTTTAGTTCCTATTCCGAAAAAGGTAAAAGGTATATCATGTGAGGACTACAGGACGATAAGTTTGATATCCCACGCATCTAAAAGTGTTCTCAGGATCATAAACAAAAGGGTAGAGAGTAGGGCAAATGATTACTTAGGGGATGACCAGTTTGGGTTTAGGAAGGGGAGAAGTACGGGTGATGCCATTGCAGCAATGAGATTATTAATCGAGAGGAATATAGAACACAACCAGGAGGTATTTGCCTGTTTCGTAGATTTTTAAAAAGCGTTTGATAGAGTGAATTGGGAAAAACCAATGAGTATATTGCAGAAAATAGGAATAGATTGGAGAGAAAGGAGGCTAATCCGCAACCTGTACATGTCTCAGACTGCTCAGGTGCGGGTGGGAAATGGGGAGTCAGGATGGGCAGTGTTAGGAAGGGGTGTAATGCAGGGTTGCCCATTATCACCGTTGCTGTTCAACCTGTGTGCAGAGGAAATGATCAAAGAGGTATAGGAAGAACTGAAGGTAGGAATGAAGGTGGGCGGGGAATTCGTAAAGTCAGTTAGGTTTGCTGATGACCAAGCTTTAGTTTGTCAGTCAGCCAAGGGGCTGCAAGCATTGCTGAGTGAATTGGAAATTCAGTGCGACAGGTATGCGATGAGAATGAATATTAATAAAACAAAGGTTATGCGATTTTCTAGAAAGAAAAAGGCCAACCTTAACATTAAAATAGGAGGGCAAAATCTAGAGCAGGTAGAACAGTTTACGTATCTAGGTATTGTTTTGGACCAACACGGTCAAAGTAGTTGGGACGTAAGGAGAAGAATTGCGCTAGGCAAAGAGGTTTCCAAAAGGAGGACGGAGTTGATGACAGGGACATTGAGCAAGGATATTAAGAAAAGACACGAACAAAGTTAGATAAGGAACGTAGCTATGCACGTCGCGGAAACGTGGTCGTTGAAGCAGGGGGATAGACGTAGACTGGAGGCTTTTGAAATGTGGGTTTGGCGAAGGATGAAGAAGGTGAAAAGGACAGAGAAGAAAACAAGCGAGGAAGTACTTGGTATGGTGGGTGAAGAGAGGGGTGTTTTGGGAGCAATCCTATGGAGGCAGGAAAAGTGGATGAAGGGGGTATTAACCGGTAGTGGGTTGTTGAAGACTGTGATTGAGGGGAGAATGTTAGGCAATCGAGGAAAGGGAAGGAACAGGATAGGAATGTTGGACGGGATGAAGGTAGGAAGAAGGTTTTCAGAGCTGAAGAGTGACCTGATTTAAAGTAGGATGTGGTGTTTTTCTAGGGGTCACAAATTATTTAATTACTAATCATGTCTATCCAAAAACCGTCCTTAACCGGTAGACTACCTAATAATAATTTAAATACACCCGGTTAGCCACCGCCAGGGTGAGTAACAGGGGAAGTGATTTAAAAAATATGTGAAAAGCATCTCTATAAATCAAAGTCGAAAGACTCTATGCACCCTCCAGTCATCACTTGGCCACATCAGGTTTTTTGAAGGAACATAGTGTCTTCTTTCCGAAATATTCCAAAGTAATCTCAAACAGATGTTCATCTCAATGTAGTTACTCTCAGAGCACAGTGTGCTGGCTGTGTAAGCGATTGCCTTACATGAGGACATTCTACCTCAGTAACACAAGCGCTTCTCCTCCAATGGCGCTACTGTCTTCAGACTTTGAAGATCGCTGCCTGCAACATTGTCGAATCACTTTCTCAACACTTAAAGTTCACTTTACTCCGCTCATTTCGATTCCTCTCTTAACGTTTCTAATCAACCATTTCCTCACCCTTCTTCAGGCTTCCTCCATGTTCCAATCTCCCCTTTTCTCCATCGACCCGAGCCTCGCCTACTTAATTGTCGAGGACCCGTCCGACGAACCTATGACCCGATTCAACTTCTCCTCTTAATCATGCTAATTGAAACAATAGTCCTTCAAGGATCATTCAAGATGTGCTCCCGTCTGCTAATTCAAGTGCTCAATGACGCACAGGAAGCTTCAATGGTGATAATGCATAATACGTAATAACACATGGGCCGAGAGTAGAACCAACGACATGAATGATTTGAGAAGTGCTCAGGCAGGCAATAGGATTTAGGAGAAGAGTACTTAGGAGATACGGACGCTTAATATCGACGTGATTGGTCCAAGTAAGAAATGAGGTTTAATTTGCCAGAGAGAGGCGGGGGAGAAGAAAGTATCCTGGAATACGGAAAACCAATCGAATTGACGCATGCGTTTGATGGCACAGTTGATTGCTGTCGAGAGAACTAGATGGGCGAATACGAAGGAAGAGCAGATTACCGAGGACAAATACGCTAAGCAAAAACTTTGAGAACTTTGGAAAATTGGTGGGTATTTGGAGGCAAAGAATTTGTGAATGAAATGGATAGAAAGGAAAAGCTTTTATTTTTTATCGTCTTAAGGAAAACTAACCTTAAATTAGTCAATTAAGCTTTTAGGAGCCATACACTCTTGTATCTCTAACGAATTCATTCTTCATCGACCAATTTTGTTTGAGAGATCATTATTTCATTTGATTTAACTGAAGTGAATTTTAAAAAGAAGGGGGTTACGGAAATATAGTAGCTAGTCGAGATAAATATTTGACTTTCCCCTTCCTTATTAGCGTTTGTGACAGTTATATAAATATCCTTTCGTTAGCACTTAGGAACCTAGAATTCCTGATTTTGGAGACTGATAATGCGGATGTAAACTTTGGAGACATATTAATGGGTTGTTTATTGCTTCACGACAATTTTATCAAGTTTTTGTGCATGCATAAATAAGGGATTTTTTGAGCAAATTTTGAATTTACAATGGCGCACTGACGGAAGTAATTGGGAGCTTCTTCTGATCATTCGTCTTTGCAGCAACTTATTCCCAATCTTATGGGTTTTAACCTAAAGTGGTTATCCTATTATGGAACACACATGGAAGAACGCGGATTTTCCGTCAGACAGGACGACATTTGGAGATTTCTGCGAGTGAAAAATAAAGTGTGAATTTAATTTAATGGCCATCCTGTATTCCCTGCTTTATGAATTTTGTCAGAAACTGAGATATATTTTTCGTAGTGAATTTTAAGACTACAGTAAGCTTACCGTTTAAGCATTGATGTTCCTATTTACCTGAAAAGTATTATACTATAGCCGTGGATTTTCCAAAAGTTTCTGCTCAAGGTAAATGGCTATCCTTATGAACCATTCCTCTCCCAGCTCTTCATACTGTCGATAACCCTTTACGACAGCCTAGAAATGCACATCCCCTCCCTCTCTCACTTCCACCTGCCAACGTCCTAATATTCATCAAAGCTTTCAACATCTCATTACCTCTCCATATCTACTCCATTCATCTTTTCTTTCTTTAAGTTTAGCGTCTTCCTCAAACTTCTCGAGCGAGTCCTGTTGTGTCTTCCTTCCTATCTTCCCTTTTCCGAGACTACCTCTCAAAAGGAAACCTTTCCTCATCTTCCCTCAAAGAAAATATTTTGGAACAATACAAACGCCGGGATCAGTGACGTTATATATATATATATATATATATATATATATATATATATATATATATATATATATATATATATATATATATATATATATATACTGATCTTCTTTGCGTCGTTATTTAAATTACCCCTCTGTCATCAATTCCTTCCTCTAAGGCAACTATTTATTTCTCAATCTTCATTTAATGGCCTTGCTTCTGTTGCCATTCACATCCACAACACTCATCATAAACAGGTAGTTACGCCAGCCTTAAACTCATGCTTGTTTAATTTAACGTTAAACAGTGTTTTTCTACTTTTAAAGTTCTCATCACTTCAAATATAATATCCTGGAAATCGGATTCCTTTAACCAGAAAGGTAGAAGCCGGTGTTTCATCTAGGTTCGCACGGCGGCTACGCTCATGAGGAACATGAAAGAGTTACACATATGATTTTAATGATATTCACCGTCGGATGGCGGTCCGAGGAAGCGGCGGGGGGGTGGAGGGAAGAATGGGGGCGTTTGCCTCGATTCCTGGACGACGGCGAGAGCGGAGATGAGGGGTGTGCGTTGCCGCTTCCGTCCAGCGTCGGAATAAGGACCCTCTAGTCAGGCTTAAATAGATGAATAGACGCGAATATATGGAAGAGATTCTCCTAATTACTTGATATCAATCTGCCACGCGATTGCGACGTTTAACTCTTAAAATTGGAAACCTTTCCGAATAAATTCTTTGGAATTTCCGTAAGAAAGTTGTTCAAAGAATAACCGAGATAATCCACGTTACATATTGATTAGTAATAGTCAAAACCAAACACCTTGGGGTTTCAAATCATCCTCAGTCGATTCCAGGATCGGATTCAATGGAGCCATGTTTGTAAAAATACATAACAATTTTCAGGTGTATTAAATGATCACAAAACCTTACCAAAACTCCATAAAATTCAAAATACATTTTAATTTTGAGTCCGAACCGAATTTGTATGTTTGTTATACCATTGGCCAAAATTTTATAATTTAATATGATCTGGACTCTAAATTTGAATGCTTAACTTATGCTTATTTAGATATACAATTAAAATTCTATTAGTATAATAAGATGCCAATATTTATGGAGCAGCTACAAGATGGCTCGGAAGGTCTCCTGAGAAAGCTTTGGAATAAATTACAGTTACAAGAATTGCGACATAACAATGTGTAATATAAATTACTGAGCAATTGACATATTCAAACCTTATGGTAAAACCAATTGAAAGAAAAAAATTCACCAGTAAAGTTATAACTTTTGAAAGGTAAGGAGATACCTTTTTACAGCGCTTTGAATACTTTCTACAATTGTATGTATATATATATATATATATATATATAAAATATATATATTTATATATATATACATATATATATATATATATATAAAAAATATATATATTTATATATATATACATATATATATATATATATATAAAAAATATATATATTTATATATATATACATATATATATATATATATATATATATATATATATATATATATATATATATATATATATATATATATATATATATATATATATATATATATATATATATATATATATATATATATATATATATATGTATATATATATGTGTGTGTGTGTTTGTAATTATTATTATTAGGTAATCTACCAGTTAAGATAGGTTTTTCGATTGGCAAATTTACTAATTCAACAATTTGTGGCCACTAGCAAAACACAAGATCCCACTCTACATCAGGTCCCTCCTCATCTCTAAATATTTTCTTCCTCCCTTCATCCCGTCCAACATTCCTATCCTGTTCCTTCCCTTTCCTCGATTGCCTAACATTCTCCCCTCAATCACAGTCTTCAACAACCCACTACCGGTTAATACCCCCTTCATCCACTTTTCCTGCCTCCATAGTATTTCTCCCAAAAAACCCCTCTCTTCACCCGCCATACCAAGTACATCCTCGCTTGTTTTCTTCTCTGTCCTTTTCACCTTCTCCATCCTTCTCCAAACCCACATTTCAAAAGCCTCCAGTCTACGTCTATCCCCCTGCTTCAACGACCACGTTTCCGCGACGTGCATAGCTACGTTCCATATCTAACTTTGTTCGTGTCTTTTCTTAATATCCTTGCTCAATGTCCCTGTCATCAACTCCGTCCTCCTTTTGAAAACCTCTTTGCCTAGCGCAATTCTTCTCCTTACGTCCCAACTACTTTGACCGTGTTGGTCCAAAACAATACCTAGATACGTAAACTGTTCTACCTGCTCTAGATTTTTCCCTCCTATTTTAATGTTAAGCTTAGCCTTTCTCTTTATAGAATATCGCATAACCTTTGTTTTATTAATATTGATTCTCATCCAATTTCTGTCGCACTGAATTTCCAATTCACTCAGCAATGCTTGCAAACCCTTGGCTGACTGACAAACTAAAGCTTGGTCATCAGCGAACATAACTGATTTTAGGAATTCCCCGCCAACTTTTTATTCGAACCTTCAGTTCTTCCCATGCCTCTTTAATCATTTCCTATGCATACAGGATGAACAGCAACGGTAATAATGGGTATCCCTGCCTTACACCTCTGCCTAACAATGCCAACCCGGACTCCCCGTTCTCCACACGCACTTGAGCAGTCTGAGACATGTACAGATTGCGGATTAGTCTCCTTTCCCTCCAATCTATTCATTTTTTCTGCATAATACTCATTAGTTTTTCCCAGTTCACTCTATCAAACGCTTTTTAAAAATCTACGAAACAGGCAAATACCTCCTGGTTGTGTTCTATATTCCTCTCGACTAATCATCTCATTACTGTAGTAACGTCACGCGTACATCTGCCTTAGCTAAAACCAAAAAGAGCATCCCATTGGAAATCCTTTGCCCTACTCTCTATCCTTATAAATAAATGAAAGGACTAACTTTGTAGCTCCACACGAAAACGATTTATTCACAGGACCCGCGTTTCGAAGTAAAACTTCATCATCAGGTTTTACTTCGAAACCCGGGTCGTGTGAATAAATCGTTTTCGTGTGGAACTACAAAGTTAGTCCTTTCATTTATTTATAATGAATCGGTTCCATGAAGTTACGCCAGAAACCATTAACTCTATCCTTATGTTTATGACCTCAAGAACAACTTTACCTACGTAGGATATCAAACTTATTGTCCTGTAGTCCTCACATGATGTAGCCTTTACCTTTTCCAGAATAGGAACTAAAACTAATCTCAAAAAGTCTTCCAACCAGATTCCTTCCTCATAGATACTACGAATCACCCCATATAGTCTTTTCCTCCTACATTTTCCTAAAAAAATTAGTGATTTCGTAGGAATTACAAAATTTTACCCATCCTCTGAAGACTTTCCATATCCTCGCAATGCGTCTTCCACCATGCTTCTTGTTCTTTATTTGTGGCCCGCCTCAATTTATTATTTCATTATTTGTACTTCATTTTGTCTAACTCTATATTTACATATTTCCATTTTCTCCGCTCATTCGTCTTTGTAATCATCTTATCCGTGATCCATGGTTTCCTAGTCCTTTTAGCCTTAACGGTTCCAATAGTGTGTTTTGCGGCTTTAGACAACCCTTTCTTGATACATTCTCATTTTTCTTCGAGTGTACCTAGCACTTTATCAGCCTTCATGATTTCCTCTACCGCCTGCTTTCAATCCTTTCTTTTCAAACCATTTAATGCTTCTACATTCCATTTTCTAACTCGCCGCCCCTGCCTTATCTTCTTGAAACGGACGCTACATTTCATAACAACTTAATTGTGGTCAGAGTCCGCATCCGCTCCCAGGAAGCGGTGCGAATTTATCACACTGGTCCTAAACCAGTGTCTAACCAAGATATAATGTAGCCGATACGTTTCCGAGTTACCTGGCATTTTCCATGTATACCTGCGTATTTTGTGGTGTCTAAACCAAGTGTTGGTGATGACTAGCCCCTGTCTTCTTCACAACTCAACTGCTTTCTCCCCGCGGTCATTCCTCGTGCCTAAACCTATTCTAATCTTTTTGAAACGGACGCTACATTTGATAGCAACTAAATTGTGTTCAGAGTCCGCATCCGCTTCCGGGAAGCTGTGCAACTTTATCATACTGTTCCTAAACCTAGGTCTTAGCAGTATATAATCTAGCTGACACATTTCTGTGTCACCTGGCATTTTCCATGTACACCTGCATTATTTCTGGTGTCTAAACCAGGTGTTGGTAATGGCTACCCCTTGTCTCCTGCAGAACTCAACTCCTTTATTCTTGGGGTCATTCTTCGTACCTAAACTGTAGTCTCCGACCTAATCACCATCTCTTCCTTCGCCTATCGTCGCATTCTAATCCCCCATCACTATCAAATATTTCCCAGCAGGAACACATGCGATGATGTCCTCTAACTGATCGTATATCCTTTCAAGCTCTTCTTCCTTATGGGTTCTCGGTGGCTTGTATACCGGAATAATAACTAAGTTCGTCGGTTCTGCTTTTATCTCTACTAGTAATAATCTATCCGTTACCTACTCTATGTTGATTACGCTACTTCCTGCCTCTTCATTTAATACTATTGAAACCCCTCGTTGGCTCTCGTCCCCGCCGCTGTATATTATTCTATACTTATCACTCCAGTAATCCCCGCTATCCTTCCATGTCACCTCGCATCGACCTAAACTATCTATATTTCCGCTTTCCGTCTCTTGCTTAACATTCTCCAATTTCCCTGTCCCCATCTTTGTCCTAACCTTCCACGTTCCTATTCTTAGTACTTTGGTCTTCTTCTCCTGTGTCTTCTGTCCTGCTGCTACTAGTTTTCCCTTGTAAGGGTTTCGTGGGATGACCATCGCGGAAGCCTTGCCTCCCCTGCTGCCGGGGTTGACACCCGGCCGATTGGGCCGAGCCCCGTAGTTTCCAGGTCTAAAAATCTCTGTATTTTCCATTATCTAATTCTTGGGAATGATAATTGAGGTGGTTTCCCGTTGCCCTCCTCAATAGTTTTTTAACGTGACACCTTCAATTACTGGTCAGACGCCATTGCAGCCTCCTCACTGAGGAACAGACGCTGCGTGGACGTTTCGTTTGGCTCCTAACCTTCGGCCTATCTGGCATGGTTGACCCTACTAGGAGCAATGATAATTACTCCCGCCAGCACCACTCTAGGGGTCATCGGAACGCACAAGCCCTTGCACCACGTTAGGATTGTAGTCCGGGGAGAGCTCAAATGAATTACGCGTGCATATATATATATATATATATATATATATATATATATATATATATATATATATATATATATATATATATATACACCTGTATATATATATATATATATATATACACATATATTCTTTTTATACTTTAAAAAAACCATAAACCCTGTAATTAATTCCTCAACTCCACCTCCTAATGGGTAAACGCATGTAAGTATGCTGTATATCCTCGCGCGAACAAACATAGGTTTGAGTGTGTACCCATATAAAAGTGTTTGTTCACAGGCATGTTTATGTGTGTGTATATATATAAACCATAAACACAGTAATCAACCCGAAGGTCGGTTTAGTAGGTGATGGCAGAGATCACCCAGTACTAAGCCCAATACGGCGTGGGAAATACGCACATCAGGTTTGGGGGGCCAGTTCCTTTCCCTGTGCTGGTTATGGTTTCCCAGGACGACCTGGTACCCGAAAAATCACATAGCTTGGGTGGAGCTGCAGGTGTCCAGAGTGCCTTGCCCGGGAATCAAACCCGGGACCCTTTGATCAACAGTCCAACGCTCTACCCCCTGGACTACCGCGACTTTCATACATACACATATACATACATACATACGTACACACATGTATGTTTATAGACATACATTCGGTGAGTCGTCATGAGGCGGTGAAATTCCGCGCGCCCCGAGGGAAATTTCGGATGTTTTATTTGCGCCGAAACTTTGTTGTATTTTTTCGCTCGTTGAGAATCGATTCCGGAACGTGGGATAACGGGGCGTTCCCTCTCCCGCTTCCGGTTGGATTTCATCGCATATTTCCTTTATGGCCTGTAGTAACGCTCGCGTTGAATTTTAATTGGACGGCGATTTCTTGGGGACTAGGGCGTGGGCGGGAGTGACTGGCGGGGCTGGACTCGAAATGTCTGTTTGGGAGGGAGGAGAGGGGGCGGGGTGATTGGAGTAGGGCGGGGACATGGTTCAACCCCTCGCTTTTCCGGCTGATATAAAAAAGGGAGGGCTCAGTATAAAAACGAGCGAAGGAGGGGATGGAGTGGCTGCAGCGGCTGCGGCAGCTCTCAATTCAAGGCAATGTTCATGCAAATGACCTCATTGGCACGCGAATTGAATATTCCTCGGGAGCGGCATAGTAATAAGGTAGCTGTTCCCCTCCCCACTCCTAAGCCATCACCCTTTTATCCACCCTCCCCCCCGTAAACAGATGAAAGGGAAAAAGGTAAAATAAAACAAAAGAATGCTGCCATTAAGAAGACAAGAGGGAGTGGGAGGCTTTGGTACCCATATGTTTATGAATATCCATTGATATAGGCGCACAACAACACACACAAACGTATATAAATATACATATATATGTATCCACACAAACACGTTCATAGTCAAACACCAAATCCCACCATATTGCGAACATACAGTCAATCAGATACTACTAAACCGACCTTCGGGTTGATTACTGTGTTTATGGTTTATATATATACATACACATAAACATGCCTGATATATATATATATATATATATATATATATATATATATATATATATATATATATATATATATATATTATATATATATATATATATATATATATATATATATATATATATATATTATATATATATATATACACATATATATATATATTATATATATATATATATATATATATTATATATATATATATATATATATATATATATATATATATATATATGTATATATGTTAAGCGAGAGATGGAAAGGGGAAAAATAGATATTTTGCCTATGCGAGGTGAGATGGAAGGATAGTGGGGATTACTGGAGTGATCATTATAGAATAATATACAGCGGCGGAGACGAGAGCCAACGAGGGGTTTCAATAGTGTTAAATGAAGAGGCAGGAAGAAGCGTAGTCAACATACAGCAGTTAACGGACAGATCATTACTAGTAGAGAAAAAAGTAGAACCGACGAAATTGGTTATTATTCAGGTATACATCCCACCGAACAACCACAAGATATGAGCTCGATAGGATATACGATCAGTTAGAGGACAAAATCGCATGTGTTCCGGCTGGGAAACATTTGATAGTGATGGGGGATTAGAATGCGACGGTAGGCGAAGGAAGAGATGGTGAGGTGGTCGGAGACTACAGTTTAGGCACGAGGAATGACCGCGGGGAGAAAGCAGTTGTTGAGTTCTGCAGGAGACAGGGCTTAGTCATCACCAACACTTAGTTTAGACACAACAAAAAACGCAGGTATATATGTAAAATTCCAGGTGACTCAAAAAGGTGTCAGCTAGATTATATCCTGGTTAGACATAGGTTTAGGAACAGTGTGATAAATTCGCACAGCCTCCCGGGAGCGAATGCGGACTCTGTTCATAATTTAATTGTTATGAAATGTAGCGTCCGTTTCAAAAAGATAAGGCGAGTTAGAAAATGGAATGTAAAAGCATTAAATGGTTTGAAAAGGAAGGAGTATCAGCCGGCGGTTGAGGAAATCATTGGGGATTATAAAGAGCTATGTGCTATCGAAAAAAAATGGGAAAGTATCAAGGAAGGGTTGTCTAAAGCCGCAAAAGACACAGTTGGAACCGTTAACACTAGAAGGAGGACAAGGAAACCAAGAATCACGGATGAGATGATTACAAAGATGGATGACCGGCGAAAATGGAAGAATGTAAATACAGAATTCGGCAAAATGAAGTACAAGTAATAAACAACAGCTAGAGATAAGGCGGGTAAGGTAATAGTTGACGCAGGAAAGATCCAAGAGAGATGGAAGTAGTATATAGAAGAACTGTATAGTAAAGAACTCAGACCAACAAAGTTAAATATTGAAAAAGAAAATGACGTAGAGGAAGACAGCTTAGGTCCAGGCATACTACACAATTAGATAGAAAGTGAATTAAGGAAGATGAAACTAAATAAAGCCGTGGGGGTGGATACCATTCCCGCGGAACTATTGAAATATTTAGGAAAATTTGGGAGGAAGAGGCTATATGGACTGATTCGGATTATCTATGAGGAAGGAATCTGGCCGGAAGACTTTGTGAGATCAGTTTTAGTTCCTATTCCAAAAAAGGTAAAGGCTACATCATGTGAGGACTAAAGGACAATAAGTTTGATATCCCACCTAGCCAAAGTTGTTCTCAGGGTTTGGCTTTAGGAAGGGGAGAGGTACGCGTGATGCCATGCAGTGATGAGATTATTAATCGAGAGGAATATAGAACACAACCAGGAGGTTTTTGCCTGTTTCGTAGATTTCGAAAAATTGCTTGATAGAGTGATTTGGGAAAAACTGAGGAGTATTCTGCAGAAAATAGGAATAGATTGGAGGGAAAGGAGGCTAATCGGCAGCCTATACAAGTATCAGGGGCGGGTGGGAAACGGGGAGACCAGATGCGCAGTGTTAGGAAGAGGTGTAAGGCAGGGTTGCCCTTATCACCGTTTCTGTTCAACCTATATAGTATGCAGAAGAAATGCTTAAATAGGCATGGGAAGACTCGAGTTAGGAATGAAAGTGGGCGGGGAATTCGTAAAATCAGTTAGGTTTGCTGATGACCAAGCTTTAGTTTGTCAGTCAGCCAAGTGGTTGCAAGCATTGCTGAATGCATTGGAAATTCCGTGCGAAAGAAATGGGATGAGAATCACTAATAATAAAACATTGGTTATGCGATTCCCTAGAAATAAAAAGGCTAAGCTAAACATTTAAATAGGAGGGCAAAAACTAGAGCAGGTAGAACAGTTTACGTAACTCGTCAGTTTACGTATAGTGTTTTGGACTAACACGGTCAAAGTACTAGGGACGTAAGGAGAAGAATTGCGCTAGGCAAAGAGGCTTTCACAAGGAGGAGGGAGTTGATGACAGGTACGTCGAGTAAGGATGTTAAGAAAAGACACGAACAAAGTTAGATATGGAGCGTAGCTATGCACGGCGCGGTAACGTGGTCATTGAAGCAGGACGATAGACGTAGGTTGGAGGCTTTTGAAATGTGGGTTTGGAGAAGAATGGAGAAGGTGAAATGGACAGAGAAGAAAACAAATGAAGAAGTACTCGGTATGGTGGGTGAAGAGAGGGTTTGTTGGGAGAAATCCAATGGAGGCAGGAAAAGTGGATTTAGGGGGTATTGACCGGCAGCGGGATGTTGAAGACTGTAATTGAGGGGAAAATGTTAGGCAAAGGATGAAAGGGAAGGAACAGGATAGGGATGTTTGACGGGATTAAAGGAGGAAGAAAGTACTCAGAGCTGTAGAGGGACTTGATGTAGAGGTGGATGTTGTGTTTTGCATAGGGTCAGAAATTAGTTAATTAATTAATATGCCCATCCAAAAACCTACCTTAACCGGTAGATTATAGATGATTTCGCCGACGTAACACGTAAGAGTTGAATAATAAATTGGACATCAACAAACAATATAGAAACACATAAAAAGATCACATACACGTTATTTCTTGATAATTTCGACGTAATTCTGCTCCGTCTTCCTCGGAAGATACAGAAGTAATGACTGGTGGAATAGTTGGGGTGAGGGGTGCTAGAGAATTGGAAGGGGTCAGGGGAATGGGAGAACGGGCTACTTCCTCTCCCCGCCCATACCTCTTCCCCCTCTCCGTAGCAACAGCATATTTTCAATCTCACTTGAAGAAGGCCCATGAGAGGGCCAAAAGCTCGAACAATTTACTGTGCGAGTGTCCTTTTAAGTGTTGCTATTCTATTCAATTTGTTATAAATTGTGTCAGCTCATTAGTGCCGCTCGTGTGAGTTTTTCCGTGCAATCGTTATGTATATATATATATATATATATATATATATATATATATATATATATATATATATATATATATATTATTTATTTATTTATTTATTTATTTATTTATTTATTTATTTATTTATTTATTTATTTATTTATTTATTTATTTATTTATTTATTTATTTATTTATTTATTTATTTATTTATTTATTTATTTATTTATTTATTTATTTATTTATTTATTTATTTATTTATTTATTTATTTATTTATTTATTTATTTATTTATTTATTTATTTATTTATTTATTTATTTATTTATTTATTTATTTATTTATTTATTTATTTATTTATTTATTTATTTATTTATATATTTATTTATTTATTTATTTATTTATTTATTTATTTATTTATTTATTTATTTATTTATTTATTTGTTTATTTTATGTGAAAGTCCTACGGATGTGAATAATAATGCAATCATATAGGAAAATTAGCACTAATGTACAAGGACAAAAACACATAAACACACAAAAAAGAAAAGAAACTCCTTAGTTTTCGTGTTTTCGCCGGCACAAGCCAACTTTTCCAAGGAATTGAAGGAAGAAAAGACACTTTTACCTCCAAAAATTGGAAAACTGGTGAATTTCTTTTCTTTTTGGTTGGTTTTGTGTTTTTTCTGTATTCGCTTGTGCAAACTTCATATAAACACATTTTATATTGATATGCAATCTGAATATAAACACAATAAAGTACGTAAATGCAATGTTGGGAGATCTACGGAGGAGGTGTTTCGCAATGCGCCGCCCTCCAACTCTCCGCTCGGCGGCGATGGAGAGAGTGCATGCGTGTTTCTGGTAGGCTGGGGACTGGTGAGTGTGGGATATGCGGCCCCCTCGTATTGCTATCGGAGGTGTGGGGCTTGAAATATGGGTGGCAGAAGGTTCCGGGGTCGTCGGGGTGTGTCGTCTCTGGACGAGAGAGAGAAAAGAACGAGAAAGAATGAAAGGCTTTTGCTTCGAAAGCGGTCGTAACATAAAGCACAGGGCGATATTAAATCCAAATTATTGCGCTCCCCAATATTATAAAGCCACATCTGGCTTAAGATTCTCTTGTTGATTTATATGTAAACGCCGCGGATCTTCCAGATGGCTTACGAGTTAGGAAATTTTGTGTTCAAGCGACTTTTGTCGTGCAATCCGCGAAAATGAAAGAATATACTGAACGATCCAACCCTGGGACAACTGAGAGCTTCAGAACGAGTTTCAATTTTCTATAAATCCTTAAAATTTAATTATATGTCAGAGCCAAAAAAGTTCATTGAAAGCGCAGGAGGAAAGAATCACGTTGTATACGTTATAAATATAATAGAATGCCTATGATCTAGCCTTAATAAAATTCAAAGGAGGGGATAGGGAAAGTATGTAAACAGCTAGGACATTTTGTTGGAGCAGTCTAAGGCAAATGGAACATCATCGTGATGGAATATTGTGACGTAATGGTCAGAAAGGTCGAGAGGGATTTACCGTGGAACAGATCGGATTGGTTAAACGAGACGCTGTGCGAAAAAGATTGATATAACTCTGTGTGGAGGAAAGCATGGCCAGGGGAAATACCAACTTGGAGCAACTTTAGAAAACAAGATACCTATGGGAAACGAGGGAGCTCTACTACAGGGTCGCACCCAAAAAAAGGTAGGACTGATTTTTTTACAAGAATTTTATTGACGATATACTTACATCGACTTAATAACCTTCAAAGTATGCTCCTTGAGTTGCTACACACTTAGTATAACGTTGCTCCCATTCCCCGTACGCCCGCTGGAAATTTTCTTTGGGGATGCCGTTGATGACCCTCGTCGAAGCCTCTTGAACGGCCTTTATCGAGTCAAAACGTCGTCTCTTGAGCTGTCTTTTCATCAGGGGGAAGAAGAAGAAGTTCGGTGGTGCCAGGTGGGGAGAATAGGGCGGGTGCGGCAACGTGGCAACGCCGTATTTGGCCAGGAGCTGTCTGACGACGAGCGCGCCATAGCAGAATTTTCGGCACCATCTTGGCGCACAACTTGCGCATGGCCAAATCCTGTGAAATAATGCATTTGACGTTGGATGCAGAAAGACCCAACTGATCTGCATTTATTCACTGGTTTAGCGTCGGTCTGTGTTCAGCATTGTCCTCACTCTGTCCACATTCGTGTCGGTTCTTGCCGTCGACGACCGTCCGGAGCGATGGTCGTCTTCTACGAGCTCCCTACCCTCTTTAAAAAACTTGTGCCACTCAAATACTGTGGAACAGCTTAACGCAGTGTCCCCATAAGCCTGCTTGATCATATCGAGGGTCTCAGTTGCCGTGTTCCCGAGTTTCGCACCAAACTTCACGGAATAACGTTGCTCTAAATTCAGATTCATTTTGTTTTTCGACGCGGCCAAAAAACTTGCTTCACTAAAAACGGGTTTATCACTCAACGACAGCACGCAGGTGACTGAAGTTGGTGTTGGTCTGTTGCTAAGAGCCCCCTCCACCTTACCCTGCCAGGCAGACCCTCCACCGCTCCGTTCGCGCCAGAGAAAATCAGTCCTACCACTTTTGGGTGAGACCCTGTTTATCGACTACATCCGGGTCATGACTGGATACAAGAATCATACCAAGCAATTTTAGAGAAACCTCGGAGCGGACATACGAGGGCTATTAGAAAAGTCTCATTTTTTTAATGAAAAATCAAATTTACTCTCAACTTTGTCAACATCGTTTGAGAAGGTTGAGTATTTAGCTATTTTTCTACATAGTTGCCTGGACGATCGATCACTTTTTGCAAATTTGTTAGCAGCTTTTTAATACCGGTATCTTACCTTTCTCCCACCGCGTCATGAAGCCAACTGACGACTGCTTCTTGAACTTCCTCGTCTGACTTGCATTTCTGTCCTCCAAGCTGTTTTTTGAGAGTGGGAAACAAGTGGTAGTCACTGGGGCCAACGTCCGGGCTGTAAGAAGAGTGGTCGATGATATCCCAACTGAATTCATTGAGTATGGTGGTCGTTTGATGTGACACGTGCATGTTGGTGTGGACGTGGATTGTGATGATGCAAACACACTCCTTTGGTGAGACACCTTGTTGTAACCGAGGACCTCCGACAAAATATTCTGCAAGGAGAAGTAGCCCCTCTCTTCATTAAGGCCTTCCTTTATCTCATGAAGGGTAATTCTCCGGTTATTGCGCACCATCTCGTCAATTGGATCCACCGTTGATTCCGGCAAACTTGGCCGCCCCGACCGTTGCTCATCGTGGATGTATCCCCGGCCATCAAAAAACTCCCTGCACAACTTCCGCACGTTTTCGATGCCCATACACTTCTCACCGTACACTTTCACTAAATGACGATGAATTCATACCGGAGAAGCGGTCGTCGGTAGGCTTCGCGATGCGGCGAGAGAAAGTCAATAGTGATCATAATCTGGTGGTCATGGAAAGCCGACTACCATTCAAGAGAATACAGAAAGTGACGTAGGAATCCTAATTGAGCACAAAGATGCTGGTAAGAAAGCCATCAAAAGAAAAGTGCACTGCAAATATTGATATCATCACCAATGAATTAAGAAGACTAGCACGAATGAGATAATCGTGGATTAAAGGAAATAAAGAGTATCATTCCTGAAATGGCATTCGTGAGTTGGCTAAACCTAAACGCCCATGGAGGAGAGCTAGAATAAGAAAAATCAGAAAGGCAAGAAGAAAATACAAGGATCCAACAAACTAAAATGAGGAAAGCCTAAATATACATTGAGTTGGGTAACTAAGTCTAACGAGAGAATAAAACGGCCAAGAAAGAATGTATGGAAACCTGAAGAAAGGAGGTCAATGTGAAGACAAACGAGGGAAAGGGCAGAGCTGCAAGGAATCAAATCGCTGCAAAGGCCTTTCGTAATCCAGCCACGTCTGAGATGCTAAATGTAATGATCCTATAGACTTGTTGAGAGTTGTTGGGGAGAAATGGGAGGATGATGTAGAAGTACTCCTACCAAGAGTCCGCCACGAACCATATGAAGGTGACTTAATTGCAGAAGAAATGTTGATTGAAGAGGCTAAACCGGGCACGGAAATACTGGGAAGCGGAGTCGAGAGAGCCGCGATAGACCTGATGAGCACAGGCGACATGAGTTTACAAAATAAACGGAATAATAATCAAGGCATTAGAGGCCAAAGAAAGGCATACTTCTGGAAAATAAAGATGCAAACAGCACACCAATTTCACCCTTCATCTGCAAACTCTCCATATCCTCACACTGGGTCATCCACCATGCTTCTTTGGCTTTATTTGTGGCCCGCCTAAATTTATTGTTTAATTCTTTGTACTTTATTTTGCTTAACTCTTTATTTACATTTTACATTTTTTCCTCCCATCCATCTTTGTAATCGTCTCATCTGTGATCCATGGTTGCGTACTGCTTTTGGCGTTAACGGTTCCAATAGTGTCTTTTGCGGCTTTCAAAAACTCCTTCTTGAACCTTTCCCATTTTTCTTCGACAGTACTTAGCTCTTTACAATCCTCCATGATTTCCTTTTTAGCCTGTTTGTACTCCTTCCTTTCCAAACCATTAAATGCTTCTACAATCCATTTTATAACTCGCCGCCCCTGCCTTATCTTTTTGAAACGTACGCTACATTTCATAACAACTAATTTGTGGTCAGAGTCGACGTCCGCTCCCGGGAAGCTGTGCGAATTAATCACACTGTTCCTAAACCTGTGTCTAACCAGGATATAATCTAGCTGATACCTTTCTGAGTCACCTGGCATTTTCCATGTATACCTGCGTCTTTTGTGATGCCTAAACCAAGTGTTGGTGATGACTAGCCCCTGTCTCCTGCAGAACTCAACTGCTTTCTCCCCGCGGTCATTCCTCGTGCCTAAACCGTATTCCCCCACCTCATCGCCATCCCTTCCTTCGCCTACCGTCGCATTCAAATTCCCCCATCACTATCAAATGTTTCCCTGGGGAAACACACGCAATTATGTCTTCTAACTGAACGTATATCCTATCGACCTCTTCCTCCGAATGGTTGCTCGGTGGCATATATATAAGAATAATAGCCAAGTTCGTCAGTTCTGCTTTTATCTCTACTAGTAAAATTCTATCCGTTACGTGTTCTATGTTGACTATGATTATTTATACCTCTTTATTTAATATTATCACAACCTCCCGTTGGCTCTCGTTCCCTTCGCTGTATATTATTCTATAATTATCACTCCAGTAATCCCCGCATTCCTTCCATCTCACTTCGCATAGACCAAAAATATCTATATTTCTCCTTTCCATCTCTCGCTTAACATTCTCCAATTCCCCTGTCCTCATCATTGTCCTAAAATTCCACGTTTCTATTAAAACTAATGTGGTCTTCTTCTCCTGCGTCTTCTGTCCTGCTGCTGCTGGTTTTCCCCTTCAAGGGTTTCGTAGATGACGACCGCGGAAGCCTTTCCTCCCCCGCTGCCGGGCACGAAACACGGCCGATTGGGCCGAGCCACGTAGTTTCCAGGACTGAAAATCTCTGTATTTTCCATTATTTAAGTCTTGGGAATAATAATTGAGTTGGTTTCTTTTTGCACTCCTTAATAGTGTTTTCAACGTGACACCATCAATTACTGGCCGCCCAACTGGGGTCAGACGCCATTGCAGCCTCCTCACTGAGGAACAGACGCTGCGTGGACTACGTTTCGTCTGGCTCATAACCTTTGACCTATCTGGCATGGGCAACCCTACCAGGAGAAATTATTTTTACTCCCGCCAGCACAGCGCTAGGGGTCATCGGAACGCGCAACCCCTTCTACCACGTCAAGGTTGTAGTCCGGGGAGGGATATATGTAATTATATATATATATATAGTATATATATATATATATATACAAATATATATATGCACACAGAATGACTTGAATTAGACAGGCCAATGTCTCTTTTCAAACGTTCCTCCTCCATTACACCCTCGAATACCCGCATATGTCGCAGTCGTCTCATTTCGTATCTTATCTTGACAGTGTTTGAAATAACTGGGGGGGAACCTAGGGGCAATCAGGGCCCGCAGCGGTGTCACACCGGCTCCTTGGAAACCCATTGTCCGCGGGCCATCCGCGGTTGCGGGATCGTCTTCACGTAGAAAGGCGTTCCCAGTCTTCGGATCGGCGAGGCCGGTGAGCGTGCCCCTGGGAATTGCGAACGGGATGGAGGAATCCGCTTGTGCTCCGGGTTCGTTGCAAATTGAGGGCAGTTTTTGAAAGTCGCATGTGAAGTTTTCACACTTTGATTGCTCCTTTCTTCGAGGGCACCCGTGTATGCGCTCTTCATATATCTTAGGTTTTCGTCTCCTGTCATAAAATGGCTTATTTAGGGGAATACCTGATAATACGACAGTTTTCTAATGCAAATTTTGTCGATTATTGCATAATTCAAACCTTTACTCCTTTAGAGCGATTCTTTCTAGAGCTGTTTCATCGAGGCTCAGCTGAGGTTTCGTATTAATTAGACCAGCTCTTTCTGGAACCCAGGTATGTCATGATTTCATTTATCTGGATAATACTACATTAATTGGTGTATCTGGAAGGTAGATCTTATTGGCGAATACGAAGTTCAAAGGCAAATGCTTCCAAACCATCGGAACATTTTCCTCGTCTCTGTGGTTTGCTAGCTGTGAAGGATCCTTTGAAGGATATTCCCTCTTCTTTTGGGCATAGCGGTAATGAAGACTCCTGTTCATCTGTCCTCGCCCGAAAATCTATATGGATAGAGAGTGAAAATTGTGAGTTTTGTGTCTTTCCTTTCAACATTTTGCTCAATATTTTCCCCTTACCAAGTCATGATTTCAACATCAATGCCATAAGTGTAAGTCACGTTATCATTACTGGTCTTCTCCTCGTAGCTTTTGAAACTTTTTCATGCTCATATTTTTGTATTATATGGCTACAAAATTACACCAATCGTTATGTTTCTTATTAGCAGCAATCATTCAGTGTTTGACTGTACACCAATCTCTATAAATATTTTCTCTAAGCCTTTATTTGTCAGTCTATCTATTATCAATCAAAGTACAGGCAAGTTTTTACCTGACCCAAATTTTATCGTTAATATTATAACTGTTGTCACCTTATTCCAGCAAAAATGAGAAATGCAGTGCTACATATGCAATTCGAGGTTGGTTTCTGACCCATGTTCAACTTCATTGAGGTGTCATTCGATACGCCTTCTAAGTAGAAACTTTAATCCGAACTCTTCACACTGAACCTCCAGTACGTGATAGCTAAAGAAAGGCATTCCTTTTTTAAAATGCTTTAATCCGTTTTCTTAATTTAACATTCTTAAAAATAATACGTTTTAATAATATACCGGCAATTTGTACTCTTGAGTTTTGAAGAAATAGTTTAAAAATAATATTATGTGGATGTATCTTTTCCTTATTTCAAAATTTGAATTTCGTGTACGAGACTATTTGGCACAAAACCTTCTTAGAAAAATAAGTTATATTTGTACCGTACAAGGAGTTATAATCTTGTAAAAAATGCTCAGATTGGGTACTTTTTAACGTCTCGTATTTATGAATGGGCAAATTTTATTCTCAGAAGATGATACTATCAAACAGAGAAGAAGTACTCCAAAACAATGTTTGAGATCGGCCATTCAACAGCATGTGCTTTAAGAAATGGATCTCATATAACAATATAACCCTTGAGCTTTGGAGCCGAAGGTGGCAGTGAAAAGAAATCGTGAAATGGCAAAGGTGGAATAAAACAAAGTTGTTTAAATCGGAATGGCAATGGGGATCACCACACGAAAACGAAGTCTTCGAAGGCAGATTGAACGTGTCAGGTTCGGGAAAGGAGGACGGGAGGAAAGGCAGGAATCCCAAGTCAACCAAGTACCCCAGGGGCAAATTCTTTCACGACGGATACCAAATACAGGTGCGCTTATAGTGGCGGGATTGCCATTCGGGCGTCGGGAGTATAAGCATTGCAGTTGAGGTGTCTTTCGGTGCACTTATTTAAGAATGAAATAACTGATCAAAAAATCACTAATGAATGTCATGTATTTTTTTTCCGGAAATGGATTTCTATGATCAGCAATTCGGCTTGCGTCGCTTCGCTTATGTCCTTCCTTTGATGCGTTCATCCTAAGGTGAGGATTGGAACGAAATGGAAATGAAGGCAGTGCAGTCCATGGGTGCATGTGCAAGCGACGCTGCCTGGAACGAGTGTATCAATCAAGAGGTGTAGTTGATGTCAGGATAAATTACAATGCGATCTCCCTCGGAAGCAAGGGTGGCTGGGTGCGAAGCAAAGGCAAGGAATGAATTCTGCTCAGGTGTCGGCGGCCGTAAAAATGCCCAAACGCTTTTGAGCGGATGCCGCCGGGCGGGTTGACCCCATCCTCCCTTCCGCCCCTCCCGCCCCATTCCCCCCGCGCAGCAGCCGCGCGCCCGAATTGCTCCTCTCCTGGACGATGGTGGCGATGATGGTTGGTTGGCTGGCGGCCCTCGGGGAAATTACACTCTCGCTGAATTATGGGAGGGGAGGGGCAAGGGCCTCATCGCCCCACCCCCGCCTCTTCCTCCCGAAAACCCCGGGCACTCGGAGAGCGACGCGATATGATCCGCATTCACTCCTCTCTCTCCCTTTCGGAGGCGCGGCGTCTGAAGCTAAGCTGTGGAAGGCGTGGCCGCCGATTCGAGCGGTTCCGAACCGACGAAGTGCGAATCGATGTTCCCGGCCCTCGACTGTATCTCCACCGTCCCGGTCCGTTTCCCTGTCCTGCCATTCAATGTCACTGAATTCATTCATTCAACAAACTGAATTTGAAATTTTTGACAACTAGTTTCACTGTACTGCATTATTTAAAAGTTGCCGAAATTGATTTAAGGATTGAAAATTGTTATATAGTATCCACCGAAAATAGTGAAAAACTACTCGTTCTATGGAAAACTTACATCACGACAGTCCTCATGTAGCATATAATCTAATAAGAACCTTCACATCAGTTTATGTCATACAAGTACGTATAGGTACCTGTCAATGGCAGTATTTTTACATGTTTTGGATATTTTCAGTGTTTCGTTTGATTCATATGTTATTTCATATCTGCTGTTTTGCTATTTAGACAATTAGTAATTTAATCAATAAATAAATTTTTTAATGTTTTTTTCAGAACACACAATGACGTACAGTTGTAATCACATAACTAATGCATCCGACGGAACATCAAAGCGTACAGTTCAGTGCTAAGATGAATAAAGCAGTGTGCCGGCCACAAATATGTAACACTGTGATTTTGAAGCGCCTAAGTAGTTTGATATTTTCATTAATTCCTAGGAAAGGCAATTAGTGGTGTTCCTATCAGAACTTGCGCATAATTTTAAAATTCATTTTAATTCAACTGAGGGTCATTTTAATGAGTTGTTAGATAACGCATGCCAATTGCAAAAATACCTGTTTTTATTACGTTGGCATGCCGTCGCGAAAGTGTGATACATCGAGGATGGTTTGAAAACTGCAGTCCGTGCAGAAGTAAAAACTGCTATTTTTTACGTGCTAACTTATTTACATTTTGTATCAATCTCCGTTGAGCTCGTACATTTCATCCAACATTGCTCCAGATATTTGATCCCTTCCAGGTATTGCGATTGCTCCAATATCTTCAAATTGGGCATTTTCCAACAAGTGCTTCTGGTGTGATTAAAATCTCCGTCACCAGCCGTTACTTTAAACCAATCAAACATTCAAAAATCTGAAGAATTCACATTTAGAAAATGGAGGAAATGGGTAATAATACGGATTCCCATCAGCTTTGGGGTCACATATACCTGTATAGTACAGTAATGCAGAGTTGTATGAGCTGGTGCGTATTTCTATAACAAAGGACTATTTTCAGGTCATTGTAAACAATTTTCTTGTTTATCAGTTCCTTTAGGTCTGAAAGCAATGCACAAATAATAGTCTCGCCATTTTCATACAATACGAATACGAAAACAAGTCGCCACGGCCCTTCCCAGGTGGAGGATCGGCACTTTCTTCCGCTAGTGTTACTTCTCATTGGCTCCGAACTACGAGGCACCCATATTACAAATAGATTTCTCATGTTAAAATATTAATTTGAACATTTATTTACCCGTTCACTCGGAATGCAAAGAGCATTAAAAATCTCACGCATTTCCACTTTTCATCGCACTATATCATATATTTGTCAATTTTTTCTGAATTAATGAACTCAGCAGGACGTTCATCGGCACTTGGGCTCAAGAAACTACTCCGAAAATTTCTAAGCCATTAATTAACCATTCCAATCGAAATAGCAAGATGAGCATCCTGCTTATCAAGTTTCTCTTCAGTCTCCTGAGGTCAGTTAGGAAAGTTGTCTGTTGGACGCACGAAATTTCCTGTTAATCTTGTTTTATTGGAAATAACTGGACTTTCTGGATTTAATGGAAGGTTAAACAGAGAATAACAGACCAATCTATCTTGTCTGATATATCGAATGGCTTAAAGACTAATAATCTCGATATTTCAATTTGGTTTGAAATATACTTATATGAATTACCATTGTTAAGTTATTAATTTCGTAATATATTTCCAAATGAATATTCTCGGTTTTTTTAAATATGTACTGATCCTTGCCTCAGCATCTCACCACACCCAGTGTCTTACTTTTTCTCCTGTAGAATCTGTTTTGTGCCGCTAAGAGTATTTTACTTCTTCCCTCTCAATAGTTGTTACATTTCAGTGCCTCCACACACATTTTGCACGCTCTCGTCTTACCCTCTTCGGCCTCCACATCGCCCCCTTCCACCCGGCTTTCTCTCTCTCCCAAGGAGCAATGCTACCCTCCAATACCATTCATTCCCTCTTCCCCACCGGTACGTGCCATCTTGGCTTCCAATTGCCTCTCCTCACTACTCGGCTACAAATTCCAACTTCCCTCATGCCCTCTATTCTCTCCGCTCCCTTACGCTACCCCCCGCGCCGCCTGCAGCCCATCTACGCACACCCAGCAATTCCTTCCCACCGCACTCGCCCTATCCCTCACCTCCCGCCTTGGGACAGATAATAGCGCCAGAGGACTCTCGCCGCACTACCCCGGACGGAATCCCTCTGGAAGGCGAGTTTTACGAATTAATCCTCTTCCCAAGGCAGGTAGCATTGAGAAGCGTGCGCGGGTATTATCACAGGCAGCGAGATTCTTTCCCGTGGGAGTTCGTTGAGTACTCTTAGTGGTAAGGGATAAGAATGCAGTTCAGTCCTGAAGATTTGCTTCGTAACTGTGGGGGAGAGTGACTCCTAAATGAAGTAACTCGAGCGTTGAGTAAGCTATTGTACAAGCCATTATACTTCTATATATATATATATATATATATATATATATATATATATATATATATATATATATATATATATATATATATATATATATATCTGATTCCTGTCCGTATGGGGATTGTGCCCTACTTGTTTGTTTGGCCTTATTGTTTGTTACATCGCCAGTTCATCATTCCTTAGATCAAAGGCCCTTCATCCCCTCAAATTGGCCCAACGGGATCGCCACCCAGCCGACTCATGCGCAGTTCATGGTTTCACGGTTTGGCGCACGGCAACGTTCCTGAAGGACCGAGTGACCCTCCGCGGGCTCCCTCGCCTCCTCGAGAACGCCAATCCTGCCACTGAAGTCACGAAATCGAACAGAACGCCGGCATTCATCTGGAGATAGAGGACAAATAGGGCTCTGAGCCTACGCTGCATATCTCTCTGCCTCCAACAGTCGTTATGGGCCACTGGCTATGGGCTACTGTCCCCTAACCAATGGAAATCAACCAATTGCTACGCCTGGCCCCTCGATCAAACGTTCCTCCACTCCGTCCAGTGAATAGACGTTGCCCCCCCACCCGTGAACTAGACTCAAAATTTTTCTAACTCTGAAAAACGACTTTTCTTTCCGTAAAACTCTAATCAGCAATATTCACACTTACGTTGCATTGTGCTTCAAGGACAAAATTTATTAGCAATTGAAACCTGCTGACATATTGCAACGACTGCTAGGTAATCTGCAAAGTATGGAATCTAAATAAATTTCCCCTGGTCCTGACAATTAAGATTATTGAAAAACTGTCGTCTCCTTTAGGGATTCAATTCATTCTCAGTTGAAGGCGATGTTTGTTTGTGTGACAGGACGGTTCTATATTTTTATTAAGATTTCTACCGGCTTAGGTAGGCTTTGCAATGACACAATTGCCAAATTTAGGGACTCTAACGACCATACAATCCAGTATCCTACTCTACATCAGACCCCCATTCATCTCTGAGTACTTTCTTCCGCCCTTCATCCCGTCCAACATCCCTATCCTGTTCCTGCCCTTTCCTCGTTTCCCTAACATTCTCCCCTAAATTACAGTTTTCCGCATCCCACTGAAGATCAATACGCCTTTGTTGACCTCAGTTATTTACTGTAATGCATGTATCTTCCTTCCATCTCCCTTGGACCTTTTCTGCGTCCACTGTTCTCTTACCCGACTTATATCAACCGTTAGTATAGAACTTCCTTTCTTCCCGATAGTGATATACCGTGCTGTACAGCACATCAATGTCACCCTTATCCTGTAAATTTTCCTAATCATCGCACTGCATTTTGCTTTTTTGCTTCTTTGTTGCCAGTCTCAATTTCTTATTAACTCTTTGTATTTCATTTTGCCTCGCTCTAGAGTCACATTCTTCCATTTCCTTCTCTCATCCATCTTTGCTGTCATCTCATCCGTGATCCATGGTTTCCTAATACATTTCGCGTTAAAGGTTCCCATAGTGTCTTTTGCGGGTTCAATAAGCCTGTCTTAATACTTTCCCATTTTTCTTCGATAGTACTGAACCCTTTACCATCCTCCATGATTTCCTCTACAGCATGTTGGTACTCCTTCCTTTTCAATCCATAGAATGCTTCTACATTCCATTTTGTAACCCACCGCCTCATTTCCTAGTACTGTATCTTCCACCATGCTTCTTTTGCTTTATTTGTTGCCCGCCTCAATTTATTGTTTAATTCTTTGTATTTCATTTTGCCCAACTTTGTATTAACATTCTTCCATTTTCTCCGCTCATCCATCTTTGTAATCATCTCATCCGTGGTGTATGGTTTCCTAGTTCTTTTAGCGCTGACGGTTTGAAGAGGCTTTGCGGCTTTCGATAACACTTTCTGGATTCTTTCCCATTTTTCTTCGATAGCACTTTGCTCTTTGCCATCCTCCATGAGTTCCTCTACCACCTATTTTCACTCCTTCTTTTCAAACCATTAAATGCTTCTACATTCCAGTTCTAACCAGCCACCCTTGCCTTATCTTTTTGAAACGAAAACTATATCTCATAACGACTAAATTGTGGTCAGAGTCCGCATCCGCTCCCGGAAATCTATACGAATTTATCACACCGTTCCTAAAACTGCGTCCAACTCAAATTTAATCTAGCTGATACCTTTCTGAGCCACCTTGCATTTTTATGCATGCCAGCATGTTTTGTGGTGTCTAAACTAAGTGTTAGTGATAACGATCCCCTGTCACCTGCAGAACACAACTGCTTTCTCCCCGCGGTCATTCCTCTTGCCTAAACCGTAGTCCCCGACCTCATCACCATCCCTTTCTTCGCCTACCGTCGCATTCCAATCCCCCATCACTATCAAATGTTTTCCTGCAGCAATACACGCAATATTGTCCTCTAGTTGATCATATATCCTATCGACCTCTTCCTCCCTATGGTTGCTCAGTGGCATGTACGATTATACCTGAATGATAACCAAGTTCGTCGGTTCAGCTTTTAACTCTACTAGGAATATTCTATCCGTCACCTGTTTTATGTTGATATATACATAAACATTATATATATATATATATATATATATATATATATATATATATATCCCTCCTCAGACTACAACCTTGACGTGGTTGAAGGACTTGTGTGATTCGATGACCCCTATAACTTCGCTGGCGGGAGTAATTATAAAGCTCCTGGAAGTGTCACCCATGCCAGATAGTTCGAAGGTTAGGAGCCAGACGAAAGGTAGTCCACGCAGCGTCTGTTCCTCAGTGAGGCGGCTGCAAGGCAACGGAAAATCACCTCAATTATCATTCCCAAGATTAACATGATGGACTATACAGAGATTTTCAGTCCTGTAAACTACGGGGCTCGGCCCAATCGGCCGTGTGAGGTGCCCGGCAGTGGTGGAGGCAAGGCTGCCGCGGTCATCATCCCACGAAACCATGGCAAGGGAAAACCGGCAGCAGCGGAGAGGTAGGAAGGAGCGTAGTCAACATAGAGCAGGTAATGGATAGAATACTAAAAGTAGAGATAAAATCAGAACTGACGGACTTGGTTCTTATTCAGGTATACCTGCCACCGAGCAACCATAAGGAAGAAAAGGAAGATAGGATATACGATCAGTTAGAGCACATAATCGGGTGTGTACCTGCAGGGAAACATTTGATAGTGATGGGGTATTGGAATGTGACGGGAGGCGAAGGAAGAGATTGTGATGAGGTCGGAGACTACGGTTTGGGCACGAGGAATGACCACGGGGAAGAAGCAGTTGAGTTCTGCAGGAGACAGGGGCTAGTCATCACCAACACTGGGTTTAGACACCACAAAATTCGCAGGTAGACATGGAAAATGGCAGGTGAAAGGTATCAGCTATATTTTATCCTGTTTAGACACAGGTTTACGAACAGTGTGATAAATTCGGACAGCTTTCCGCGAGCGAATGCGGACTCTGACCACAATTTAGTGGCTATGAAATGTAGCGTCCGTTTCAAAAAGATAAGGCAGGGGCGACGAGTCACAAAATGGAATTTAGACGCATTAAATGGTTTGAAAATAAAGAAATACAAACAGGCGGTAGAGGAAATTATGAAGGATGGTAAGGAGCTAAGTACTATCGAAGAATAATGGGAAAGTATCAAGAAAGTGTTGTCTAAAGCCACAAAAGTAACTATTGGAAACGTTAACACTAAAAGGACTAGGAAACCATGGATCACGGATGAGATGATTACAAAGATGGATGACCGGCGAAAATGGAAGGATGTAAATAGAGAATTGGGCAAAAAGAAGTACAAATAATTAAACAATAAATTGAGGTGGTAACAAATAAAGCAAAGAAGCCTGGTGGAAGACGCAGTACGAGGATATGGAAAGTCTGCTGAGGAAGGGTGAATCCGAGGCGCTGTACAGCAAAGTTAAATGGTTATCGGGAAGTTGGAAAGGGAGATCAACGATAGCAGTTAGAGATAAGGCGGGTAAGGTAATAGTTGACGCAGGGAAGATCCAAGAGAGATGGAAGGAATATATAGAAGAACTGTATAGTAAGGAGCTTAGACCAACAAAGTTGGACATAGAAAAGGAACATGACGTAGAGGAAAATAGCTTAGGTCCAGGAATACTAGACAATGAGGTAGAAAGAGCATTAGTGGAAGTGAAACTAAATAAAGCCGTGGAGGTGGATAACATTCCCGCGGAACTTTTAAAATGCTTAGGAAAATGTGGGAGGATGAGGCTATATGGGTTGATCCGAAGTTTTTATGAGGAAGGAATCTGGCCGGACGACGAGTTATAGTTCCTATTTCGAAAATGGTAAAGGCTACTTCATGTGAGGACTACATGACGATAAGTTTGATATCCCACGCAGCTAAAGTTTGTCTCAGGATCATAAACAAAAGGATAGAGAGTAGGGCAAATGAATACTTAGGGCATGATCAGTTTGGGTTTAGGAAGGGGAGAGGTACGCGTAATGCCATTGCAGTAATGAGATTATTAATCGAGAGGAATATAAAGAACAACCAGGAGGTATTAGCCTGTTTCGTAGATTTCGAAAAAGCGTACGATAGAGTGGATTGGAAAAACTAATGAGTATATTGCAGTAAATAGGAATAGATTGGAGAGAAAGGAGGCTAATCCGCAACCTGTACATGTCTCAGACTGCTCAAGTGCGTGTGAAGAACGGGGAGTCCGGGTTGGCATTGTTAGGCAAAGGTGTAAGGCATGGTTGCCCATTATCACCGTTGCTGTAAAAAATTCGTAAAATCATTTAGGTTTGCGGATGACCAAGATTTAATTTGTCAGTCAGCCAAGGGGTTTCAAGCATTGCTTAGTGAATTGGAAATTCAGTGCGAGAGGTATGGGATGAGAATGAATATTAATAAAACAAAGGTTCTGCGATTTTCTAGAAAGAAAAAGGCCAATTTAACATTAAAATAGGGGGGCAAAAACTAGAGCAGGTAGAATAGTTTACGTATCTCGGTAGTGTTTTGGACCAACACGGTCAAAGTAGTAAGGACGTAAGGTGGAGAATTGCGCTAGGCAAAGGGGCTTTCACAACGAGGAGGGAGATAATGACGGGGATGTTGAGTAAGGATGTTAAGAAAAGACTCGTAAAAACTTTGATTTGGAGCGTAGCTATTATGTACAGCGCGGAAACGTAGTCATTGAAGCAGGAGGATAGACTTAGACTGGAGGCTTTTGAAATGTTGGTGTGGAGAAGAATGGAGAAGCTGAAATGGACAGAGATGGAAACAAACGAGGAAGTACTTGGTATGGCGGGCGAAGAGAGGGATTTGTTGGGAGAAATTCTATGGAGGCAGGAATAGTGGGATGAAGGGGTATTGGCCGGCAGTGGGATGTGAAGACTGTTATAGAGGGGAGAATGTTAGGCCAAAGAGGAAAGAGAAGGAATAGGAGAGGGATTTAGGACGGGATGAGGCCAGGAAGAAAGTACTCAGAGATGAAGATGGACCTGATGTAGAGTATGTTACTGGATTTAATTTTTTTTGTTAGGAATCACAACATATTTATTTTGTACCTTTATCCATCGAGAAACCTACCTTTACCGGTAGATTACCTTGTAATCATTAAAATATATACATATATAAATATGTTTTTATATATATTTAAACACTGTAAGCAACCAGAGTATTTGGTGATGGTAGAGTTTAACCTGTAATTAGTCGGACGCATTTTTAAATTCATACATCAGGGTAGGTGGCCGGATCCTTTTCCTGGGCCGGTTATGATTTTTAAGGAATATCTGGTACCCAAAAAATCACATAGCTTGGGTGAAGTTTCAGGTGCCCTAAGACTTTCCCGGGAATTGAAACTGGGACCATCCAATCATTAGTCCAACTTTCTACCCCTGGGCTACCGTGACCTACATATATTTAAAATATATAGAACCCATATTCCGTCCATAGAAGAGATTTGATAAGCCGTGACTAAGAACTTGCGAGAGATTCCCGCAGACGCCTTCCAGGGTGTGCCCTGATGATGGCAGGGTGTTTTTAATATGAAGGGATAAGTATTAATTAAGAGTTATTCCATGAAATCCAGATAATTAATTTCAAAATTTCTGTTTGAGGAACCCAGAATTATGAAATTATGCAAGAAATAAACTTTAGGGGTAAAAATGTTTCCGCCACTGTCGGAAAGCGTGACAGTATTCCATTGCCTTCACCATAATGTTGAAATATCTGTCTATAAACATGTGTTTTTCTCGTCCATTGTAATTAAAGAGAAATTTGTAATGGGCTTCTTAATAGTATTCAGGAAGTTCTCTCGGGTTTCCCACCGGGTCAGCGTGGTGTGCACCGACGTTTCGACGGCTAACTCTGCCATCGTCTTCAGGGTGAAGACTTCACCCTGAAGACGATGGCAGAGTTAGCCGTCGAAACGTCGGTGCACACCACGCTGACCCGGTGGGAAACCCGAGAGAACTTCCTGAATACAATACGCCGGGAAAAACTGAGATCCTTCAGGCTTCTTAATAGGTTTACGGTAACATACTCTCGTGCCAACTTTGCTCGTGATCTTGGTTACAGATTTGGAATCCCTGTGCGTCAAAAATTCTATGCAAGCCTTTGAACCTTGCACCGAATGTTGCAGTGGTAAACATCATAGTGTATTTCCGTCAAACATTCCTCTTCTGCGGCATGTGTACCGGGGGCCGATTTGTTGCAATCTCATGTCTCCGCGAAGCGGAAGCGACCTTAGGAGCAATGTTCCTATAATCCTCGGTTTCAAATTTCCATAAGTTTTTGATAAAATACATGTTCAATTCAATATACTTAACTAGTTTCCTCTTGAACTTTAGTGGTTTTATTATTTTCTCTCTTCCTCTTTCGCAGGTGAGTCATGGTGAAACAGCCGAGCAATCAACTTGACTCCAACTATTTCTGCGGTAACGTATATGTATACATTTATTGATTTTATTAATGTCATTTCATTGGAATTTCAAATAATTATGTTGAACGCAAACCGCCATTTCAATTATAGGAAAAAGTACTCAAACACTGAACATTTGAGATTCAAGTGTTCATAGAAACCATTTTGGAAGGCCTACGCTTCATAGGAAAGAAGTAATTTTTGAAACCATTGGGTATTCTGCGGTAACGCAGTTGACTTCTTCGGCTAAATATGTATAAGGAATATTTATTTGGAGGTGTTCTCACCGTTCTTCCGAAAATATAAATGTTTCCGTCATGCTTCAATGTCTTCAGGCCGTGTTCCTTGGACAGTGTTTGGGAGGCACCATGACCTTCTTCAGACCAACAGTGAAGGGAGGTTTGGCAATGCCTTCGAATCTTCATCAAAGGAAAGCACTCGGTGAAGCGCGATGTCCCGATGAAACGTCGACTATCCATAATTATGATAATTTACACCTTTCTTCCAGGCAAATGTGAAACCGGGGTGAAGGTAAAAGAAATTATTCTGACTCGGTTTAATAAAATAATAGGAATAATCCTTTTAGGATGTACGTGGAACAAAACTATATAGGATTAAATGTATAGTTATGTCATATAATCTTGCAGAAACACATCTACATTTCTTGGAGGCTCAGAAGGATTGAAAACACCATCCTGCATGTGCTCGAAACGAATTTCGCGTGCATGCATAAATTATGAATGCATGAGTTAGATGCCAGGATTATTCGGAAGAAAATGTCGTGGATATGGATTGGCCTTTAGATGTCGTTCGGGTCTTTGTCTTGTGGGGGACGTGGGCTATCTGGACGTGTGAGGAAGTGGTGCGGGGGGGGGGGGCGTCGGACGCACCTTCCCGTTTGGGGGAAGGGGGACATCCGCCGGCCGCGACGTGGTGCATTTGAAATTTTGTCGGCCGAACGAACGAAAGGAGCTCGGGGACCAAGAAATAATCATTCGTAAACGAAATCTCCCCTGAACTTCCAGCATTCCAAGCCGGGGTGTAGAGATACCGCTGGCGAGTTTGGATCCATCCATTTGCATCCTCGTCACTCTGCTGCCAGCTACCCTATCTATTGCCCCTCTTGGATAAACCAACCGAATTCCCGCGCAGGAAACGCGGAATCATTGCAAAATGGGAGAGGGTTTCAACTTCGGATGCCATTTATGCACCTGGCACTTTCCCTAATCACTAGTTGTTTCCGAAGACACCGGAGGAAAACACGGCAATGCAGTAAAAAAATTTGCATATGTAAATATTATAAAAGCTTGCTAATAAGCTCAAAAAAATTATTTGAATTTACCTTATCTCGGGGGTTTAGTTTTATTTGCCACTCAAATCTTTGCCAACCGGCAATAACTACATTTGGGAAGTCCTGGCTATAAAACGAGCATTTTTTTAATAGAATAACCTCGACGCTCCATTTTTCTAAATATTCTAAAATTACTGACATGTGTTAAAAAAACATTCTTGCATTTTAGCCTAAATGTATGGCACATTGCTATATTAACCTGAAATTAGATTATTTAATAAAATGAAGAATGAATGAGTGAATATTAACAGTCATTATTCATTTAAAACTTTAAAACACGATACATCTGAAAACTGGAAGACCTAGCATGAAAATTTGCGAAGGGATAATACCAATCTATAATGAAAACTGTGGAGGTTTTATTTTTTAAACCAAATGAGTGGGATGAAAAGGATGAAAATTTATAGTTAACTAAAATTAATTGAATAATTGAGTTCAGGTACAGTTTCTAATTAAAGGAAATGAGAACGAACAACATAGATTCTGAATAAGAATTGGGTGGCCCTATTATCTGATTTGCAATTAGTAATAGCCATTATACTGGAGAAGTATGCTCGATCAAAATTAAGCGTATGGTATCAAGAAGTCTAACGACCTCAGGGTACTTTCACGATTGTCTGGAATAATTATTCATCTCATATCACCACTGCATAACCAAAGGGAAGTGAAAAATTCCACTATGGCAGATTCATTTTATTCCATACGATGTTCAACAGCTTAACGTAATTTCTTCAAGTACCGTGCGGGCCTGGAAAATCACTCAGAGGTTGTCGCTGCTCTGGTGCCACAGCAGATGCAGGGATATTTTTCTTCGGCGGGTCATTAACATTATTTTCTCGTGCGTTGAGGTCGGAGCAAAGGACCCGCTGTTCTTTGGCGAATATATCGAGCAACGCTAAATCTAAGAGCTCATGTCATCAAATCAAAACCTTACAAAACTCTTTACTTCCTCTCTCACTCATGGACCCTAGATCGCAAAAATCTATTCCCTGACCCCCTGCGTTAGCGATCGCACCTCTAAAGCCTTACTGAAACTGACTGAAACATTACCGCCGCGCAATGCCTTGCTTCATTTAGTTATGAAAAAATATATTGGTGTCCGCTTAGTCTAGAAGGTGAGAATTAATCAGTGGAGAAAGACATAGATTTCGGCCGTAACTCAGAAACAAAGAAAAGGTAGTGCAAAATATTACTGGAATTATGTTTTTCCTTCTCTGATTACCCTTCAATTTCTGAATTCGTGAAATTTCAATTTATAATCTAATAATCGATGCGTGTAAAATTGGATCTCAGTGCTAATATCCCTATTCTTTTGTGAATGGAGTAATTTGTAATCCGTCCGTGCATAGCAGATTAGCGGAAATCGAGGCACCAATCAAGATCATAGATGGATAATTATCCGTCGTAAAACTAAATTGGTAATGGTGGTATCGTTTGATGACAATGAGTATTTCCACTATTTTTGCTTGTTTTCTGAATTAAGGTTTCGAGCGTTTCGCAATCTAATGTCTTTTGTCTCTACTTAAAAACCGAGTTGTTCATTTTACTATAATGGTTTCGTTCAATAAACTTATGGGAGTTATTATTCGAATTTAAATGAATTCGAAATTGCGAAAACGGAACCCTCTTAATGGGAGTTCCGCCCACTTGCTGCCTTATAACTTTTTGTGATTTCCATTAATACTTTTCCAACCAAAGCTGTTACATTTGGGCAATAGATAAACAGTTCCCTGTTTTGCTATTTCGTCAACCACCTGTCAACACTTAAAATATACATTTAAGAGCCAGAAATTGCTCTTACACTAACTGATATATAAAATTAAAGGATAAAATTATAGCACATAGAGTAAATAAAATTAACTCCATTAACTCTCCTCGGTATAATTTATGATAAATAATGGTAGTTGCAAAATTATTTGCCCAAATTATCGAGTATTTATACTTATAGTATTCAGATAAGACAGAAGTCAACGAGTCGATACAATCCATTATCTTTCAATAATAATTACTGTTATTATAAAGTAATCTACCGGTTACGGTAGGATATAGATAAGCACAACTGCTATATAAGTATCTTGTGAATCCTAACAAAACGTAAATTCTAGCAACCAACCTCACATCAAGCACTTCTTTATCTATGGGTACTTCCTTCTTCCCCTCATCCCGTCCAATATCCCTTTTCTGTTCCTGCGCTTTCCTCGTTTGCCTAACATTGTCCCCTCGAATGTTTATTCAAGTTCCCTCAGCCGATCAAATCGCCCTTCATTCATGTTTCCTGCATCCTTGGGATTTCTCCTAACTAACCACTCTCGTCACCCACCATAAAAAGTACTTCCTCATTTGCTTTCTTCTCTGTCCATTTCACCTTCTCCATTCTTCTCAACACCCACATTTCAAAAGCCTTCAATCTACGTCTATCCTCCTGCTTCAATGACCACGTTTCCGCGCCGTACATAGCTACACTCCATATCAAAGTTTTCACGAGTCTTTTCTTAACATCCTTACTCAAAGTCCCTGTCATCAACTCCCTCCTCCTTGTGAAAGCCTCTTTGCCTAGCGCAATTCTTCTCCTTACGTCCCTAGTACTTTGACCGTGTTGGTCCAAAACACTACCGAGATACGTAAACTGTTCTACCTGCTCTAGTTTTTGCCCTCCTATTTTAATGTTAAGCTTGGCCTTTTTCTTTCTAGAAATTGCATAACCTTTGTTTTATTAATATTGATTCTCATCCCATACCTATCGCACTGAATTTCCAATTCACTCAGCAATGCTTGCAACCTTTTGGCTGACTGAAAAACTAAAATTTGGTCATTAATATAAGTTACTGATTTTACGAATTCCCCGCCGACTTTCATTACTACCTCCAGGTCTTGCCATGCCTCTTTAATCATTTCCTCCACATATACGTTGAAGACCACCAGTAATAATGGGCAAACCTGCCTTAAACCTCTTTAAAACCCTGCCCATGGGTGCCCTGGGGGGCAGTCATATGATGCATTCAGTGGGCTTGGTTCAGCCCGGGCGGTTCAAATGATTGGACCACCCAGATTATGTATATATATATATATATATATATATATATATATATATATATATATATATATATATATATATATATATATATATACACATATATATTCAAACCATAAACACAGTAATCAACCCGAAGGTCGGTTCATTGGGTGATGGTAGAGTTCAGCTAGTACTAAGCCCTATACGGCGTGTGAAAATTCACACATCAGGGTAGGGCCAGCTCCTATCCCTGTGCCGGTTTTTTTTTTCTCAGAACGACCGGGTACCCGAAAAATTACTGCAGGTGCCCAGTGTGCCTTGCCCGGGAATCGAATCCGGGACCCTCCGGTTAGCAGTCCAACGCTCTACCCGCTGGACTACTGCGAACAACATATATATATATAATTAGGTGTGTATATAAATATAAATATATATATATATATATATATATATATATATATATATATAAAATCTTCGAAATAAACGCTCTTCGGCGACGCACAAATATGTAGAAAAACACAGACGTAGGTATTTAGAATATAGAGACACAAAGAAAGGACATTCACAATTTGTTATTTGACGTTTCGACAGCACGGCTGTCGTCTTCTGAATGGCGTTCTCGGGGAAGACCGGAGAGGATGTGCGGGGGAGAGGTGGGGAAGGAGAGGTAAAGGGACCAATAGGAAATGAACAAGGGGGTGGGGGGATACGTAGGCAGCCATATGATGCATTCAGTGAGCTTGGTTCAGCCCGGGCGGTTTGAATGATTGGGCCACCCAGATATGCGCCATCTCGCGGGTTCTCACCTCTATTATACTCGCAGATTTGGGAAAGATTTCAATCCCCGAAACGGAGAAGCAGTCGTCAAAAGATTGATTGTGGGAAGCGGTGAGAGTAGGGATGGGATAATTAAGAAAGGTGGGAGATTTGGTGGAATATCTTGGTTATTCATGCGGAGGGAAAGTGCGGTCGTGCATTCGCCCACGTAGAAGGCAAGGCAGAAGTTACAGGAGAGTTGATATATAAAATTTTTTGAGGTACAGGTTGGGAGTTGGTACTGAGTGAGGGGGAGGGTCTTAAAAGATGACAGCATTTGCAGCGTGGGCGGTTGCTGGGTGCGGATTGGGGCGGGGAAGGGACGGGGGTGCTTGAAGTTGGATTTGTGGACTTGAAGATGTCTCGATGATATATATATATATATATATATATATATATATATATATATATATAATTGGGTATATATATGTGTATATATATATATATATAATTGGGTATATATATATATATATATATATATATATATATATATATATATATATGAGTGTTTCAGTTCGAAAGTAATGTAATTGAATTTATCGTGCCGCTTCTTTTGGTTGAAGTGGAATATTGAGGGTATTAGGTGTCGGAGCTAAGCTAAGCTTTACTGAAAAACAGTCTCAGTGATCTCCAAGCAATGAAATTGGCAGGAATTCAATTATTAAGAACCTTTTGGTGCCGGCTGTGTCACAAAAAAATGAATTGACGATAGACCAGCGTTACGCGATAAAATATTGTGCCAAAAATTCTTTTCAGTGATAGAAAAAATGATTCGTGAGGCTTACGGGAACTTTGCTTTGCCTTACAATCTCTGGGATGGTTAAGGCCTTTAAGAATGGCCGGAAAGAAGTTCACGACGAACAACGCTTTGGACGGCCGGAAACCAGCTAAACTGACAACAATGAGGATCGTGTTCGACAATTATTGGACTCTGATCGTGAAGACTCGAAAAAAGGATTTGGAAGAGGACATGTGCACGATTGATTTTCGGGCCGTGATCGACACAGAAAAAGTGCGAATTTTTGGAGCAGTGGAAGAAATTCGTAAAATAGTGTGAGACTCATGAAATAACTGAGAATACAACTCTTCCAACCGTTACTGCCCGGAATTGGGACGATGTAAAAGTTGGTCACGTGAAAAGTTAATCATTCGTTATTTTATAGGAAAGAAAAACTTTTCCGTTAGCGTTTTTCCGTCAGTGATGCTGCACTTACGTTTTCTTCTGAAAGAGTGAATTTGCATAAACCTTTACGTCCTATCGCATACTGTCGGCTAATATTCCAATTTGGTTTTCACTGGACCTGCTCGTGTGAAATGTGCCTTCGGTACGTTGGCCTAGGCATGTTTTCACTTGCATGGACGTCGTTCTTAATCTAATTAGCGTTTATTATTTACCTTGCGCACTTTTCATTCCTCGTTCGCTATCTCAGGGTGGCAAGTCGCTGCGGAGCGACGACAGGGGGCGAGGTGAGCGTGTTCCGGGGGTGGTCGAGGGGGGGGCGAGGCTTACAATGGAAGGGGGGAGTGTCAGAAAGGAAGAAGAGATTATGAGAAAATTTCGGGAGGAGTAAGATGGCGCCAGGGTGTTGATTAGTAAGGAGAATGGGTGGGGAAATTGGGGGAGCGGTGGGTGGGTGTGGGTTGGGAGAAGGGTTGGGGAGTGAGTAGGAAGGCGAAAGAGACCCCGAAATTTCATTGTAAATGTGTAACACGTTTTCTCCGGAACACATTCTATTACGCATGCGCAGATAGCTATGCGCATCAAGTATTCCATTAACTCTCATCCAGATCTCGTGCCCTTCCCCACCCTCCTTCCTTCCAGTTCCTGGAGCAGCCTCTCCCCCGACTTAAAATCCTGTCCCTCCCGTTGCCAACTGCCGCACAACCAACCCCCCCCCCTCCCACCCACTCCCCACCCCCATCCGCTGGCTGGCTCCCCCCCCACTCTTCTCCCCCCGTCCCCTCCGCGCTAGTTAGTTGGCCTGCGTCCCTTGAGATAAACCGCTCCCGTGATTCCTCCGGCCCCATCCTCTTCCTCCTCCTCCCCCCGCACCTCTCCCCCTCTCCCCTCCTTCTCCCTCCTCCCCTCCATCCTCATTCGGACCCTCCCGATTCTCTCTCTCGCCTCCGTTCCTTCAACACGTCCTTACCGACTCCAGCCCCAAACAACAGTCGTCGGTCAATCCCTCCTGTGAGCGTCCTAAAAGGGATTGACCGAGTACAGAATGTAGCGCAGGGCGTCGTTGACGAGTTCTGACGGGTCATTTAGTGACATTTTACGCCCTGTATGCCGCACTGGCGATTAGGATCCTCATTTTCAGAGTGTACGTCAATTATGGACGTCTGTGATATAGAATGGTGACCTTGACTCTCTTAATCGTGCAAAGGTCGCGGAGGTGGATGGCGCGATTGAGATGCGAAGGACCGTGATGGAGGGACTAATGTAGGGAAAATAGTGGAGAGAGGAAGGGAGTGGGCATGTGGTGGGGCATGGAGATTGTAAGAAAGTGTGAGGGAGTGAGGAAGGAACAGAGATTAACGGCGGTGTAGGTAATTGCAAGTCCATGCGATAAGTACGCTTGCCAGAGACCACTGCAGTAGTCATGCTTTAACCGGGCGGCCCACCTGTTCACAATGGCTCACCACGAGGAGAGTTGAGAGGGGTGTAGGAATAAGATAATTGCAGAAACAATTAATTTTAGCTTAGCCCTTTGATTTGGCGAAGGTGCTTGGATCAGGGCTCTCGGTGTTTCTGCAGAATTTGTACGTCAGCAAAGGAACGGGAGGACCGCCAGATTTAGTAGCAATGCAACAGATATACAGCCTGTATGTGTGAAAATGTGTCATGGATGAGTATATGTTGCCGTGCAATGACACGCGCTTCCAAGAGCTACGCTCACATTGTTCGTCGTTGTGGTTACAAAGTGAAAAAAATGCGAATCTCTGCCGAATGAAAATATTACAGCATATGAGAAAAAGAAGTATATTGCGGACAGGGAAGCATATATTACATAAAAATGAGAAGCTCTTGGTAGATTTAGGACCAAGGAAGTGTCATATTGGTCCGCAAAGGAAACTAAATGAAAATTATTGGTTACTTGCCGCAGTAGCCGCGTTTTCAGTTGAGTACACCAGCACGAGGGTGATCCCTTGAGGATGGACCATCCCAGATTTCACGTCAGATATGACTAAAGGAAAAGAATCATACCGACCCCCTTGCATCGAATGTTTTGGGCCCGTACAATAAGGCCGTCACCATGGATTATCAATCCGACGGTTTGTTAGTAGCAAGGCTACCGTACCCTCCTCCCTACCAACCTGACTCTATCCTGCTCTCAATGCCTTCATTTCCTTAAAGGAATCTCGTATCACGTTACAGCGACATTTTCCGTTACCAGCCTCTCGTAGTTCATCCTTGATCCTCTTCTCTTATTTCCCCTCACAGTTTCCTCATGTTATGTCCAATCAATTTCCTTTCCCCTCCCGAGGGTGTCGTTCATACCGGCTCGCTTCTCTCCTTACCCTCATCGCGATACTATCTCATTTGATTTTCGGAACTCATCCGTTGTAATCGAGTACCATCGCCTCCAGTTTTCTTGCTGATCTTATCGTCTTAGGCTTGTATCCGTATAGATGTGGACCTAATGTAGAATTCTTAACGAATCCCCTCCTGATGTCTATACTAGTACTGCTAGCCGTCATTTGTTAATTCTTCCGACGGAAGTCTATCGTCGCCATCCCTATCATGTGTACAATATCCCTCATGCTTCTTCCACCCCTAATGATCCTAAATAGGAAAACGCTTCCATTTGTTCAAGTGTGCCTTTCCCTAGTCTTGTTTGGAGATTGCCTTGCCTACTTCGGCTGCTGAGCCTTATTTTCTTTTAATTTCGTTCATATTCACACTTTTCTATTCCCTTCTCCTTATTTTCTAGCATTCTTTTGAGGTCTTCTTTCTTCTCTGCCGGTATAATTAAAGCATCCAAAATTTGTGGTCTACTTCTCTTTTCTCCTTAAATTTGCAGCAAACTACCTCGCGAACTTTCCCTGATCTGAATACTTCTCAAATATTCCAAGAAACTGAGGGAGATATCGTAAAAGTAACCTTTAATGGAGTAATCCGGTAATATGCATCTCAATGCAATAATATTAGAGTTTATAAATCTAAAATTTCCCTTCTTAAATATCACTATCAATTTTTAAGAGCGCTTTCTTTTTATATTTTATCCTTTCTTTATCTTAGCTTCTTCGCTGCTTTCACCAAATAAAATCACTGCTGCCTGATTTTTAAAGAGATCTCTTTCTGTATTCTCTTCTCTCCGACGTATACGAGAGCAAGAATAACTTCTCTTGATGCTCTGCTTTTCTTGAATCTTAATTGATTTTCACAAATATGCTTTCCGCTTCCTTGTTTTCTTTTCATTACTTTTACCACAATCTCCAATGCATGGGTCCTCAGATTGATTATTTTGAACCCTATCATTTTCTATTCATTTCATTTATCTTTTATTTTACATTTTTCTTTTTTATTGCTTCGGAGGTACCGCAATTAATTGCATACACTTCAACGTCACCGAAGTCTGTTGCTGGCAGGAAAACCTGTACCGCTACGGTTTCTGTACTATACCAGGTCTGTATAAAAAGTGTCGGTAGAATTTTTTTTTCTCAAGTGTGCCACAAGTGCTGAATGCAGACCGTCAGTTGTTAAGTTTGCGCATGATCTCAGATCGTATATTGATTGACATTGATAATATGACAGTGCACATCATTATCACCAAAACTTTGGCGATGCTAAAGACCTGCGCTAAACACCTCCTCCCTGTCTTGACAGACGAACAAAAGCAGAGACGAGTGTATGCTTGCGAAGACCTTCTAAGACGAAATCGCGACGATTCCCCAACCCCCTTACAGTCCCAACTTGGCACAAGCTACCTAGTAGCTACTCCCTATAAAAGTGAAATTTTCTCTCGAAAGATACCACCATGGGACCCTAAGTCAGGCCGTCAAAGAAGTTTACACGCGTACCCTTAAGGACCTTCTGCAATCCGCCCACCAGTGAGCCTTCGAGTCGTGGAATAAAGTCCCTGGCAAAAGGACCTCGTCGCTCGAGGGATGTACTTTTAGGAGTTTTGAGGCACTGTATCGCCATATCTTAAATACTAAACTCTTAACTCTGCTCTTAACCACTTGAGCTATCCAGGAAACGTAATTTACACTGAGATCTGCGATGCTTTGCCAATCTGCGATTGCCTCCGCCCGGCAAGTGGAAAGATCCGGAGTTCAAATCCTGGTCTAGGAAATATTTTTACATTCGTGATCTGCTTGATACCGCCTTCCTCACCTCTCCTGTGTTTGTCCTTTATGTGTGTTCCTTTCCCTTTTCCTTACACATGTTTCTATATAAATGAGTATATTTATATATATACTACCTTGATCAAAAAGTTCCCGGAATAACCACCGTGTGGCGCTCCCATCGTTCCGATTTGAGTTCTGTTTTTTTTGTTAAATTGGTACATCTGTTGTTGATATTCCCTTTAAATCTTAGTGTCATAACTTGACATTGGCAAAAGTTACGGTCGGTTTTCGGTATGTCCATCAGTGCTTCCTGCGATTTTTCCATTACTTCCTCTCGGCTACTAAAACGCGTTCCCCGTAATGGTTTTTTAACTCGATTGAACAGAAAGAAGTCACAGGGAGCCAAATCAGGTGAATTCGGTGGCTGTTGGATGGTATTTGTTGCATTTTTCGTCAAAAAATTACGAATAATGATAGCACTGTGCGACGGTGCGTTATCATGGTGCAAAATCCACGAGTTTTCTGCCCACATTTCTGGTCTCTTTCGGCGAATTGCTTCACGCAAACGTCTCATAACGCCCAAATAATACTCTTTGTTTACTGTCTGGCCTTCTGGCAAAAATTCATGATGCACTACACCGTTGTAATCCATGAAAACCGTCAGCATTGCCTTCTTTTTTGACTGAAAACGACGTGGTTTTTTTGGTCTCGGCTCATTTGGTGAACGCCATTCACTTGCCTGATGTCTGGATTGCGTGTCGTACTCATAAACCCACGTCTCGTCTCCAGTAATGATCCTTTTGATGAATGTGGGATCGGATTCAGCCTCGCAAATCATGTCTTTTGCGACGTCAACACGGTCTCTTTTTTGCATGAAATTGAGGTCTTTTGGCACCAACTTTGCTGCTACACGACGGAAACCCAAATCATTAACCACAATGTCTTGGGCGGATCCATAGGCAATGTTCAAGTCCTCCGCTATTTCTCTGATGGTTAATTTGCGGTTATTGACCAACATTTCTTTTACTTTATCAATTTTTTCACCGACTTTCGATGTCGATGGTCTGCCACTGCGTTCATCATCTTCGATTGACTCACGACCACTTCTGAACCGCTCGTGCCACTGGTAAACGACCGTTTTTTTTAGAGAATCGTTGCCGAAACACTTTTCCAACATTTCCAACGTCCTTGCGCCACTAAATCCGTTTTTTACGCAAAATTTAATACAAGTTCGTTGTTGCAAATTTAAATCCATTTCTGAAATTGTAAAAAATCGCCAACACACACAGAGATAGATGTACTCTTGGCTACGTAACTTTTGCAAATGTCAAGTTATGACACTAAGATTTAAAGGGAATATCAACAACAGATGTACCAATTTAACAAAAAAAACAGAACTCAAATCGGAACGATGGGAGCGCCACACGGTGGTTATTCCGGGAACTTTTTGATCAAGGTAGTATGTATATATAAAAGTATATATATATATATATATATATATATATATATATATATATATACACATATATATATATATGTATATATATATATATCGAATATACGGAACCACTCACACAAGCAGCATAATATTTGGACGGCACAATAGAACTCAAATAAAATAGTAACACTTAAAATGACACTCACACTGTAAATTGTTAAAGCTTTCGACCTTCTAAGAGACTTTCTTCAAATAAGACTGAAAATTTGCTGGAGAGCGGTTAGGGGTCTGGGCGGGGGAGGTGAGGTGCAGGGAATGCTGGGAGGGAAAGCATTTAATAAGCAGGCAATACTTACGTTCCTCGATTATGCTCCTTAGTACTAACTAATGTCACTGAAAGGCCGATCCCTGGTGTTCATTAGTAAGTGGGCAAATGGTTTGATTTAATATTTCAATGACAAAGATGTGGACTGTATCAGACTTGCATGATAATTGGATGATTACGGCTGGCTGTATCCCTTTTTTATTTGCCGTTTACATTCAGCGGCTTTCGAGAGGTGTGCGGGAGAAGGCGACCACGAGGCCAAGGGGCCTTCCTGTCCGCCAATTTTTCTCTCCGTGAATCTCGCCGGCTCTTTCTTCCCGTACTCTAGGCGAACCCCTTTCCTCCCTTTCATCTCTTACTGCGGGGCTGTTTCAATTATTAACCCCGTCCCGGGGAGACACTCGAACGTCAGCCGTGTGGCACCTTTTAATTGGACGCGATGCGCTGAGATCTGATGGCACCCGTGCGATAATTAAGTAGGGACTTGTCGAAAACTCGTCCCTTCCCTTCCCACCCCCCTCCGCCTTCAGAACCTTTGAAATCAAAATGAAATTCTTTCCAGCGAATGTGTTAGCATGCCGCCTCTCTTTTAATTCGTCGCCGGCGGATCTGCAGGGCAACGTCGTTCTAAGTATAATTCCCGTTGCGTTTACGCTCCTTAGGCCCTCAGCCTGTTTTTTCCTCCGCGATCGGGCCCGTGGATAATGCACGCGTGTCTCTCTGCAAGCGCTTAAGCGATTTTCGCCTTGGTTCCTCTCGTGACACAGCGCTTGCGAGCGCGCTGAAAGGTCACGTCTGCCGCTCACTCGTGCACTTTCGATGAAAATAATATTCTGAATTCGTCACGCTATGTCATGGCTCTTAGAGCCAAAGTTAGCATCTTTTGATTGTTTTTTCCTTCGATTCGTCCCAAAAAAACGAAGGCGAAATTCGTCCCCGTGGAAAGGGTGATTTTTTCACCTAGATTTGAAAGCCAAGCTCTGTGAGCTTAGATGTAGGTCTTACCTAAACGGTCAATGCAGCGAGGGACCTACTCACATGGTCGAAACCTAGTTTGGGCAAGCGCCAAACTCGAGTGACCGTGCTTAATTTCTCGATATATTTAGACACTTACCATCCCTTGCAGGTTGTCCTATTTCATCCAATCTTCGAAGGATGTTTAATAACTTCGTCCGGAAAATAAGTGTACTGAGCTCAGGAAAAAAATTTATTACACTTTTACATATCTTAAGCTAATATTCCTCAAAATAGGACCCTTGTGAGTCGATACACTTGTTCCAGCGGCGTTCCCATTCCTGGAACCCTCCCGCGAAGGCATCATCGGGAACCTCTCGAAGACTCGTCGTCGACCTCTTCTCTGCCCTCCACGAACATCTTGTGCCACCGAAAGATCATGTTTCTGGACATGGCTGACTCCCCGTAAGCCTGGTTAATCATACCGACAGTTTCGGTAGACGATTTCCCAAGCTTTACCGCAAATTTGATGGAATAACGCTGCTCCAAAAACTTCGGCATCGCGTTCCGTGACGTGGGTCGAGCGTGGAGGTTCGCGTTAACAGAGCTCCTCACTACACCACAGCTTAGAGACGACTGCCTTTTTCAGCGTTGCTTTCCAACATACCCCCCTCCGATGGCAGCCCGTCAGAGTGGTACTGGGCGCGCCTGGAGCGGCGCGCCCAGCCCAGGAGTCAGTACACTTATTTTCCGGACGAACTTGTATACAAGGTTACTTTAAGAACCAGGATCGTTGCTGAGCCTGGTTGGAAATCATATACTTTAAACCGCATTAATGCAGCGCAAACAATCGCAATTGTTTCTCTCAATGATCGCCTTTGAAAGCTCCATTGTTTCATTTGCATTCAAAGCTGAAGTCTCTCAGTGATTTGGAGCTAAATGATTGCCATGGCACTAAGTTTCTCCTGTTCTTTTTTTCACAAAACAGAGGAAAAGGGCATAATGGCTGACCACATTTGGACGATATGAGTACTATCAAGTTAAATGCGCATGATTAGTTGAATGGAAGCTGTATTTAACAGACAGTCTTAATCGCCATTGGTATTCAGGTGTTATTGTCACTACATTAGCCGATGAACTATCACCCTCGCAACCAGCATAGTTTTAAGTCGATTGAAAGCCGTGAACACAATTTAATTACGAAAACCCGCCAAATGGCGCACGCATTCACTCACGTGGAAATAGCGGCAAGGAAAAGGGATAGGAACATACGAGAAGGAGAAACACAGGAGAGGTGAGGAAGTTGGAATCGAGCAGATCACAAGCGCAATATTTTTCCTTGACCGGGACTTGAACCACATATCTTCGACTTGCCGATGCTCTTAGCCGAAGCTTAACCTTAAAGCTTGTCATCTCCTTTTTCCATTTGTTGTAATGTACTTGAGTTTATGAATATATTTGAGTGTATTGCAATGCATGTTTAGCCTTTCTATCGTATAACGATGTGATGTCAAAGGCTACAAAATAGTTTGAATATTTTATATACATTATAATGCCGTTATTAGTTGCTACGTTATTAAGAAACCGGTTGTTTAAATGAAGTTAGGTTTTCCTATACGGAGATTTCTTCATGTTCCCCTAAAGTTGGTATCTATAAAATGATAACAACAGAAATGATATATTTTTAAAACGATCAAACGTATCATTTGAAATTATGCCTCTTGGAAAGTGCTTCATTCCTATTTGTTTCGACTGACATCATTTCTGATTCTCGGTACTAGGACCTCGAGCAGGAGAATGAATGGGATGCTTAAAATATTAGAACTGAGGATAGTGCCAACCAATTAATAAAAGTCACGTCCGCGGCTTTCATTAGGGAGGAGTGATTCGCGTTTGGCACAAGTCTCGGCTCCTCCCTCTCTCCCGTCCCCTCTCCCCGTCAACTCACCGCGATTCATTCCATTCCGTCTTGGCGTCCAAATATTGAATCTGTTTCTGTTTTGTGAACCAAACGCATTCACGCACGGGGAGAAGCGCGGGCCGCGAAAATCTTTGCCCTTCGAAATCCACTTATTTGTGCGGTTCGATTGATTGATTTTTCCGTTTATTTATTTATCCGCCCGATTAGGTTACGATGGGCAAACATGGAAAGAGAGAGAGAGAAGGTACCGAGGGCAAATATCCGTGGGGTGGAACTCCCTCCCGTGGGCCCCTCCCCCGCCGGTCTGGTTGTCGCCGCCGATTAAACACTGCATGCGGGTGTCATGCTCGCACCCCGCCCTGCCCCCCTCCCGCCCGCTGGGCCTACTCGAAGAGGGAGCGGGCCCAACGACTGCTTTGCATCAGATCCAGGTCCGCCTTTTCTCTTTCATAAATGTAGTTCGGAGTTTTCATTTCCAAAAAGAATTGAATTGTCTTAACGATCAAATCAGCAACTCCGTCAACAGTGGATTCGGTTAGTAAAAGTGCCAAAAGGTTAGAGAAGAGTTTTTTCCTGAAATTTCCAGAACGCCAAGTTAAATTCCGTTTCCTCATCAAGCCAACAATGTACCCAGATTCAATGGGATTAACATACGGCTGAACGTTGACCATGATGACTGCCACTTATTTAGGACTTTGTTTGGCTGCGTGTACGTTGAGTCTCATTCATATACGCGTTTGCCAGCATTGAAACTGTAGATTAGAAAATTTACAATCGGCATATTTTTCACCAAATAAATTCAGAGATTAGAAGTTCGTCTTTTCTGCACTTTTGGTAACCAGATAATATTTTCGTAAATATGCATAGAAAATAAATCTTACGGAAGGTGGAGGGATTCAGATTTCTTTATTTTCTTTATTAAAATGGCGCAGGTATGCCTGAGTATTTATTCATTTAGGATCAAGGGAAATGAGACACTTCCCCTGTGAAGTTTCCCTATATAATTAACAAAGGATGCCGATGGTGACCTTATTAAAAAATGGTTTTTAGTGGTAGTTTTAGGGGAGGCGACCGACAGCTAAGATCATTTGCGCCATTGAGGACGGATGGGAAAGGACGGGTGGAGAGAAACCCGGCGTCGGTATTAGCCTACTCTCATCGAAAGGCGCCAAGGGGTCCGTGGTTCAACGTCCCGTCCGACGGACGTCGTGCTCTCTCAAAATGCTCTCCATAAGGCACCTCAAGTAAGAATCGGCATTCTACTGGAACTAAAAATTTGCCGCCTCTGGGAATCGAACCTGAGGAAGGTTCGATAGGGAATCCTGTGTTCAGTCAACGCACCATCCCGATGTCCTCAATATTTTTGGAACAATGGCCTTTGAGCTATGTGGATATTAAACAGTTGATCCTGAAATAACAGAACGAACAAGCTATGAATCCAATTCAGCCACCATGGTCAAGTTCGGGACTGATATTTTTCTTTGTACCACATGTAAATTCTCCTCATACGTATGGCTAATTAAGCGCTAAGTCAGCAAAGGTTCCAGTCACAGATGAAGCAGCAACTGTACGAGGATCAGTATATACACAAACAGTAGGAGCTGCTGCGAACAGCATTTCATTGGGATCGCTTGAATTTCATTCATTTACCTAAGAGTTCTGACTCAGCCCCCAGTGATTCTCATTTGTTCAGGCCCCTTACAAATCATTTGGGTGGACGACGTTGGAAGAATGATGGTGCCGCAGTCCAAGAGGTTACTCGTTGGCTGTGACATCACAAACAAGACTTCTTTGCTTGTGGTTTTCAAGGACTTGTGAAGAGGTGAATGTACCGAGTGAATATGCTGAAAAGTGAAATGAATTTTTCAGGATGTTGCTTCGATTATTAATGCCTCTTATCAGTTTAAGAGTTATTGATTGACCTTCCCTTTTTGATGCAGTTTTCTCGGTCCTGGTAGCTTTACTCAGTAAAATTTTGCTATATTCTTGAATCTGTATATTAGACATCAGCATTTAATGTTCACCATATATGCTGTGCGTGAATCGATAACATTAAAACCTCAGCCTCAGGATATTTACCGGGTGGGCATGGATAAAAGGTGGACCATCCTAAACTTTATATTCTTAGAAAGGAAGAGCTATGCTAACAGTAAGAGATAAGGCGGGTAAGGTAATAGTTGACGCAGGAAAGATCCAAGAGAGATGGAAGGAGTATGTAGAAGAACTGTATAGTAAAGAACTCAGACCAACACAGTTAGACATTGAAAAAGAAAATGACGTAGAGGAAGACAGCTTAGGTCCAGGCATACTAGACAATGAGATAAAAGGGGCTTTAAGGGAGATGAAACTGAATATGGCCGTGGGGGTAGATAACATTCCCGTGGAACTTTTAAAATGCTTAGGAAAATGTGGGAGGAAGAGGCTATATGGGCTGATCCGTAGTATTTATGAGGAGGGAATCTGGCCGGAACACTTCGTGAGATCACTTTAAGTTCCTATTCCGAAAAAGGTAAAGGCTACATCATGTGAGGACTATAGGACAATTAGTTTGATATCCCACGCAGCTAAAGTTGTTCTCAGGATCATAAACAAAAGGATAGAGAGTAGGGCAAATGATTACTTAGGGGATGATCAGTTTGGGTTTAAAAAGGGTAGAGGTACGCGTGATGCCATTGCAGTAATGAGATTATTAATGGAGAGGAATATAGAACACAACCAGGAGGTATTTGCCTCTTTCGTAGATTTCGAAAAAGCGTTTGATAGAGTGAATTGGGAAAAACTAATGAGTATTCTGCAGAAAATAGTAATATAGTAGATTGGAGGGAAAGGAGGCTAATCCGCAACCTGTACATGTCTCAGACTGCTCAGGTACGAGTGGGAAACGGGGAGGCAGGATGGGCAGTGTTAAGAAGGGGTGTAAGGCAGGGTTGCCCATTACCACCGTTGCTGTTCAACCTGAATGCAGAGGATGTGATCAAAGAGACATGGGAAGAACTGGAGGTAGGAATGAAAGTGGGCGGGGAATTCGTAAATTCAGTTAGGTTTGCTGATGACCAAGCTTTAGTTTGTCAGTCAGCCAAGGGGCTGCAAGCATTGCTGAGTGAATTGGAAATTCAATGCGACAGGTATGGGATGAGAATGAATATTAATAAAACAAAGGTTATGCAATTTCTAGAAAGAAAAAGGCCAAGCTTAACATTAAAATAGGAGGGCAAAAACTAGAGCAGGTAGAACAGTTTACGTATCTCGGTAGTGTTTTGGACCAACATGGTCAAAGTAGTAGGGACATAGGGGAAGAATTGCGCTAGGCTAAGAGGCTTTCACAAGGAGGAGGGAGTTGATGACAGGGACTTTGAGTAAGGATGTTAAGAAAAGACTCGTGAAAACTTTGATATGGAGTGTAGCTATGTACGGCGCGGAAACGTGGTCATTGAAGCAGGAGGATAGACGTAGATTGGAGGCTTTTGAAATGTGGGTGTTGAGAAGAATGGAGAAGGTGAAATGGACAGAGAAGAAAGCAAATGAGGAAGTACTTGGTATGGTGGGCGAAGAGAGGGGTTTGCTGGGAGCAATCCTATGGAGGCAGGAAAAGTGGATGAAAGGGGTGTTGACTGGCAGTGGGATTTTGAAGACTGTGATAGAATGAAGAATAGAATGTTGGGCAAAAGAGGAAAGGGCAGGAACATGATAGGGATGTTGGACGGGATGAAGGGAGGAAGAAAGTACTCAGATCTGAAGAGGGACCTGATATAGAGTTGGATAATGGATTTTGGGTTTTGTTAGGAGTAATAAAATATTTGTTTGGTAGTTGTGTCCATCCAAAAACCTACCTTAACTGGTAGATTACCTTAAAAAAAATATAACCACGGATCAGGACTAAAAACGCAATTGTATACTCAACGGACAGTCTAAAAATTACCCTCACTGACCTGATTCAATAATATGACCCCTTAGAAAGAAGTTGCCGTGGGTACAACTTAACTTAGACATCTCGGAAGAATAAACTAAAACGAAATGTACAACAAAATACTACTAATATTATTTAAGACATATGAAACAGCCGCTTATCACCTCTTTCAACATTTATGTATTTTTCCTAGTAAAGCCTTAAAATTCAAACAGAAATTTACAATCTACTTTGGCTAAATTTAATACAGATTTATTAAAAAAAAACAGATAAATTAAAATAAGTTTCAAGAATCTTAAAATGTGTGCTATGAAAAGTACGATAACTAATATCCTTAGTGAATAACTGACCGAAGCACTTTTCCACTTGCTATCAAGCGGAAAAGTGCTTCGATCAGTTCTTCATTTTGTTCGACTTCCACCACATCACGCCTACTGAAGCTGTTCAATTTACAATATCCTCAGCTGTAAAGTATTATTTGGAATTTTCGGTGTACCGTGGTTGCAACCTATTAATTTACTCAAAACATAATTATTAAATAATATTTATTTTATATATTTACTGTGTTCAAAAAATTTATAAAAAATATTTGATTTAAAATCTCGTGCACTCCCCTTGGAGATTTCATATCTAATGGACACCTACGATTAAATTAAATCAAAAATCCTCCGATCGCGTGTCCATTTCAGGCTCCCGCAATTTTGACTCCCGTATTTCTCGCGGATTTCCCGCGGGAAGTTTTTGGATTTTCCACATCTTGTCTGAAAGAATAGCTTGGACTTTGGCATCAAGCAAAGTGGGTTGGCACGCTTGAAAAGACAAGAGAGTGAGAGATATGCATGGGGGCGAAGCAGAATGCAGTGAATCTTAATGAACGCAGTGTCACGAACATCGCGGCCCGCGGTCGAGCGAGGGAAGGGGGAGATTGACAATATTCTTCATTTATAAAGCACGAGATTGACATTTGCACTTGGGTGACGTTAGCGCTGATGGCGGGTACGGGGACCTTACCTCCCACGCACCCTGCGAGGGGGGAAGCGGCCAGCCAGCTCACTCCCACCTCTCCCTCCCCCTCCACCCCTTGATGACGGAAGACATTCGTTTTGATGAGAACATTTCGCCGCACATGAAATGGGGGGGTGGCCACGGGAGTGCGACTGGTGTGGGGAGGGGGGTGCGGTGGAGGAAGCGTTGTTCCCTCCCAAACGCGGCTCCCCCACACACCTCCGGAGCTTGTTTCCGGCGGACATGCGTTTTAATTGGAGATGCAAACGCCCTCCCCACCGGCACCCGACCCCCCCACCCTCTCGGACATTAATTGCAGGGAGGAGACGTTAGCCGACGGCCGGGGGTCGTTGGAACTTTTATTTTAGGCCGGCCGGGTAATTAGGGCGAGGGAAAGGGGAAAGGAAGGAGAGGAAAAGGAGGAGGGGATTTGGACAGGGGACGATGGGAAACCCGGTGCTGATTCTCCGCTGAAATACGTCCCGAGGTTCGTGTGGCACTAAATCACCACGGAGAGGCGGTGCGATCAGCCTATTTGCGTTTCCTCCCGCAAGCCACATTTGCCATTTCCAATTCCGAACAATTCATGCTCGGCGCTTGATTTCACAATGATTGGGCAACTTTAAATGTGAGCTCTACTAATTTGGCAGGTCGTGGCCTTTATAGCTTTTTGAACCATTAGGTAAAAATGAACAGTCATTCTTTACGTAGTTCAGACTCATATGAATATATGTACAAAAAGTAGATTTAAGCTGGCCCAGAAAATTAGTAATTTACCATAATTTTGACTCCCATAAAACTTGTCAATTAAGATTTTTCTGAATATTTGTGATCATTTGCTAAAAGCTATAAACCAGTAGATTTCACTGCAAATTAGATGTTTTTATTCTTAGAAGTCTTCAAAAAATTAGCATAATGGCTCAATTTATGTTGGAAATGCAAGAAAAACCAATTTATGAAATGTAGAGTATGTAACACGCATTTGCCAGTGTTGGGAGAAAACAACCACTCACTAAATGATTGCCTTTTCTTTAAAGTAGATTACCTCTTGCTGTTTGAAGAACAAAGGGTATGAATAAATAATATCTCTGTTGAAAACATAAGACCTCAGGCATATGCATAAAAAGTAGACTGAAGAAATTTAAGAAATTGCATTTCAAAACAACTTAAAATTTACAAATTGGTCTAGCAATAACCCCAAGCTGAAAATACTTGTTGCCAATTATGAAAGTTCAAATACGAAGATTTAAATGAGTGTAAAAATTGTTTGTACTTTCTAATTCTTTTGGACGAAAAGTTACAAGCAAATATTGTTAGTTTCTCATCAGGAATTCACCTAGAGGTCCGTCTAAGGCATGCATTTGGAGCCAAATGTTTGTGTCATCTCTATCATATTTAACCATAAATTTTTCGTTTTATTGGCACCCCTGACGTAGGCATACAAAATTACAGACACGTTTTAATATCAGATGGTTTCCTCCCTCCGCGAGTATTCACGTCACCAGATTCTACCAAGGAGACCATTATGCACGTCGAAAATAGCTCGGCCCCTCCTGGAATCAAAGGGCCACCCGAAGAACGCGAAAGAACGACAGAAAATAAATTTAAGATCAGTACCAACAATTTGGGCATTATTGAACGTAAAAATGCCAACAAAGAGGGAAAAAATGAATACGTAATACAAGCACAGAGGTTTATGATCAGGGAGGGAGCAGGTGAGTTTCTTAAGAGCGTTTCTCTCGATGAGATTGAAGCAATGATTTAAACAAATGACAGCCAAAGTGCAAAAGCAGCAAAGTTTTGAGGAAGCGAGCCCTAATGCTAGATAAAATAAAAGCTCAGCTAAAAAGGAGTACGGTATATACAGGTAGAACTATACTCAAAGAAAAGAAGCGCAGAGACAAGGAAGCCTTATACAAAAGCATATGCGTGGATGATTGCACTTTGGATGGGTAAGAAAACAGAGTTTCATTGCCAGCATACAAGAGAACTGTAGGAACCTTAAAATCCTAGACTAAAGGTAATGCTTTCATTTAAACTGATAGGTAAAATAAGAAATGAGGAAGAATCTCAAAGAGCAGAGGAGGAAAGGCAATATAGAAAACGAAAAGTTTTAATTTTCTGCGGACGTGAGATGTGAAGCAGAAAAGAGGAATAGAGATGTTCAGAGACGCAGAATAAGTGAGGCTGAATGAAGGGAATAAAATTAAAGAACAAAATTACAAATTAAGAATTAATTCAATGTATGGGGGAATAGGGAAACTTTTGGAGGGAACTCAGGAGGACAACGGGGAAAATAACACAATGCATCTCGGGGGATGATATTTTATCGGAGATTATAGCTGAAGAGAAACATGCAAGGAAATATTTACGGTCCATGATGAGATACCAAAATCAGGGGATGGAGCACGTTAACCAATCAAACTATGAAGGAATAGGAAGATGGATAGGCAATACAATGTGTTTGAGAGTTATTGTTACAAGTCACTCCTTGAATTGAAAATATAACGATGGGAGTATTTCCTCGCATAACTTTATATTCAAAAAGTATTGGAAAAAACTACTCAATAGCATATAATCAGTTTGGCTGTTACAGTTTTTAGAAAAAACTCATTTAGCGCATGATAAACATTTAGGAAACCTGGGTAAGAGAAGAAATCTCGGCTAGGAAGAAGGCACCAATGGAAGCAGAAGACCTTCATACCACACTGAAGGCTTTCATGCCAGACGACGTCCATGCCAGGCTTTGCTCTCCCTCGAATAATGTCGACAAAAATTACTTTCAAAGTATGTATTCATCGATCAGGTTTCAAATAGCCATACCTATCACTATGCTTCCATAGATAATGAAGAAAACAGAGATAAGTCCGCATGTTCAATTGCGGGTTTTCGCCAATTAGTGCCATTACATGGTCACTTGCCTCATGCCCTCTCCTTTATAACTATCCCTGAACTTTCTCCGCATCACAAGCGTTTTCACAATTACATGCACACACAATGGCCTCTAACGTGATTTTCCAAATACTTGATGGGAAGCATTAAAGCAACAGGGAAGCATTACCACATGAGGCAGTTAAGTAAGTAGGCAGCAGCTCTATGAACTGTAAGATTTCTCTTTTTGTTTATTTTACTTTTAAAAAATTGATCCTGAAAATTGTCTTTAATCCACGTACATATTTTCAACTATCTTATAAATACTTTTTCTCGCATGAAATCTCGCTCACCAGAACTTTTTAGACGCGTAGCCTGTTTCTTTGTTTACAAACGCCAACTTGTTCGAGAACGCGGACGATGAAAGACATACCTAAACAGTTCCTCTACGGTCACGAAATGCGCCTTCCTCTCTTATGAAAAAATGCATCGAGATTTTAAAAGAACACCATGTTTCCCTTTTATGTTTGAAAAATATTCGGGTGACTTTATAGCATAAACGAGGAGACTTGAGCAATGGAGATTGAGATAGATGGACAGTTGTTATTTATTCAATTCGAAATAATTGGCTGAAAGAGAGGCGCCCCGTGGAATTATTGCCCAGCGCAGAAAGAGAGAGAGATTGTGAGAGAGGGCGGACCATGGTCCGTCAGGGGCCATGGTTATTCAAAGCTCGACGAGGGAAAGAATGAACTGATACACGCCCCTCTGCCTGTGTGGACTGCAGGAACGAGATGAGGAATGGAAAGAGAGTGGCAAGGGTCCCCTTTCATCACGAGATGACGACGCACGCTTACATTATTGACGGGCGACGATAGAAGTCAACGCCCCACCTTTTATGTGACGGCCGCGCCGAATTTCCGCGTGCCACCAACACTCACACATCAGCTGTCTGAAGCACAAACAGTTGGCGGATTAGTCTCCTATTCCGCCAAACAACTCCTATCTATTGTTTTAGATTCAATAGTATTTCCCAATCCTCTTTATCAAAAGCCCATTTGACGTCTACGAAACAGGCAAATATATCCTGATTGTGTTTATGTTCTTCTGTATTACTGGCCCCATGCCTGCTTCTCCCCTTCCTGAACCCAAAATGAGCATTCCCTAAGAATTCATTGGCCCTACTTTCCATCCTATTCTTTTTTACCTCGACGACCAATTTAGCTATGACTGAAATCAAACCAATTGTTCTATTGTCCTCACATGATGCAGCCTTCACCTTTTTCTGGTTTTTCGGAGTACGAGCAAACACTGATCTCATAAAGTGTTCCGGCCAGGTTCCTTCCGCATAGATAGTACGATTTAGTCCAAAAACCTCTTGCTCCCACATTTTCCTAAACATGAAGTAGTTCCACAGTAATAGTGTTAACCCACAGGGCCCTATGTGATTTTATCTCCCTTCTACATCTACATCTACTTAATACCCCGCAAGGCGCCGCAAGGGCGTGTGGCGGGGGGTTTAGGACACCACCCGTAATTTAGAAAAGAAAAAAAAACCGCATGCAAAAACCACAAATTCATATTCAAATTCATATTCATTCATGCTAATACTCAAACTACATCTTACATACACATGCACCTGAAAGTATACCTAACAGCTTTGCAGTGTTTCACTTTGCTCCGACTTGTAAATTCAATGTTTTTAACATTTCTAAAGTGACTTAGGTTTCTTACTATTATGATTTCTGATTGTTCGGGGAAATAATGAGTTTTTGTACCTATCTATACTGGAATCTATCTTTCTTATTTTATCTTTGTGGTCTGACCTACCTAAGTAGTGTGGGGCCATTATAATTAACTCCTTCAGTGTCATAGTTAAACTCGTTTGTTCTGAACCTTTCTAAAAGTCTAAGTCTCACTTGTTCTCTTCGCACTGCAAGTGGTTCCCAGCCTAAATCCCCTAAGAGACCTGTCACTATTGTGTTCTTACCATAACAATTTTTAACGAATCTAGCGGATTTTCTCTGGACTTTATCTAATTCTTTTTGCCGAATTTTCTCCCACGGATCCCAAATACTTGCGTCATATTCCAAATGTGGTCTAACTAGAGCAAAATAACACCTCTCCTAAACTTTCTCATTACATTTCCCCACCACCCGTTTTATGAAGCCAAGTTTCTTTAAAGCTGATCCGCATATTGTCCTGATATGTGCTCCCCATGAAAGGCGTAGTGTTAGAACAACCCCCAAATATTTAACTTGATCGGCCGTAGTCAGTACTGAACCTTCTATTTCGTAGTTTATATCCTGTTACTCGCTTCCTTGGTTCCAACATTTCAAAACTGCGCATTTATCTATATTAAGTGTCAATCCCCATTTATTGCACCATTCCGAGATATTGTCTAAGTCTCTAGAGAGTAGCTCGCGATCTAGTTGGCTCCTTATTTCCCTGTATACCACCGTGTCGTCAGCAAATAACCTCAGATTACTACCAAATACTCGAATTACTACCATTAATGCCCTTTCTATCTCATCTTCAAGTACGCCTGGTGCTAAACTATCGTTATCCACCTCATATTCTTTCTCTATGCCCAACCTTCTGGCCTAAGTTCCTAACCATATAATTCTCCGATATATTCCTTCCATCTATCTTGGATCTTTTCTGTTTCAACAATTATCTTCCTTCGCTAATCTCTCACTGTTAGCATGGATCTTCCGTTTTTACTTCTCAATAATGTTTCATCCTTCTCTTATTGAGCTTTGATTTCCCCATCCTTTGCAAAGTTTCCATATCCTCGCACTTCTTTTCCACCACACCTTTTTTTAGCTTTATTTGTTACAAATCTCAATTTATATTTTCAATCGTTGCAACTAGTTTGTTAATACATTATTTACATTCTTTCATTTTTCTCTCATCTTTCTAATTATCTTATCCGTGATACATTGGGTCCCCTTTCTATTCCTATTAGCAGTTCCTAGTTTATTTACAGCTTTCGAAATCCATTTTTTTTTATTTATCCCCACTTTTCCTCTATATTTCTTAGTTATTTTCCCTCTCTAATGATTTTCTTTACAGTCTCATAATACTCCTTCCTTGTCAATGCAGATGATGCGTCCACCGTCTTTTTTCCTAAACCACCTCTTCTGGCTTATCTTCTTTAATCGGACGCTATACATCTGTACTTCGTTTGCAATAAATTGTAAACTGAGTCCTTATCCGGTCATGGAAGCCGTGCGTAGTGATGGCAGTGTTTCAAAATCTGTGCCTAACCACAGTAAAATTAACTGATACCTTTCTGAGTCACCTGGCATTTGCCATGTATGTCTACGGTTTTTATGATTTCTAAACCAAGTGTTGGTGATGGCTAACCTTGTCTCCTGCAGAATTCAATTGCTTTCTCCCCGCGGTCATCCCTCGTTCCTAAACCATAGTCCCCCACTTCATCGCCATCTCTTCCTTCATCAATCGCCACATTCCAATCCCACATTACTAACAAATATCCCTTTATAAAAACACCCCCGATTATGTCCTCTAACTGATCGTATATCCTATCGACTTCTTCTTCTTAGGAAATGAAAAATTGTTAGTAGTAAAAATAGATCTTTGTGATTCCACTGAAAAACGTTTTCAAGGGAATCACAAAGTTGCTATTTTTCATTTCGAATATGAATCAATTCGATTAAGTTACGCCGGAAACCATCAGTAAAACTTCTTATTCCTTATGACTGCTTGGTGGCATGTTTACCTAAGAACAGTGAATAAATACTGGAGCACCAAAAAATGTATATATATATATATATATATATATATATATATATATATATATATATATTTATTTATTTATTTATTTTGTTGTCCTTGCTAATTCTTCTCTATAACTAGTTCTAGCATTAGCAATTCCTGTTGGTTATTTATCAGCCAACTTCGTTAGAAGTACTGGGCATGATATTATAAAACATAATAAAATGAATTTTTAAACAATACTTACCTGGCAAATATTAATGACAGAAAACTTCCTCTTAACGCGACAATATCGTCGCAGCATTTAAGTACTAGTAGTAATTAGTAAGATGCATTTATTTCCCGTAAAAGCAGTGGTTTACAGAAATATCCGTACTCTTGAGGATACATCAGCTTTACCAGATGATATAAATGCTATACAACGCTTACGGTACACTGGGCAATTAAAATATAATTACAAAATACGTAGTGATGAATTTGCGGAAAAGGGCTTCCCGAAGGCCAACTGCATAGGGAACGCCGAAATCGAATGATTAGACACGGTTTAATACTTAGGCGTCACTTTCACTCACCACCTCTTCCGGGTGACACAGATACATGAGGTATGTGCGGAAAAGCTAACAAAAAATTAGGATTTATTAGATGAGTACTGGCTAAATTTGATGCAGAGGTCAAAGAGAAATGTTATTTGTCGCTGGTTAGGCCTCATGTAGAATATGCTGCAAGTACGAGGGTCATCCGGAAAGTAGTACCCGTTCGTGAAATAAAGACACAAAAGTAAATATTAACAAACATAAAAAATTTTATTTGAAAGAGGATACTTTAAACTACTTCTCAACATAATCTCCAAGCAAATTAAGGCATTTGTCATAACGTGTGACAAGTTTCTGTATTCCTGCTGCATAGTCCTTCGCCGCCAGCTCATTGAGATACGCGAGGGACCCATCTTGCACAAATTTTTGCATAATGCAGATGGTGTTTAACAATTTCATGAACAATTGTTCGAGAAACATTGGGAAAATGCTCACAGATGTCATCAATTGTGACGCGCCGATCGTTCCTCACGAATTCGTCAACTGAGCTCACCAGTTGGTCTATAATGACAGACGGTCTCTCCGAACGCTCATCGTCGTGTGTGTTCCCCCTCCCCATGTTGAAGTTGCGACACCACCGCCGAACAGACGACTCGTCCATTACATTGTCTCCATACACCTCCTTTAATTGGCGATGAATATCACATGGGCGAACGTTTCTTGCATTGAGGAATTTAATCACTGCCCTCATTTCACAACTGGCGGCGTTCTCAATTTTTTTAAACATTGTAAACAATCACAGAAACAACACAGGCAATGCTAGCGTCACGCAACTTGGCTCAGAGAAGGCAGACAAGCCACCGAAGCTATCTGACCTCGTCCAGCGGCTACTCGCGTCGTCAGCACTTCATGCGGCACGAACGGGTACTACTTTCCGGATGACCCTCGTACATGGGATCCTCACGAAGTTGAGTAAATTGCCGCATTGGATCGCGTGCAGCGTAGAGGAGCTATATTTTTAAAACATTGTTAAGATAAACTTAGTAGCGTATCCATGATATTAGATCAGCGAGGCTGGGAATCACTCGCGGAGGGAAGGTTAAATTATAGATTGAAGCTCTTGCATAAGTTAGAAAGATGTCTCTTTTACAGTGATGTTGACAATGTATTATTACCCCCATCGTTGGACGGTGGGAAAGATTATGTCAATAAAATTAAAGGGATCAAGTGTAGCAGAGATGTAAATTTAAGACATTTTTACGCTAGATAAGTGATCATAAAAGCATTGTCCGACCGTGGTAGGGGAAAACTATCCGGGTCAAAATTGGTCTGGCGTGTATTCACCCCCTGCAACATACCCTGCAAGCCCCCGCAAGGGGGTGGTGTTTCAATATCAAAATATGAAATTTCTCAGTTTTACGTGTTATGTCCGAGCCCCACTGCCATTCTCCTTTACGCTGTATTATGTAGAAGTTGAGAATTGAGGTAGGCCTCAGAAGAGGGAAGGCGTTTCAGCATTAAATGGCCGGGGAAGAATTGAGCAAAAAAGCCGTCGTTAAAGCGGTGGGCCTCGCCGGGAGGGAGGGGGTGTGGAGCGAAGGATGCGCTTGACTGCATGAGGGGAAGCAAATGAAAAAGGGAGAAAGGCAAAGATTGGAAAGAGGAAGATGCGGAGAGAGAATACGGCAGGGGAGAGGCGCAATTAAGGTCCATAATGAGAGAGGGGAGAATGAGGGAAAGGGGGAGGATGGAATGGGGGAGGGACGAACGTCTCCTAAGACTCCGCCCTCTCCCTCTCAGTCTCTTGGAAGCACTCGACGGCCTTATAAAGTCACAGCCCCTTCGCCATGTGGACCACCCCTACCCAATAGCTTCTTAGTTGTGTAATTAGGAACACAGGTAAAACGTAAGGCCGCCATAATGATTCATAGTCACTTGGTTTTCAGATTAACATGCTGCTAAGTATATAAGCGGGCTCTATTACCATATAATGTAATGTACCTTAGGACAAAATGTTTTCACAGAAATTGTTATTGCCGTTCAATTTTATTCCATTTTTTCCGTAACTACAACCTACGCATATTTTTGATAGCTTTGGTTTTCAAATTTGAGATGGAGAAAAATACAATTTTACGTAAATGCGCTCATGTACAGCTTCCTAAAAAACTTGGTCTCCTACAGATTCAAAATATATTTTATTTTGAGCAATATTTGTTGAATCAATAAGCGCCTGGAATTTATGGAAATTTGTCTCAATGAAGACGGTGTTTTCATTCGAAGGAACTTCGGAATTCGGCAGGTTCTATCGAACAAAGATTATCAGAGCCAGAGAAAAGATTATTGTTTGAGGACGGCTTTCAAGTTGAAATTACCTCCATGCAATGAAAGAGAACAATCAAAAATTGGACCAGCGTGAATTATTTAGCGGTGATCACAAACTCTTTGCCAGCAATTACTTGAAGACAGAATTTGCTCTGGTTTCCTCTTTCTGTTTCCCTCCGGTTCTTCACTTTTTCGACCAGCTATCAAACAGACTAAAAACATATAAATATCCTTCCTCGTCTCCATGAACCTAATATTCTCTCTTTTGCCAATGCTTCCATCATCCCATTGCCATTTTAGATACCCCCAATCTAATTTTGCTCCCTTTCTCAATTCCACCTAGCATCTTATTTCCTTTCCGTGCGTTTTACAAATGTAGTTGAAAACCTTCCTCCATCAACAACTTAAATATCATTAATTCTTGCATCTTAAAATACTTAAACGTATTCTTATCCCATTGTCTCAAGTATAGGAATTTGAAATAATACAAAATAATTAATATTTTACTTGCTTTAACTTCTACCACTGCATATCAATATAAGTAACTCTGTGAAGATGTCTATGTATCGTGGATAAAGATATAATACATTGGAAGTTCAAGCTAAATGTGTATTTTCTGATAATGCGATACGAATTATAGCGGGCCGCTGAGGAGGGGACAAAATAAGATGTGATAGTGATTATAATAATGGAAATTGTACAATAATCTTTGTCGGCCTACTAAAATTGAGGAAACCAGAAGGAAATATGAAATCTCCACTACTCTCTTTTACGTAATGACTAAGGAAATGGGCACTTGGAGTTCGGCGTCCCTTCCAGCGAACGCCGGCTTGAATTCAAATAGCCTTCGGTTGAATAATGTCCTGGGCTTCCTCCCTCAGTAGAGGCCACACCCTGTCGGTGATCGAACCCTGGGCCATCGAGAAAGTAAAGGGACAAGATTGTTGGTCTCCCAAATCTCAAATGACGCGAAATTGAGATTGAATTCTTATTCTTAAGGCTCTTCACGGGAAAAATAAAAAAGAAAAGATCGCCGGGGTGAATGTGAGTGGAGAGGCGGCAAAAAATAAACTGAGGGGAGGGGTTGGAGCGGCAAGGAGACAGATTTAGCGCCTGTGGGAAAAATCTGAGAGGACGGAGACCCTGTGCTGCAAATCCCACTTACTTGGGAAGCAGCCGGCCAAAGAGAAAGCGAGGAGGGAGGGCTTCTGCGAAAACCCTCGAAATCCCATAGAGAGAGGCAGCGGGAAAAGTAAACAAAATAATAATGGCGATAAAAACATTTTCGTAAACGTAAAAGAAAAGTAACGTGGGAGCTCTAACATAATCTCTGACAAATGATTGCGGCGAAGAAGTCTCCGCCGAGATGCCTTCGACGAGGTGGTCACTTTTTCTCTCAGCATTACTACCAATTGCATTGCTGCTAAGTGGCATCCAAGTGAACATACTATGTAGATAAGCACGATGTCCACAGAATTACTATCACGGATTCAATTAACATTCGTTTCCCTCTATATTTACAATTTTGCGAAATATTTTTGGGTCAAAATACTTATTTTATAATTAAATATTATTGTCGATTAGCATTCGAATATCAATGAAAATGTCAAATTTTTTTTGCACTTCTTCGATGATAGATTCTTATAAAAGCTCAGCTCATCTTCACCGGCATCTTAATTTGTAATTTAGCATTCCCGAAATAGTACAATACTCTTTAAGCATTTAATTATTTGCAACCAAAATAGTGACGGAAAAGAAGAGCGAATGGAGCCCGTCGAGAAGTTGATGGGAATTAATACTTTCACAAATCAAACTGTTGTTTCATCAATTGACAAGTAAATTTATCGTCGGAGAAATTCTTCGCTGCGACTACTAGAGCCAATTAAAGCTACTACATACCAAATGCTTTCGGTATCCCAGTTTCTGCTGGATTGCTGCTACATTATTTGATGAGCTTCTGCGTAACTTTTCAAAAATGAGGATTACTGAGAAAAACAATGTTATCCAGCCCCTGGCGTTTGCCTTAAATAATATGTCACGTGATTTGGGGCACCGAGCCTTGGATCACACATTACGCAGAATAAATGTCTTGTGCGATCTTATTCTCTTATTTCAGGGTTGAACTCCAAGTTTATTCACCTCGTTCTAGTTTTAAATAAAAATATTTTAATTGAACAGTTATTTTTAATCAATAAAAATGCAGTCGTTAGCGAAACATGAACCATTTAGTGTAAAATCTCTTTCTGCCTCTGAAGAACTGTGTTCCTCTATAAAATATATCAATAAAATGTAACTCCAAGGCCATGATCATTACCAAAAATCATAATTTAATCATTAGAAAGCAGTTTCAGCATAAACGCGATGAATAATATTATGTACGGTGAAAATGTTCCGGGCTTTTCTTAGATTTTCAATTTTCATAAGCGCTTCTACGTTTCTTTTAAAATGTGTTTCACCTTCACTTAAAAATATCTAAATCAATATAATATAAAAAGGTTCTCTTCATCAAGCTACTATAAGTTTGTTTCTTCGCGTCTTTCAATACTTCAAGTGATCAAGTATTTCCTCATGCTTCGTCACCCCAGAGACCAAATGCATATGAAATGAAAAGTTAGCCCTTTCGCATCATTTCGGCGTAGATCACTTATCGATACGGTATATAGGTATCTTAACGTTTCCGATTGAACTCTTCTTAAATTACCTTGAGGAAATTTTCTTTAAGACATGGTTATTAATCACGCGTCAACGCGCGCAGTTGAAATATCATAATGTTACCGTCGAGTGAAGGTTAGAAACTGCGGAATCAACTTCTTTGAAGTTTGACTAGGGGGTGAAATGGAGCGCTGAGGTGATGAGAGGGAAAGAGAATGGTGTGGGCGTAAAGAAAAATGCTGAGGACTCGAATTGCTGTTCTCAAATAAAAGCAATTTGGAAGTTGATCACAAAAATGCTTCAATCCTAACGCCGTACAGCATCGCCCCTTTGCAACATTTGCCACTAAATGAGTGGGACTTTATCAAGAGCCGAGGATGTGGGGAGCGGGGAATAATTGAGAAGGGTATATGACAAAGGCCTAAGGGCTTTGGGTGAGAGTCTGTTGGCTGGAGCGAGTGTGTGAAAAAGTCTTGCCCGACCATCTTGGTAAAAAGCAGGCTGCGGGGAGATACACCCTCCTTCCCTCTCTTCTTGCCCTCCCCCTTATCCTCCTCCTCCGTACAAAGAGAAGGTGATTAAGGGAAGGAGGACGAGGGGGGAGGAGGAATTAAAGGAGGGGGATGGAAGGGCATTGTGGGGGAAAAGGATTAGAAAGAATAGGGTTCGAAGGACTGAAGCCTCGCTTGTGAGATAAAAAGGAATGGCCGGCAGTTGAGGGGGTGGCCTGTCTCCCTGTGGGTCTGTGTTCGGCCGGGTTCAGTGCACAACGGATATCCTTTGGTAGCGTGGCCAACGTAACGATTTTGCCTAGGGATTTGGTGAAAGTTTCCTTGTCTCTTGCTAAGAATACGTCGTCTTGGGAATTTCATCTACGAAAATCGAATTCACCGTGAGAATGTATTCGCATTTGCCGTCACTTTTCTTTCGTTGAACCTTCCAAAGAATTAGTTTTGGCATGACCGCATACTGTATATCGGTTGATTTAGGGATTCAGCCGGTTTTAAAAATTTTTCTGAAGTAACTATGCCTTATATCAAACAGTTTGTTTTTATCTCGGGATTAGAACTATTTTTTAGCTTGTGTGATCACCGTTTGATTTAAACGAAATTTCTGAAAGATAAGATATTGTTTTGTTTTTAATTAGAGCGAGGACAAAGAACTGTCACATTTTAGGGTTTTGGGGAATCACGGGCAATTTTATTGTTAATTTTAAAGCAAACATTAATGAACAGTGATTTTTTGAGAATTTCAAATTGTTTTTATTTCCTTATCGGTCTCCGGACCAGAAGAGAAGACTTCAGAAGTCAGTAACAAATGTTTGCATGGCATGATTACTTTGTATGTGACGGTATTAGGTTGCACTTTTGGACAGGTATTTAAATACGATATTCGTGCGAATGGGAATAAATATTTATGATTCCGTAGTTTAAATAGACACACTCCTTTAAGCTGTATCACTTTTTATGCATTTTTATTATTTTTCGTTTAGAATTTTTAGACATTTTTCTTAGTAATGATTGTAAATACGGTGATTATGTGGATCCCTTAGCTAAAATTCAAACTGTGTGATTGTTATAAGTACCAGATATTTTAAAATAATAGTGGGTAGCGTATGCCATTCGAATGTTCCTCTCTAGTATTAACCAATGAATCTCTTTGCTCAAAGAGGCGACTTCCAGATGAGTTCTACTCTCCCCCACCGAAGCTAAACTTACGGTTAAACACTGTGCCGTTGCCGTTGAAGTCTGTAATCCTCTTCACCTCCTAAATATAAATAAAGATGACAAAAGCGTTTTTTGTAGATGAAATCAATTTATTCTGCTCAAACAAGGTTCCTTTGTTTTTCTTCCCATAAATTAGGTACGTGGGGATCGAGATGGTGCGGGGGCTAACGTACTGGCTTCCCACCCTGAGGGCGCGGGTTCAAATCCCGGCGGTGTTGAATATTTTTCAGAGGTATCTCGATCCCTACTTGAGGTGCTTTGTGGAGGGCACTTTGAGTGAGTACGCCGTCCGTCGGATGGGACGTTAAGCCGCGGACCCCTTGGCGCCTTTCGTAAAGAGTAGGCTAATGCCGACGCCGGGTTTCTCTCCACCCTTCATCCTTTCCTGTCCTTCCCCTATGGCGCAAATGACCTTAGCTGTCGGTCGCCTCCCCTCAAAACTACTACTATTAGGTACGTTTTTCAATAAATATTTGCATTTTAATGAAAAAATAATTGGCTTGACGTAAACCTGTAGATCAAATGCATTCAATCTGTTTAAATAGAAATATTTCAATGTAATGATAATACACTTTGGTGTTTTGCGGAAATATTTTAAACATTATTTTAAAGCTGTTGAAAATATTTACTTAGTTGAACTCCTAAGGAGAGCAAAAACGAGGAAATGGTGATAGTGAATTGTAAGGGCGCAGGCAGCCTCTTGGCCTTTGAACACGTGAAGATTGGGGTGTACCTATTTATCAACCAAACAGCACACACGAACCATTAAGACATACAAATGGCAGTCTTTCATTTGACCACAGTTGCCCGCCAGATAATGTTACCACCCAGTTTTCGAAGTACTTGATTAGTTTGAATGGATACCCTTACAGATATCTTCATTGTGAACACCCTTAACAATCCATTTTAAAATATTGGTAAACCCTGAAGCCGACTTCTCAGCTGGTATGCTGTGCTGCCCTTCAGCTCCATGCAGTTGATGGGCCATTCCACCATATGGCCTCCGACGGCTACGGTAGGTATGCATTAATCACAAAGTCTGTTGAAAAACCTTTTTTGGCAACTGTTGCGTCGTTGTTACTCTTTCTATCGCATTTGTTCTAAACCCACAATCCCACCTGCAAAGCAAACGCCTTGAGTTACGAAATTTGGCAAGAAATCAATCACAGGAATCAACCCTGAGGTCGGTTTGATAAGTGAGGATAGAGTTCACCCAGTACGAAGCCCCATATGGCGTATGACGTTCACACTTAAGCAGAATAATTAAGTGGCAAGTTCCTTTCCCTTTGCTGGAGTGAGGTGAGGGTGACCACACAGCTTGGGTTGAGCTGAGGGTGCCCAGAAGCCTCCACGGGGGAAGAACTCGGGTCCTCCCGCCAGTAGTACGACTCCCTACTAACTACCATGTCCACAAATGACGACAATGGACATGAAATGCCGCAGAGATGCAGAGGTAAAGAAATTCCTTAATGGAGGCTGGGGAGTCCCCTTCATAGAGTAAGCCTGCACTAAGAGTGTCCCAGTTGCTCGAGAATCAGAAAAAAATATATACTTTAAATTCAAAGCAATGGTGACGGTTGGTATTCGGCACCATAGCGATTATCCAAATTGATTAGATGTTTAAAACTGAAGGAGCAACAAGAAGTATCTTGATCTTTTGAAATCCATCGCACATTGATAAAAATATGACAGCCGTTTTTGGGAAGTACAAGATTCTCTGAATTCAGTATCCTCCATATTAATTATCATTAGCTTCCCGTGGCTTCCTTTTCTCCCCCAGTATCCAATAAGAATTAAAATTAATTACATGAAATGTTCTGTCTCATGCGTAATTTATAGGGTATACTTGACTTAAAACGGAAGGAGTGACTTTGTAATTACACACAAATCTTATTAACAACATGACCTAGGTAATGACGTCCGGCGATGAAGATATCCAACGTCGAAACTTACACGTATGTCGTGCTTTCAATAACGCTTGTGTAGAATTACCAAGTTACTCCTCTCATTTCAATGGAAGGAACTTTGGAAATCCCGTTGATGCTGTGAAGCATTAACGTTGAGGTCAGGACCACGGCATTGGAACAGGACACGCGGAATCGGTGCCGAGATTGGAAGATTCGAACGGCGCCGTGAAGGTGACGATTCGGAGGAGCGCGCGTTGATTCGAATAATATTTCAACTCCACCATTTTTTAATAAATTTAAAAATAATTATTGCGGTTATTTATCATAAAATATAATATGTACAAGATCGATTGAATTGTTTCCTGTGTGTGGTGTGGTATATAAGATGACTATCGTATAGAAATCGTCCGTTCCCTCCGGCTATCTTTGCAAAAAATAAACAATCACAGCGTAATCTGCAATGGACGCTCCTCCGCCAGGAAAGATGCGAGGGAAACTAAGTGGAGTGAAACAGGGTGAAGCACTGCATCGACTCGTGGATGGCTTTGGAGGGCGGGAGGGAAAATGAAGCAAGGATGGGCGCACGCGCGAGCCAGGGACTAAATGAAACGGCTCGCGTTGGAAGGTGTCCCTCGATTGTTTCTCCGCGAAGGCGCGTGAGGTAGCGACTCGTCAAAGGGACGACTCCGTTGGTCCCTTGGACGTGTCGCTGCGGCAAAGAGAAAGGAGGAGAGGGGGAAATGGGTGAGAGAGGGAGAGGGAGCGAAGGGAGGGTAGGCGGTGATAGGGATCCCACTGAAGCGACGCATCTCCCTGCTGTCGAAGGGCGGTGGCGGCAAAGGAGAGCGGAGAGGAGGCCTGAGGAGGCGCTGTGAGAGGGAGGTTTGGATGCAAAATCGGGAGTGGGTGGTTGGGGGGGGGTGATAAAGAGATGGATGAGAGGAGGTGTAATAAATTAGCAATGTCGTTAAGGCGAATGCTAAATCGAAGTGCGCTTTAAAGAGCCCCCTCCTCGATAATGAGCCGCCCCCAACTCCCCCTTTCACTCCGGAGTACGGCACCCCGACCCTCCCTTCTCCTCGGACGGTGTTGCCAAATGTGAGGGGATAAAGCGACGACACTCCAAAGCCGTCTTATTTCCCTTCTTCCCATTACTCTTCTCGGGAATATGCCTCTCCCCCCACCTTTTATTTCCGACGAAATTCAAAGAAATAAAGTTCTCTGTTTCGGGGATGATGAGTGTGTCTTGTCGAGTCCCTCAGATTCCAGCGTTAATCCGATATGATGGTACTTCCAAGGGCTTTATGTTTATATAATGTTATCTACCGATTAAGGTAGGTTTCCGGATGGACAACCCTACCCAATAAATATTTTGTTATTCCTAAAAAGAAAAACTCAATCCAGCATCCTACTTTACATCAGGTCCCTCTTCAGTTCTGAGTTCTTACTTCCTCACTTCATCCCGTCCAACATCTCTATCCTGTTCCTTCCCTTTCCTCGTTTGTCCAACATTCTCCCCTCCATTACAGTCTTCGAAAAACACACAATTCAAAAGCGTCAAATGTACGGCTATCATCCTGCTTCTAAGACCACGTTTGCTCGCCGTACATAGCTACGCTCCATATCAAAGTTTTTACGAGTCTTTTCTTAATATATTTACTCAGCGTCCCTGTAATAAACTCACTCCTCTTTGTGAAAGCCTCTTTGCCTTTTTTTCTCCTTACGTCCCTACTACTTTGACCATGTTGGTCCAAAACAATTCCAAGTTACGTAACCTGTTCTACCTGCTCTAGTTTTTGCCCTCCTATTTTAATGTTTAGCTTAGCCTTTTTTTCTAGAAAATCGCATAACCTTTGTTTTAATAATATGGATATTCATCCCATATCTATTGCACTGAATTGTCAATATACTCAGTAATGCTTGCAAACCCTTGGCAAACTAAAGCTTGGTCATCAGCAAACCTAACTGATACGGGCAAATACGTTCTGATTGTATTCTATATTCCTCGCAATTAGTGATCTCATTACTGCAATGGCATCACGAGTACATCTCCCCTTCTTAAACTCAAACTAATCATTTCCTAAATAATCGTTTCCCCTACTCTCTATCCTTTTATTTATGATCCTGAGAACAACTTTAGCTGCGTGGGATATCAAACTTTTTGTCGTGTGGTCCTTACATGATGTAGCCTTTACCTTTTTCGGAATTGGAACTAAAACTGATCTCACAAAGTCTTCCAGCCAGATTCCTTCCTCATAGATACTGCTAATCACCCCATATAGCCTCTTCCTCCCATATTTTCCAAAACATTTAAGTAGTTCCGCGGGAATGTTTTCCAGCCCTACGGCCTTATTTATTTTCATCTCTCTTAATGCCCTTTCTACACAATCGTCCAGTATGCCTGGTCCCAACCTATCTTCCTCTACGTCTTGTTCCTTTTCTATGTTTAACATTGTTGGTCTAGGTGCTTTACTATACAGTCCTTCTATATAATTGTTCCATCCCTTTTAGACTTTTCCTTATCAACTATTATCTTACCCGCCTTATTTATAACTGCTAGCATAGCTCTTCCCTTCTTACTTCCCGATAGTCATGCAACCTTGCCGTAGAGTGCACCAGTTTCACCCTTCATCTGCAAACTTTCCATATCCCCACACTGCATATTCCATCATGCTTCTTTTGCTTTATTTGTTGCCCGCCTCAATTTATTGCTTAACTCTTTGTACTTCATTTTGCCTACCTCTTTGTTTACACTCTTCCATTTTCTCCTCTCGTCTATCTTTGTAATCATCTCATCCTTGATCCGTGGTTTCCTAGTCCTTTTCGCGTTGACGGTTCCAATAGTGTTTTCTGCGGCTTTAGACAACCCTTTCTTGATACTTTCCCTTTTTCTTCGATAGTACTTAGCTGTTAACCATCTTGCATGATTTCCTCAACTGCCTATTTTTTACTCTTTCCTTTTCAATCCATTTAATGCTTCTATATTCCATTTTCTAACCCACCGCACCTGCTTTATCTTTTTGAAACGGAAGCTACATTTTATAGCAATTAAATTGTGGTCGGAGTCCGCATCCGCTCCCGGGAAGCTGTGCGAATCTATCACACTGTTCCTAAACCTGTGTCTAACAAGGATATAATCTAACTGAAACCCTTCTGAGTCATCTGGCCTTTTTCCATGCATACGTATGCCTTATGTTGGTGTCTAAACCAAGTTCTGCTAATGACTAACATTTGTCTCCTGCAGAACTAAATTGCTTTCTTCCCGCGGTAATATCTCGTGCCTAAACCGTAGTCCCCGACCTCATCACCGTCTTTTCCTTCGCCTACCGTCGCATCCCAATCTCAAATCGTTATTAAATGTTTCTGTGCAGGAACACAGGCGATTTTGCCCTCTAACTTATCGTATAACCTATCCACTTCTTCCATCCTATGATTACACGGAGGCATGTTTACCTGAACAATGCCAAGTTCGTCGGTTCTACTTTTATTTCGACTAGTAACATTTTATTCCTTGTTTGTCCTTTGTAGATTACGCTTCTTCCTACCTCTTTATTCAATATTATCACAACCTCCCGTTGGCTCTCGTCCCAGCCGCTGTATTATTCTATAATTATCACTTCAGTAATCCCCGCTATCCTTCCATTTTACCTCGCATAGACCTATAATATATATACTTCCCCTTTCCATCTCTCGCTTTATATTCTATAATTTTCCAGTCCTCATCTTGGTACTAACATTCCAATTTCATATTCTAACAAAATTGTTCTTCTTCTGTCCTGCTGCTGTCCATCTTCCCTTACAAGGGTTTCGTAGGAAGACCCTAGTTACCAGGAATAGTGTTCTCTGTAGCGTCAATCATATCAATTTTGGGAATGTTGGTTGATATGGTTATTAGTTGCCTTCCTCAATTGTGTTTTTAACGTGACACCATCAGTTACTGGCTACCCCCCTTTGGTCAGACACCTTTCCAGCCGCCTTACTGAGGAACAGACGCTGCATGGACTACCTTACGTCTGGTTCCTATTCGTCGATCTATCTGGCATGGGTGGTCTTAACAGGGGCAATTATCACTACTCCGGCCAGCACAGCTCAAGGGGTCATCGAAACGCACAAGCCCTTCCCCCGCATCAAGGTTGTAGGCCTTTGGAGGGGTGCTTTATATGTCATTCGGAAACTATACAGCAGAATTATGTATCGTTTTGATCGGTTTTTCATTTTGCGTCCGAGCTTAAACTTAGGTATTTAATGCATTTGTAAATGTATTTAATTTTAAAACGCTTCATGAACATAATAAATGGTATCACATAAATTTTTCTCCCATAGCAAAGGCGGTTTCATTTACTTTCTGTTTAATACCATTAGTTACATTCTCTGTGCGAAACGTTTCCCTAGTTTCTTCCACATGTTCATTTTAATAGAAATAAGCCTCTTTTCTTGAAATATCCAAACATTTCTTGCGATGGCAGACGCCACGACATCACTAAAAATGTTAATCTATGAACCTGAGGGAGCGCGTGGCCGAGATCAGCAGAGGTTTCTCACTATCGCCCGCGATTTTTGAATGGCGCCCTGTGCGCAGCGCTGAGACGTTGTAAAGGTAAAACTCGGAATTGACCAACTTTATAGTATATTAAGCGTTACATTTTCAATCATTCGTTAAAACGTCAAAACTGAAAAGTTATGCTTTTGAGCAATTCCTAAAATACTTCAAAATCTTATATTATAAAAAGTTTTAACTTTTTCCGATTGAATTACTCATTTTAGCTGCTTTGATTATTTCTGGTACCCCGTGGTCAGCACCGGGGGGTAGATTTTCGAAACAGCTCACCCTTGGAGATGAACATCTTTTCTCGGACTTGTGATGTTTTACTCAACGATTCCTCTTCTCTGCATTTCCCGAGAGTAGACATTGATCCTGAGGATACAAGTGGCGTGGAAAAGTTTACCAAACGTCAAACACAACTATGATAACGTCGAAAGGTGGGCTTCAATCGCAGTAGCTATTGAAGTGGCATTTAAAATCCACTCATTTCGCAGTTCCAGTTCCATTATATGTAATTTGTGACTTCATTTGTTCCAATTTGGCTGAAATCTCTGCAGTGAACAAACTAAACCTGAGGCGCCAATTTCAACGGTGATATAGATATTTTTTCCTTGGGTCAATTGTTTAGCCACTCTTGGATGTATAGAAGAACATCGGTTGTAGATACCACCCAATGGTGAGAAAAAGGAAAGGAAAACTACTATTTAACATTGGAGATTGTATTGCAACCTAAAACAACTCCACTGTAGGCATATTGAGACAAAAGTTTATAAAATAGATACTCGGTATTAGATTTACAAGACGTTTGTTCGCAGTTTTTCTACCGCTTTCTCCGATTGAAATTCAAAGTAAAAATGCAATTAGTATATAATCAATTTTGTAAATTAAGGCGTTATATTGTGGAAGGTGAAAAATATGGATTCATAGCAAATATTAATGCGCCGTTCCACTGTTCCTAAGATATATGTCGACCCATGTTTCGACGTTTCATCGTTATATTCAGGTACATAATTATGTATCTGAAGATGACGAAGTTACGTCAAAACCAAGGTCTTCATATTATTTATTTACCGTAGAATTATTATTTGCCACAAATGCATAGTAAAAACTATCGCCGATATCATTAACAAAAAAAAATATTAACCATCTAATTTATATAGAATGAAAATATAACGATACATTGCATGCGAAATACAGGATTTCAAAGAGTTAAATGTCATTTATCCTATCATTATTAATTTGTTAATTTTCTATATTTATAAAATAAAAGGCTCCAAAGTAATCTCTTTGCTTTTCTTAAATGCCATTAATTAGGCTATTTTGATGTTTTATTTATTTTAGATCAATCATTTTTACTTGTGAAAGGTGGAATTGTTATGCATACACTGGTTTTGATAAATTGAACATTCATCATTTGGCAATGGGCATTCAAATACAATGCATATGGAATCAAAACAGCATCCTAATTCAAAATTATCATTTTTGATTACTACTATTCCAATATCTGCATATTGATTACTATTATTCGAATTCCTGCTGAAGTTACTTCTCCATAATATAACCCTCATGAAGGTACCATGAAATAAAACTATTTAAGTAAGTTGGCTAATTATGAACTAACAACGCACATAAGCAATTATTTGAATATACGTATAGTATTGAGTATATTTAATGTATAAGTTTCAATTAATTGGAAAAACAAAGCAGAAAATAAATTATTATGTTTAAAAACTCAAAAATATTTAGCAAATGACTGCTAGGACTTAATGAAATAACCATCTCAAAATCGTACATGAAATCGTATTGACTTGAGTTAAATTCATGTTGAATTTAGTATCTCGGAATAATCAGAAATATGAATTAACTTCTTGCCCAAAACCCCGCACTATAGAACATATTAGATGAATACACAAACATTGGAGAAACTTGCACATTAACAGGATGAAACATTATAATACAATGAAACAATAATCGAACAGTCACGAGCCAGTTCAAATTAGTGCATCAAATGGAACCCACTTTATTTATTCGTGTATTTTTATTTGCTCGAGAGATTATGACGAAGAATCAGAGACGTTTTAAAAAAAGCTGCAAGAGTAATGACACTAACTGTTCCCAACAGGGCTGCAAATATTCAAAAGAAATCAAGAGAGTCAGGCTGGGAGTTAACTAAATCTTGGACAGCAAGTCAGTATGGCTCTGTCAGTGAAAGAAGGCCAGCTTGGGTTTACTTATGACGCCAGAGAGGATTCTTTTAACACTTCACTTCGTGTCTACCGAGGAGAATATCATGATGATGACAAAGAAATAAATAAAACCCTCGCCAATCTAAAATTCAACCTCAAAAATATTCTTCGTCTCAATTAAGTCAGCAATACTTGGCTAAATTTTGCAAAATACTTGCTAGAATGCTTTTGTTGGCAGCTGTCATTTCTTTAACAAAACCTATGCAAATCTCCTGCATAATCAAAGTTTGACGCAATACTTCCACAACCACCCCCTCAAAAAGCAACAGGCCACCTTAGTGATGTAATTGGGGAAATTTTTCGGGTCAATGTGGAGCGTCTCAGTTCGAAGTGTCTTGGAAGAATCATAGTTCATTATTCACACGAACACTGAAGCATTACTTCTCGTAGATAAAATGGTAGGAAGGTTTTGCTATTATACTGCTCCGATTGTTTGCTATTTTAAAACAAAGCCTCTATTTCTTTTCCATTTCCCCATCGCTTGAGCGATTAAAGAAAGGGTAAGGAGTTGCGGGAAGAATGAATGACATCTCCACCCCTTCAACTCACTCCCCGTACGCCCTCAAGAATCTCCCGCACGGTCTTCCCCTTTCTTCCACCTTATTTACCCTCCCATACCTCGGGGCATATAGGAACGCGCACACACGCCAGCGAACCTATTATCAAGGGACAGTCTCTCTTTAAGCTCAGTTCGGGGCCGTTCAACTTACAAAGGCTCGCCTGGCAGGAGAGAGCGAATGGGGAAGGCGTGGGAGGAGTCGGAGCAGGAAGTAGCCATGAATAGGGACTAGTGTGGTTCGTATTCATTTTGCGTGCGAGTTGGTGTATCTGCTCATGCTGGCGCTGAAATACCCACGCGAGTCCATCGAATACATGGAGATGGAGATACTGGGCTGACGGGAGATGAGGTGGAACTGTAGTTAAGATTTCAGAATGGTGGGTGGGCGTGATTCTCACTCGCTCTAATCGTGGGCGTTATCAAAGGAAGTACCAATTAAAATCCCTTAATTAATACCACCCCTTACCCGCTCTTTCCACCTCCCTCCTCCACTCCCAGCATTCGGATTGCGAAATAATTTTGTAAAAGCTAATTAGCTCTAAAGCCCTGCGCCCCTTCAACCTCTTTCCGACTCTTGCCTCCCTTCCCCGCGCTTCCCATGCGCTCCCCCCCCCCGCCGCCTCCTGTTTCAGATCTCAAGAGCTCAACGTTCGAGGAAACGGAATAAAAGCGGAGCATGGAGAAAAAATGGATATATAGTGTGTATATATATATATATATATATATATATATATATATATATATATATACACATTCAAATACATATAGTATGCATATATATATACATATGCATAAATATATACACATATACATATGTATGTATATATATATATATATATATATATATATATATATATATATATATATATATATATATATATGCTTTCATAGATTACTTCATTGATTACTTCTGTATCTTCAGAGGAAGACGGATTGTTTCCGTCGAAATATCAAGAAAATACGTGTGAGTGTTCTCTTTTTTTGTGTTTCTATATTATGTGTTACTGTGTATTGTACTATATATATATATACATACATATATATATACATATATATATATACATATATATATATATATACATATATATATACATATATATATATATATATATATATATATATATATATATATATATATATATATATATATGAAGAGAATCACACTCAATCTCTGTCTCTTTCTTTTCTCGGAGGCTCATTCGGCATGATTTATTAACATTGACGAGAGTAATAAATAATAAATGATCCGTATTTAAATGGCCGTCGTTCACGCGTCAAGGGGCAAGAGCGTTTATAAACGCTTCCCTTAGTCGCGAAGGGTGAGAAAGGTGGAAAGGTGAGAGAGATTTCTATGGCTCCCGATTTCACCACCAATCCCGACATCCTTCGTATGAGACGGCGTGAGGGAGAAGGAGGTGCTTTCCATGGAACTTGGGTGGAGGACACTATAGATTTTACCACGAAATATTCCACTTTCATTTAGAAAACTCCTATCAGTTGTTCATGAACCAAGAGACAAATTCCTGTATAGAGCAAACTAAATATGCAGCTCTCCAAGCCGTTCTTCTAGTCTAAATCATTCTTTTGAATGTTCAGTCATTCTTCCTCATACTCAATCCAATCCATCTATAAATCAATCCATCCATACATGTGATACCTGCCTATCTACCGAGACAAGGAGGAATTCATCCTTTCTCCTTGTTGGAAAACATATTTCTGCTCGCGGCACACCAAATTTAAATTGAAATACTCAGCATTCAAGCTGGAACACTGGTAGGGACACAAAATATTTTTGTGCTCATTAAGTATTGTGCAAAAGTTTATTTTTATGCTGAATTATTAACTAGATGGGTAATTCATATGTAATTCATGCCACAATTCAAGTGGATTTCCAGGAGGTGTCAGTAATATTATTTGAATTTTGGGGTGGTGCACCATCCAGGCAGTTGCTCTGAAATGTGGCATTTTGCGATTGATAGGGTCTTGGAAATTTTTCAGGGTACCCCTGCAGTTAGCGAAATTTAAGGTTGTGTGTATGGCATGAATAAGCACAATTATCTGAATATCGAATATAAATGTGGAAACATTTGACGTGATAAATAATGGAGTAAACTCCTCGTTACCCTTAAACGCCGACTTCAACTGCATCCAAAACTGCACGCGAAAGGCGTGCTGTTCCACTTTCAGTCTCGCAGTCCACCACTCACAAACACGGCTCATGTGTAGCACTTCTGTGACTAGCGTGTGGGTGAAATACTTTGGTAATTCTCTTTTCCTATCACTCTGGTAAAATATGAAACCCAAACCCCAACCCCAGACTCTCAAACTCCAACGTTCTGTTTGTCTCTGCATTCACTCTCCGCCAGCCCGGGAACGTCTTAGGGCGCCGCCGCCTCCTCGCCCCCCTCCTCCCCAGCCATCACCGCTCTGCCGGCACCCTTCCTAAGACAACCCTCTCCGGAATTAATCTCCCTGCCGATTTCACATGACCATGTCCGGGTGTAAATGAGTGAGTCTTGGAGGACACTCCTCTTTGAGGGCGGTGATGTGGGGTCCCATCCCCACTGCGGGAGTGGAATGAGGTCCGCACCTTTTGAGGAAAAGTAAGGAACCCGGTGAAAATTGCAGTCACTGAACTCCCACGGTGTAATTACAGGGTGGTGATTAATTCCAGCGCCCCCCCTCTTTCCCCCTCCTGCTCTCGACTGCTCCTTTCACCTACTCCGCGGTGCTTTAGGAGCACAGCTCCTCCACACTCACCGCGTTCCCTTTCGCCCTTCGAATTCCATGCGGTGGACGTTGATTCAATGCCCTTAGGATTGACACATTCCATACGTTATTCTCGGTCATTTCTTTTTTTCCTCTCGTGAGACGTGCATTTCGAGGACGAAGGGAATTCCTCGGGTGCATCGTCTTCAGAGCTTTGGGCGACGACTGCCGAATGAAGTATGACGGCGTGGTCTGCTGCAGGTCCAATGTTGGATTCAGAGTGAAGTGACACTTGTGAGAGGCAAACGCCGTCGAGCATTAAAACAACAAACGTCAGGAAACATTAAAGAGCAATCGAGATGACTGGGTTGGCAACGAACCCGCCTGAAAACCTAGAGATCGGGGGTTCGAATCCCTTTCCGAGCATGGTTAATAGTTGTCTTGAAAGTAATACCTATAGTTATAAGCGCGAGTTTTACCATTACTGCAGATGCATCGAAAAAGAAATCTACAAAGAATTATGAAAACTTAATTTAAGCATGAGTGAGTGCAATCTGACAAGTAGAATGCCGAGCAATATTAAATGGATTATTCACGCAGTCGTATGCTAACGCGGTGATATTATATTTTTTTATCATGGTAACTTTTTAATTTTTTTTTTTTTAATTTTTTTTAGTTGTTACTTCTAGTTTTGGGGATATTTACGCATGGTTAGGTCATTTGATTTGGTAGCGGAGTCTTTAATGATTCCATACACTTGTTAGGAGAGACTGAATCCCTTGGCTGTGGTGCCAGCGGCCTGGTGAGACGTCCTTTCAGCCGTGTCCATTTTCTTACGGTGTCTGTTGGACCACCAGAATAATAAAAACATGCAAGAGCGTAACTCGATGCCAATGGAATAGGCTATATTTTAAGGAAACTCTCTCAGAAAATAAATATGCATTTTGCATTAAAAATGGAAAACGGATAGGGTTGAGTGGATAAATAACACATGAGCATGACAAAACCAGATTAAAAGCTATTCATCTCTCATTGAGAAGTTTCATGTGATGACTTCTTTACGTTTCCTTCAATTTTGAGGCACTTAGATCTTTCAGATCGTTATGCCCAGATTCACGAATAATATTTATAATCTCGACTCACACCAGATAGGCAGAGCAGAGGGAAAGGGCGCTGGTTAATCAAATATTTCTAAATATTGATGATGTACATAAAAAAGAATGATTTTCATTTTGTTACAATCCCATTCAAAATTGCAGAAGAGCGAGTGTTGCAATGAGGCTTGCTTTTACGAAGCATCCTCGGCCTGGCACCGGGACTGTTTGAGCCTTCGTTCCTATAACCTCTTGGTTCAAAGTCACGATCCAAATACGAGGTCATACAGTATTTGAACGAGGAAGGCTCTCGGTTAAAGAACCTGGTGCGACGTACGCGAAGCTACAGGCAGCAGGTTACTAGTTGAATTGTGATTCGAACACTCGAAATGTTTTAGCCGATCTTTGCCATTCCATTGAGAATACTATTTTAAGGTTTTATTTCTCTCTCATTATTTTACCTTTAATCTGCTGCATATTCGATTGCATCTCCATGACAACCCATCCCCATCCCTCCTTATGACTTATCTTCAATTTAAAAAGCTCAAGAACAGCAATGTTGCTTGCCGTATTTCCATTAGACGCATTCGCATTTTACTACTGGGGTGTGTTTTTTTACACCAAAGTGATGGAGAAAAGATTGTTCTTAGACCCTATGAGGCAAATTAAATGCTGACAACAAATGAAAAGCGCTTGTGAAATATTGGGTGTACGTCAAAGTGAGCCGATCCTTGAGGTTTAATTTTAAAGTAGTAAAAGTACTGAAAGATATCTTATGCTTAGCATTACTTAAAATAAGGACGAATATTATGCGGTTAATTTCGGTTAAGTAAAATTGAGGTGCCAAAATGAGGCGAAGTATTGGCCAGTAAGAGGTGAAACTAAATATTCTCATTGCTCGAGTAATTTCTTCGGTGTATGTGTTGCATTCAGATTAGAAAGTATTGCTTAATAACTTAAAATTTAAGAGAAAACTCTTTCCCTTGTATGGAAAACCTAAACAACTCTTTCGTTATTCTTGATGTTATATCACGTTCATAATGGAGTTAGAAAATATTTTAGGGGTATTTACGTGATACTCTTGGCAATGCTGTGTTTATTTGAAACTTATGCGAAAATCCTCTGAAATAGTGGTGGCTTTTAGAAACAAAAAGGCGTAAATAGAATTGCAATGGATTTGTGCTGTTCCCTTTACCATTATATAAGTTCTTGAGGTTATTGGTGAAATCTGTGTGAATTGGAAAGAGACACGATTCCTGAAATATCCTCGCCTTTTTCTGTCACCACGATCTGTTAAGGATGTTTATGGATGGTTTTACGTAACTTATGTGAAACGTTATCATTTTATTCCTCACGATGTAACAATTTGGTATCTCTCGAACTCTTTGAGTTTTCTCCATTTCTGTTTCACGCAAAATCATCACCAATGTATCCTTGTTCCGTTACATCCTTTGAGAAAGGGATAATTAGTTATATCTACACGAGCAAATTTGATTGTTTATATTGTTTTCTGGGGAAAATGTTTCTTCATGTTCGTCAAACATAATTTCAGAAATTTTCCACCCCATTGTTTGGCCCTGGCGGACGCCGAGTTCTCTCTTCGCTTCGAAAACCGCACGAGGTCAGCCCTGCGCGCCCGACCCTAATGCTCCCCTGCACGCGTGCAGGGGAGCATTAGGGTCGGGAATTAAAATATTCTCTGAACCGCAAGCAGCCACTCTTTGCTTGTTGCATTCACCGTCCCCTCCCCGGGCCTCGCCACTGCCTTGCTCACAACTCGGCGCAGCCCGCCGCTCCTTGAAACCTCGTCCGCAAGGGTTCGCTGAGGAAGGGGTGGGTGGAAAAAGGTGGAAGGCACATAAATCTAACCCCTCCTCCACTCCGCACAATGCGAACGGAGCACCGCACGTCGTAGAATGACTTTCTCCCGTCCATATAAGGCTCCCCATTAATAAATAGTTGTGCCTCGCACGTGAGTTGAATACGCAGACCAACCTCGATTGGCTCCCCGCTGCTACACCCAGAGCACTTTTTCAAAAGACAATAAGAGTCCGCTTTATTGGCGATATATTTTTTTAAACCCTTTCCGCCCAATGCCTGAAAACAAAACCACTATTCTCCCTTTAAATCTCTCTCTCTCTCTCTGCGGGGCTGATAAGTAAGTCCTTCCTTACGCATGCGCATGACCCTGCTTTGGATTCGCCGCTGTTTTCGATTCCAGTCATTAGAGCTTTGTTTTGTTCACTTCACCACAGAGAAGAGAGGAGATTTTTCGCATCGAATTTCGAATGCGAAGTTAGCTCAATTTTGAAATGTCTAAATTTTTCAGCAAACTGCTGCTAATGTTCCTTCAAATTTCGATGGTTCATCTAAAATTACTCCCCATTGGATGCTCACGAGTATGCCTTTGTCTCACATATTTTTCCAGTGTCCAAAGACACTCTTGTAGCCAATTTTTGACAGGCCCAACAAAATCGCCTCTGCAGTCTCTCATCTTTGCTTTTAATGGTCGAAAGCGCCTTTTCCTAAGGTGTGTCTTCACACAATTAAACTGGGAAAATTAGCATACGGCATAATCGGGAGTGTAGCGAAGATGAGAAATTCATTTCTCCTTGATCTTCGTAAGATACACAGAGAAAAAATTTGCGAATAGTTGCGGTGCATTATCGCGGTCCATCAATTAGGCAGTTCTCTGAAATGTGGCATTTTGAGATTGATAGGGTCATGGAAAATTTTCAGGGCCCCTGCAAGCACTGCAGTAAGCTCCATTTAGGGTTTTGAGTGTCGTAACGGTATGAACGTACACAATTCCCTCAATATCAGAAATAAAGGCGACCATATCTTTCCTTGCGGAAACATTTGAAGTAATAACCTATGGAGGAAAAGGAAACTTCTCTTTACCCTTAAACGCCGACTTCAACTGCATCCAAAACTGCACGCGAATGGCGTGTCGTTCCGCTGTCAGTTTCGTAGTCCAGCACTCACAAACACGGCTCATATGTAGCACTTCTGTTACTAGCGTGTGGGCGCAGTCATAGAGTTTTTAATGTTTCTGGCAGTGTCCTTAGTATTGACAAACCTCTCTTACAATGGCTGCGGCGGTGTGTGAATGTACACTTCGTCATGAGCAGTAGTTGGCACTCAGCGTCCGACTTCCTCTGGAATTGACTTTCTCCCGTCTTTAGACATTTTTTAACAATATTTTAGAAGTGATTGAGGGATTAATAGACATTTTATAAGCCTCCATTTCACATACATTACATTGGTCTCGGCTGATTCATTCAGGCGAAAAAAAATTCCAACGCAGAGTTTCGCGTTACTTCGTGTGTTTCCGAAGTCGAACTAAACATTTTCCGCTTTTGGCGTATGCCTCGGCATGGCATCATGTTCTGGCGAAAATCAGTAAAACTAACTTAAGTTTCAAGCGCACTTTACACAGTAAGACAATATTTTAAAACTTAAGTGTTGGGAAAATTAAATGAATATAAATTTATGACCGCAATTGTCTTAATTTAATAACCCTGGTAATAATTTCGAAGACAGTCCCGGAATCAGAAATTTAGTTTCCTGTAAACTTGCCATCCCAAGTAATAGGCATTGCCTCTGTTTTCCTTAATTGATAAAAAAATCTGCCTTTGTGAAGAGGCTTTTATGCCACTTGTTAATGAAAACCGCATGCTGAGGAGTCGAGCATTTGAGAGTTGATCTGCTAATTCGATACTTCGTTCGTCAGGCGTTGCCGTAAGCTCAAGTATTATCATAAGCATCAATTGGTCTTTTTAATTTTAAAAATGCATTCAATGTGGTTCCAGTGATTAGTTGTGAATCAGTTGTGAAACAGTTTTGGCCCCCGCCACACGCCCTTGCGGCGGCTTGCGGGGTATTATGTAGATGTATGTAGATGTAGATGGCATATATTTAAAATAAATCACGAATTTTCACATTCATCAATTAACGCTTCTAAATTTATTTCGTTATTACACTGAAAATCATATAATGCGGCAATTGCAACATCACCTGTCGATATCTTAAATCAGCATTATTCCAAAAATATTATTCCATGTTTTCGTTTGTAAAAGTTAACAAATAAGTTTTGGTGTTTTTTCATTTCCGTTGGTGACAGATTCATTCATTTGATGCAAAGAGTTTGTTCCGTTCTTGAGAGAAGAGCATGAGTGTCATGAAAATTTGAAAAAGATTTCATAGCATTGCTGGGTTACGGTTCGATCGAAGCCACCCTCATTGATGCAATTGCGGTCGCGCCCAGTGGGGACGGCATCAATCAAACGCACACACATTCATTCAGCGCGGTCATGCGCATCACCGCCCTCACGTTTTTCGTCCACACGCTGGCGCTGGCTTCTCTGCTGTCAAAGTTACTGTCCTTTCCCGATGTGCTGATAATGACAAGGTATCGCTACATTGAAATTGGATATTTTCAGGAGCCATGGTTTTTCTCAGGGTAGAGTTATATGGCAGAAAGAATATGGTTGAACGACATTTTTGGCGGTTGAATGCTTATATGTAGATGAAAATTCATTAATATTTTTGGATGTGCATCTTAAAACGGGGAAAATTGTGAATAAATTTGAATATTTTGAAGCCAAAAACAATGGCTCTTTATGTAACGTAAAGTTTTCACAGTTTTAAGTTAAGTTTTACGCAAGTATATCCACGGAATATATGAGTGTTTTAAATTTTATGAAGAGTTATTTTGATTTGTACCTTTCTTACATCAAATGGCCCTTGCGAAATGGCAGCTATCCCGCTTTCTGAAATTTGCGCAAGTGCTTGTGATATTTGTCGAAAAATTATACGCACACCCATGTAAGCGCAACAGCAAATATAATACATGCTGGTCACCGGGAAATTTACGCCAAGAGGTGCAAAGTATAAAAAGGAAAAAGTGCGATTCGATGACACTCGAAAACTGATGTGATGACATTTAATTTGGAAAACTGGGAAAATTTGCAGGGAAAGATATGTGCATTGAACAGCTAAAAATAACTAAGGGTTTGTTATACTTTATATTTTAATTGACCTAATATGTTAATTATGGCGTACAAATGCGGTGTCCTGTGCAGAGTATTGTTCAAATGCAAGTTAAAATAAATAGTTATATCAATTAGCTTGTGATACTCTAAAATCTGGTTTTATGCTTTTGCTCCTATTTATAGGAGTAAGTTGTACTAACAATGTCAAACATTATCTTAGATAACTGTTGATAAATATAGAACAGATTTAAGATGTAATGTTTTCCTCGATCGATAGGGGATCATAATAACATTTTCCGACCACGTAAGGGTCATGTTCGGGTAAAACTAGTATGGTGTATATTAACCCCCTGACGCACACCCTAAGCGGTGGCTTGCAGGGTATATAAATAAGAAAATAGGTCAACAGCAAAGGGAGGATTTGTGGGCACTAAATATCGGAAAAAGACGGGCAAATATATATATGGCTGCAATGGGCACAACGTCATCGTTTTCACTAAACCATTTACTATTGTTTTTCGAAAACTTAAGGTATTTGATTCAAAAAGACTTTCATTCGTATTGGGATAAAGAACTTTTTTATCGAAAAAGTAGGAGTTAATGTATGAAATACGCCGACGGAAAGTATTATAACCATACATTTAGTTCATTTGCATTATATAATATAAATTATTTAACCCTATAAAATGAGGGAGGAAAAAGATTAATGAGTCCCTAAAACACATTTTTGGATAGCAAATGAGAGAATTGTAAGAGGCTGCAGTTCAGGAACAATAGTTCCCAGGGGACAAGAGCAGTACAGGCAGCAGGAGACAGGGTTTGGTCATAATGAACACTAATATTTGTATAATTATCCTTGGATATTGCCCCTTTTTGAAAGATATAGGTAACGATTTAATAACTATTATAGCTATATAACACTAAAATAAGACATACTTAATCTTAAACGAAGGCCACTCTCTCCCTGGCCCTCATGCTAAGCGGATGTGTTTTCAGATTGCTCCTGAGGACCGGTTTGCCCCAATTGAGCATACCTGCCTGCCGGCTTCTTAGTGCTTTTAGATTTCTACATCCACAAAACACCACGCAAGCCGCGGCAAGGGGCATTCATGCAAAAGTCCTTTCAACTTACACGCATGAAAATACATATACGTACTCGCACTATCAACTAACAAACGATTGCATGTTAGAATGATGTAAATATTCGTCCAATAACGTTCAAGCTAGAGATTGAAAAGTAAGAAGCGACATTCCACATGGACATGCAATATAAAATTGTCTCCTCCCCAAGGACACAGGTAGGGAATGTGACCCAACGCTGCAGGGGGTGAGGGGGTCCCCCCACAGTGAGGGGCAAAATATGAGATAAATAAGGATAAACTTAAAAGCAGAAAATGCCATACTCTAACGAGCACTTTATTATTCAATGGCATTCTATTAGGCCATGCAGAAAGAAATAATTTGACAACGAAACACACGAGGTTTGTGAAATTACATGCAATTCAGTGGCATAAATTATTCCCTAGACGTTAAGGGTGGCAGGTGGAATTTTCGGTATCTACAACCTACAGAGGGGGCGGCGGGTTAGAATATGGATTGAAGAAGCATCAAATGGATTGAAAAGGAAGGAGTACCAACAGGTTGTAGAGAAATCATGGAGAATGGTAAAGGGCTAAGTACTATCGAATAAAAATGGGAAGGTATCAAGAAAGGGTTATCTAAAGTCGCAAAAGACATTATTGCACTTGTTAACGCGAAAAGGACTAGGAAACCACGGATCACGGATGAGATGATTACAAAGATGGATGAGAGGAGAAAATGGAAGAATGTAGAGACAGAGTTAGACAAAATGAATTACAAAGAGTTCAACAAAAAATTTAGGCGGGAATAAAAAAAGCAAAAGAAGCATAGTGAAAGACGCAGTGCGAGGATATGGAAAGTTTGCAGAGGAAGGGTGACATTGGTGCGCTGTAAATCCTTATCGGAAGTAAGAAAGGGAGATCTATGCTAACAGTTAGAGAAAAGGCGGGTAAGATAATAGTTGAAACAGGAAAGATCCAAGCGAGATGGACGGAATATATAGAAGAACTGTATTCTAAAGAACTCGGACCAACAAAGTTAGACATTGAAAAAGAATCGATGTGGAGAAAGACAGCTAAGGTCCAGGCATACTCGACGATGAGATAGAAAGGGCATTAAGGGAGATGAAACTAAATAAGGCCGTGGGGTTGAATAACATTCCTGCGGAACTACTGAAACGTTTAGGAAAATTAGGGAGGAAGAGCCTATATTAGCTGATTCGTAGTATCTATGAGGAAGGAATCTGGCCGGAAGACTTTGTGAAATCAGTTTTAGTTCTTTTTCCGAAAAAGGTAAAGGCTACATCATGTGGGGACTACAGGACAATAAGTATGATATCCCACATAGATTAAGGTTTTCTCTGGATCATAAACAAAATGATAGAGGGTAGGGTAAATGATTACTCGGGGGATGACATCTACATCTACATCTACATAATACCCCGCAAGCCACCGCAAGGGCGTGTGGCGGGGGGTGTTAGGTCACCAACCGCAAAAAGGAAAAACACCACATGCAAAAAAACAACACGGAAAACCACACATACAGCAGCGCACACACTCATGCAAAAATCCCTCCATCCAATACTCATAAAAACACATATACTGCAAAACAACTAAAAAAAAAAAACTGCACCCCATGATGCAGCACGAAAGCCATCCTACAACACGGAAGCCAGGACACAACAAGCAAGAAATTGAAACACCACATGAAAATGCACCACGAAACACTCTACCCCCAAAGAGTCTGTAAAAGGCAGGGAATGCGACCCAACGTTGCAGGTAGCAGGAATTTGCCCCCGCGGAGAGGGACGAGGGATTGAAAGGGAGACTTAAAAACAGATGAACAGAACACGAATGAGGTCATTCGGAAAGAATGGGTTATTATCGCAAAACACATAAGGTTAGTGGAAGAGCATGCATTTAAATACAACTAATTATTTTTTAGACGCTGAGGGTGGCAAGTGGAATTTTTGCTATCTATAACCCTGCGGTTGCTATCCCGTATTGTCCGTGGGAAGGTGAGTTTGGGTTTAGGAAGGGCAGAGGTACGCGTGATGCCATTGCAGTAATGAGATTATTAATCGAGAGGTATATAGAATGCAACCAGGATACATTTGCCTGTTTCGTAGATTTTGAAAAACCGTTTGATAGAGTGGATTAGGTAAAACCAATGAGTATACTGAACGAAATAGGAATAGATTGCAGAGGGATTGGAGATTCATTCTCTGCCTGGCTTCTGCCGAGAACAGACGTGCTCAAGCTCGCTCCCTAGAACCGGTTCGACCCTACCTGAGACTACCTGCGTGCCTGCTGATACTTCTGTACCTCTGTGTTTGTTCTTCCCTAGTGAAGTGTAGTTTAGTGTTAGCTTTAATTTTGTGAAATAGTTAAGTTTATTTAGTTTTTGTGTTGCTTGTTATTAGTTTTTAATAGTTTGGTGGTATTCCTAGTGGGTACTCGTAGTGGCTTGCGGTGGTTTTTGTCCGTCGAATCTAATTGGTTATCGGTGAGTGCTTTATTTTCTTTACCATCTTTTTTCTTTCCTTTCTTTACTATCTTCCAAAGCGTAACTTATTGATTGAGGTAAATTTAACTAACCCCTCTTAGAAATTTTAGCGTAGCGTATACAAGTTAGCTTTTGTTGGGAACTCGGTTGTTATTTAAGATGGCTTCATCTAGGTCCCCTGTTGCCATGCTCGAAGGCACTGGCGAATGCGCGGCTTTAAGGGCCCGTATTGTCATGCTGGAGAGAATGGTGCGGGATCTTCGATCGGAGATCGTTGGCCGGAGGACTCCCCTCAGGAGAGATGGTGATCGGGGTGGGAATACGAAAACCCGCCACGCCCATATGGGTGCACGGATTCGTCCGAATGCAACACGTGGCTGAGCGATTAGAGACCTACCCCGTGTCCCATCTCCCAACGAGGGAGTGTCTCACGTCCGTAGGTCGGACGATTGGAGGGTCATCTCTCGGGGCAAGGGGAAGGTAACGCTGCGGCGTGGATTGGACTCTGCGGAGGCAGATACCATCCCCGTCTCCAACAGGTACCAGGTGCTGTCAGATGACAGCACCACCGTACCTGCAGCCCCTATCCCTACTCCGAGGGCACTGCCTAGGGTAAGACGTCAGGGAACGGGAAGGGAGGGAACTGTAGTAATAGGTAGCTCGAATGTCCGTCGTGTAATGGCTCCATTGAGGGAAAGGGCGCGCCGCGTAGGCGCCGATCAACGGGTGACCGCCTGGTGTATACCAGGCGGAGGAGTCCCTCAGGTGACGAAGGCAATCGAGGCGGCGGTCAAAGGCACGAAGTGCTCTAGGCTGCAGGTCGTGGCCCATGTGGGCACCAACGACGTCACGGACCGTGGATCCGAGGAGGTTCTCCGTTCCCTTAGGGAACTGAGCTCCGAGGTGAAGCGCGTCCAGGGCGTCGAGGGGGTTCGGCTGGGACTAACGGTCTGCAGCATCGTTCCGAGGGAGGATCGCGGGTCTCTGGTTTGGAGCCGAGTGGAAGGCATAAACCAGAGACTATCGAGATTCTGCTCGGACATAGGAGCCTCCTTCGTCGACCTGAGACCAACCCTCCGATCTTGCAGGACTCCCCTTAACCGATCTGAGGTCCATTACACGGCGGAAGCGGCGAGTAAGGTGGCGGATAGGATACTCGACCACTGTAGGCCTTTTTTAGGATAGAGGGCAGGTCACTTAGTGGGTCAGTAACATCTGGGGATAGCGCGTATAATATTACTTATAAAAATATAAAAGTCACCGACAACACTGGCATTGATTTAGAAAGACATGTGACACGCACTTCCCCACAAAGACGTCCTAAACTACAGTCAGGCACAAATAAGGACGTTATTCAACATCAAAATAATTTAACTATACTTGTTATAAATTGCAGAAGCCTCAAGAACAAATCAGCGGATCTAGAACACATAATCCAAACTCATTCCGCTGATATAGTATTAGGCACAGAGAGTTGGCTGTGCAATGACATAAACGACCAAAAAATTTTCCCAATAGATTTCAAAGTTTACCGACACGATAGAGATACAAGACCCGGAGGAGGGGTTTTCGTGGCAGTTAAAAGTCATTTTGAAAGCAGGCAAGTTTCATTTGAAAATAATAACATAGAAAGTGTTTGGTGCACCTTAATACGGACCAATCAACCCAACATAAATTTATGCTCTTTCTACAGACCTCCAGACTCAGATTTGAAAACACTTCACACCCTCAACGATCAAATTTACAAGTTTACACGTAAATATAATAACAGCATAAACATAATTGGTGGCGACTTTAACCTCCCTGGTATAGATTGGGACAACAATATCGTTAAATCTGGGACCCGCGATCGCGAATCTTGCAATTCCATGATAAAATTGGTTCAAAGAAACTCCCTCCATCAAGCAGTACGCATGCCCACCCGTGGAAAGAACATATTGGATCTATTTCTTACAAACACGCCTGAACGAATTATTAGTGTATCAACTGATGAGGGCTTGACTGACCATAAAGCAATTAATGTCCTCTTGGACATAGAAATAAAAATGATTGTTAAACCAAAAAGAAAAATTTATAATTACCATAAAGCAGACTTTGAATCTTTTGCCAATCAATTAAACTCTTCACTACCCGAGTTCAAAACCCGCTTAAGTCATGTCAACGTGGAAGAAACTTGGACAGAATTTTTCAATATCATGCAAAAAGGAATCGTAGATTTCATACCTATAAAATACGTTAAAGGAAATCGCGACCCCAGGTGGTACAATAAAGACGTTAGAAAAGCCCTTCGAAAGCAGAGAATGCTACACTCTAGGGTAAAGAGGGCAGGCGGTAAAGGTGGCTAACCCGCAACCTGTACATGTTTCAGACTGCTCAAGTGCGAGTGAGGAACTGGGAGTCCGGATGGGCAGTGTTAGGAAGAGGTGTAAGACAGGGTGCCCCTTATCACCGTTGCTGTTCAACCTGTGTGTAGAGGATATGATTAAACAAGCATGGGGAGACCTGGAAGAGGAAATGAAAGTGGGCGGGGAATTCATGAAATCTGTTAGGTTCAGAGATGGCCAAGCTTTAGTTTGTCATTCATCCAAGGGGTTGCAAGCATTGCTGAGTGAATTGGAAATTCAGTGCGACAGGCATGGGATGAAATCAATATTAATAAAACAAAGGTTATGCGATTTTCTAGATAGAAAAAGGCTAAGCTAAACATTAAAATAGGAGGGCAAAAACTAGAGCAGGTAGAACAGTTTACGTATATCGGTAGTGTTTTGGACCAAAACGGTCAAAGTAGTAGGGACGTAAGGAGAAAAATTGAGCAAGGCAAAGAGGCTTTCACAAGGAGGAGGGAGTTGATGACGGGGACGTTGAGTAAGAATTATAATAAAAGGTTAGTCAAAACTTTGACATGGAGCGCAGGTATTTACTGCGCGGAAACGTGGTCATTGAAGTAGGAGAATAGACGTAGGCTAGAGGCTTTTGAAATGTGGGTGTGGAGAATTTGTTAAGTAAGTTCAGCGTAGCATTGAGTCGTAAATTTTCTAATAATTTCCATTCCAACTCCGAGGGATTTCTGCTTCCTTATTTTACAGCCTTTCAATATCCATGTTTTCGGTCTTTTTCGGATTCCTTCTAGTAATTGACCCCTTCCCCACTCTGTTTCAACCCTCTTATTTTGCCTGCCTCTCTCTGCCCAACACTTTCTCTCCATTGCCCCGCATTATTTCAAAAGCCTCCGACCCACACCCATCTCCCTCTCTCGTAGACCATATTTCATATCCTTAGACCGCTCCATACTAATATTTTCTTCGCATCTTTACTTTCTGCACGTCTTATGAATTCTCTTCCATTTTCGGAAATATATGGAAACTGGATGTGGAGAGCATCTTAGGGAGGATGGTGAATCGATTCAGAGAAGACGAGCAATGGAGGAATGATACAGACTCTACAAGCCAGCACTAGAAATGATTGAATAGTTCGAGTAGTTCTATCAGATCAGTGCTTCAATAGAACGCTTGTGCTATTAAGCAGATATGATCGTAAATAACATTATGCACTGTTCGCAAAGGAAAGAACACTATAAATCTCAATACGTTGGCTTCCGGCACAATGACCTCTCTGAAACCCAATATTTTTCAATGAGAAACGCGGGAAGATATGGCGATAAGACTAGTCACAGCCTTGCAGCAGAATTATGGAAGAGCAAGAGCCAATTGAAAGCGCAGTTAGAGAATGCATTGGTTTTTAAATGCAGGAATGGGAACACCTCCCTATAAGTGCATTGTAGTGAAGTGTAGTGTAGTGATAACGTACAAACTATTTCTTTTATATGGTGTTTCTCGTTTGTGGCTAGTTATATTTTGTGTGTGGTGGTAGCAGTTCATCTCACGAGATTGTGTTGGTTCTTGTCCTGCGACTCTGTTCGATTATTCTCCCATCTATATAAAGATGGCGATAAGAATAAACCAACCAGCAATTAACCGACCCTCAACATCGATCTCTGGTAAAATATTGGAACACATTATTGTCTGTAACATTGTGAGATTTCTTGATAGTTGGAAAATACTAATCCACAACCAGCACGGATTTAGGAAAAGCAGATCTTGCGAAACACAACTTGGTCTCTTCATTCACGATATACTGAGATCGGGGTAAAGCCACTCACAAGTCGAAGCAGTATTCCTAGATTTCAGAAAAGTCTTCGATAAAGTCCCGCACAATAAATTGTTACACAAACATAAATGCTATGATATCAATGAGAACATTATAAATTGGATTAGAGGGCAGTTTTGAAATTTTGGAACAAAGAAAGTGGCGAACAAGACGAAAACTATGAAATAGAGGGTTCAGTGCTGACCACTGCCAATCAAGGTAAATATTTGGGGGTAGTTCTAACACCACACCTTCCACAGGGAACACCTATCAGGACAAAATGCTGATTCGATTTAAAGAAACTTCGCTTCATAAAACGGGTGATGGGGAAATGTAATGAGAAAGTTAAAGAGAGGTGTTATTTTTCTCTAGTTATTCTTCATTTGGAATATGCCGCAAGTGTTTGGGATCCTCGGGAGAAAGTTTGGCATAACTAATTAGAAAAAGTCCAGATAATATCCGCCAGATTCGCTAAAAATTACAATAAGAGCACAGGTGTGACAGGTGTCTAAAGGGATTTAGGCTGGGAGCCACTTTAGATACGAAGGAAACAAGCGAGGCTTAGACTTTGAGAAAGGTTCAGAACAAACGAGTTTAGCGATGACACTGAAATAATTATAATGGCCCAACACTTCTTAGGTAGATCAGACCACAAACATATGGGAGATAGAATCCAGTACAGATAATTACAAATACTCATTCTTGCCTCGAGCAATCGGGAATCATAATAGTAAGAAACCGTGTCTTTGAGGCTCATCAAAAACATTGTTTTTAAAAGTCGGAATAAAATTAAGCATTGCAAAAACATCAAGTATATTTTTAGGTGCATATGTATGTTAGTTGGTATTTTAAGTTTTGGAATGCGTATGGGTTATTAGGGTTTTTGCTTGAATGCCCACAATACTCAAATTATGGATTGTATAAATTTGTGGCTTCTGCATGTGATTTTTTTTCTTATTACGGGTGGTGCCCTAACACCCCCCGTCACACGCCCTTGCAGCGGGGCATTAAGCAAATGCAGATGTTGATTAGTGACTGCTCTCTTTTTTTACTACATTTTCTCTCTGTCAGGCCTTCCTCGAGCATTGTTTTAATTTCTTAAGTTTCAGATTCTATTGCAAAGTAAAACATATTTGGGTGACTTAATTTGAGGTAATCCCTTTGGAATACTTTTAGAATAGTGTGTTCAGGTTAGCTTTTGTTGGGAACTCGTCTGTTAAATTAGAATGGCTTTGTCTAGGTCACCTTTTACCATGCTCAAAAGCGCTGGTGAATGCTCAGCTCTAAGGGCACATAACGGGAATATTTGCTGAAAAATATTAGCTTAATAAATTCTACAGGCCCGATGAAATACCCGCTCGTGTATTTGAGGATAAAGCTTCGAAATTGCTCTTTCTCTAGATATAAAATTTAAGAAGTCGCTGGTAGATCACAAGGTTCCCAGAGATTGGAAAACGGCTAACGAAACACCAATGTTTAAAATCGGAGACTAGGAGGAATTGAGCAATGACAGATCTATTTCCCTCACATCCATTTCGTGCAAGGTTATGGAGCATGTATATTTACTAGTTCGATCGAGAGAAACCTCGATAATTAGGAGTTATAAATGAAAAACCAGGACGGTTTCCGAAAAGGTCGATATTGCGAGACACAAATTGCGCTTTTTGTACATGATATTCAAATTTCGGGAGAGAGCTATGTTCCATTAGACGGGATTTTTCTAGATTTGAAGAAATCTAAAGTACCTCATAGTGAGCTGCTCACAAAGTTAGGGATAGGTAGAAGTTTCTGGGGTTAGATGAATGACTTTTTGAATGGCCGGGTACAAAGAGTTGTGATGGATGGAGTTAGCTCAAATGCCGTAGAAGTTACTTCAGGTGTTCCCTAGAGAAATATCACGGGACCTCTATTATTTCTAGTGTACGTTAACGACATTGACTCCATAGTCACTAGTAAGATACTTTTCTTTGCCGACGATATAGTGGTTACCGAAGACACAGCAACTGTCAGATGACCTCAATGCTAAGCAACGTTATTGTGATTTTGGCATCAAACTTAAAAAAGTGCGTCGCTATACATTTTTGGAAAATGAGCGAAAGCCAACCAAATGCCTACTGCACTGGGAACAACAAAATGGAATGCGTAAACTCAATTAAATACCTAGGCGTCACCGTCAGTCACGATCTCTCCTGGGCGAAACAAATATGTTGACAAGCCAACAAAAAATTTGGATATATTTATTTTATTTATTTTTATTTATTAGAAGAGTATTTGGTTAATGTGATGAATAGGTCAAAGAGAAATGCTATCTGTCATTTGTTAGGTCCCATTTAGAATAAGGTGCAAGTATGTGGGATCTTAATGAAGTTGTATTGATTGCCGTATTGGATCTCGTTCAGCGTTGAGGAGCTAGGTCTGTAAAAAGTTCTTATGATTAAACTTAGTAGGGTATCAAAAATACAAGAGCGTTTAGACTGGGAATCACTCTCGAATTGAAAGTTAAATTAAAGATTTAAGGTCTTGCACGAATTGGAAGGGCGTCTCTTTAACAGTGATTTTGAAATTTCGTTATTGCCCTCATCGTATTACGGCAGGAGGGATCATGTGAGTAAAATTAGAGAGATTAAGTGGAAAACAGATTGATTTAAGGTGTAATTTTTTCTACGAACGATAAGGGATCATAATAACATTGTCCGATCGCGGTAGGGTTATGTTCGGGTAAAAATTAATCTGGTGTGTGTTCACCCCCCGCCACACATCCTGTCAATGGCTTGCATGTCATTTTTTCTACGAGCGATCATTGATGATAATATCATTGTCCTAGATTCATGTTCGGGTTAAAATTATTCTCTCTGATGAGAGGTTACCTTCCCCTTGTCCAGAGGGTGGTCCCTCTGGACAAGGGGAAGGTAACGCTGCGGCGAGGATTGGACTCTTGCGGAGGTAGGTCCCATCCCGTCTCCAACAAGTACCAGGTGCTGCCGGATAATGGCCTTCGGTTGTGGTCTGGAGTCTTCCTCCCTGTCAGGAACAGCGGTGGTTTATCTTCTTTTCTTCCTTCTCGGCCCTTTTTTGGATCATATGAGCGCCGTATCCATTCCTTTGCGAAGTAGTTGTCAAGTGTTTCTTCTCGCTAGCAATAGAATCGGAGTCACATACTTAATATGCTCGGTTGACAAGTGTGTCTAACAGTGAGGTCTTCTGACTGGGATGGTGGTGCGATGCAGCATTAAGGTAGCGGTCGGTGTGAGTGGGCTTCCTGTATACTCTGTGTCGAAGCCTCCCATTACCTTTATTTCTCTTCACCATGACGTCCAAGAAGGGTAGTTGATGATCCTTAACAACCTCCATAGTGAAGTGGATGGCTTGATGCTATGAGTTGAGATGCTTCAGGAACTTTTTTAAATTCTTCCTCGTTGTGTGACCAAGTGACAAAAGTGTGACAAATGACAATGGAGTCCTGCAACAAGCGGCCCTCACTGTGGCTAAGATATGTTGACGACATTATTGTAGACGCAAGCGTAGTGAGGACAGGAAGGTGATCCAGAGCGTAATAGTCTATTGGGGTTCGTTAGGGTGCAGCTGAGAGTACAATGCCCAAGTTGTCATTGCATGAGCGGTTTGAGGATTGGACGTGGTGAATGAGAGAGGGGAGATGGTGGAGGGGGTGGTAAATGAGATATCAGCAGTGTCCTTCCCTTAGCCGTGGCAGGGTACTACCCCAGGAGCGAATGTTCGCAGTTAAAATCTCCACCAACAACTGCAGGGGACGAGAAGGGAGGATAGGGTTTGGCTGTCTGTTTTGGGGAAAGTTTTAACTGGGGGAGATATGCCGACCGGAAGGGAATTGGGCCGGAGGCAGATTGAACGGCCACACCGACCAGCTCGAGGCTCCTTGTGGAAGGAGGAGATAGATAGATGGAAGGAGTCTAGGCGTCTTTTCACCACGGTGGCGACGCCTCCACCGGGTTTAAGCTCTAGGTCACAGCGCTAGATTTGGTAGTTTGGGATGCAAAAGGAGTGCGAGGTTGCGTATTAGGAAGGTTTCTTGGAATAGGATGAGGTGTGGTTTGGTTTCCAGGATGAGGTGCCGGAGCTCATCTACGTGAGAGCGGAGGGAGAAAGGTTAAATTCCATTGAGGAAAAGCATGGCCAATGAGATAATTTCTTCAAGCATAGTGTCTAGACGAAATTTACCGGAGGTAAGGGAAAGAAGTTTGCGGATGAGGTTAGTGACCCAGGTTTTCAGTTTGGTGAGCAGTGAGGAGGAAAGGCAGGAGAGTATATCTCCATCTACTTATTGTCCCGCAAGCCACCGTAGGGTTGTGTGGCGGGGGATGTTAGGACACAACCCGCAATTAAGAAGGAAAAAAACCGCATGCAAAAGCCACAAATTTATCCAGTCCACAAACAAACATGGTGAGCAAGGAAGATAGGTCAGATGTAGGAGAAGGAATCGGGGGAGGAGTGTTATTTTGGATAGGGATGGTAGGGCAGGTAGGCCAGAGAGCGAGGGTAGTAGTTTGACGGCAAGAGTCGCGCCGAAAGTTTGGTAAACATTAATGATAGTTGGGTGGGTGAGAACCTGGCATTTGCCACACTTAGGAGCCGGCATTTTGCCGGAGAGCCGCATTTGGTGGACAATTCCGGTCGGTGTGGGATAGTCTTCAGTGGATGCAGCGAGACCGAAGGCCACATCATTTTGCAGTGTATCCGATTCACTGGCACTTGGTGCATTGTGCGGCTCCGGGGGAGGGTCGATGCGCTTCAACTAGAACAATAAATCCAGAGGAGATTTCGCGCGGATTTGGTTCCTGAGATGAATTAGTATGGGAAAGTTGAAGCAGAGGCATGGAAGGTTTGGGTAGTGGGTTTAAGTTCGCTGAAGGATCGAGGAGGATTGCTTGCTCTCGGCGCTTTTTCTCGTCGCCGGTAGGTCGGGATGTGGGCAGTGATGCTGCTTCGGTGGATGCCCTAATCCAGGAGAAGGTCATCCCTCAGGACCAAGTACTTCTTTTTATCCTCCGGTAACTGGAAGGAGAAGTACCCCGATGGTATGAGGACGACTGACATTGAAGGTGGCTTTACTGCCGGACACGAGTGCAATTGGTGGGAGATTACATGGTCGAGTTAGCTCCGAGTGATTTGAAACCCAGTTTAAAGTGGAGAGAGGGGCGCGGGATTTATTCGCACTTCCTTTCCGGACGGCTTGAAAACCCTCGGTGTCCATTTCCTCGGGCGAGTATGCGGGCAGGGATGTAATTGGTTGAGAGGGTGACTCGAAACTGTCCACAGAGGCAGTATAGGACGGCAATAAGGCAAGAAGAGTAATTTGGTGCGTTGAGTTGGTAATAGCATGTTTGTCTTTAGGGGAGTGGGGTCCACTGGTGAGTTTAGGTTTCGTTGATAACTCATTGTAGAGAGATTCGGAGGGCGGGAATGGAGGAGGCCTGGAAGGTTCCCGGTTGGCGGTCACGAGGCATGGGAGGGAGGTTCCCAACAGTGGGGAATGCCTTTCAAAAACAATGTGTCCTCTTCCCTTATCTTCTTATATCCAGCTCTTCTAAACTGTCCATATTGCACTCTTTCTCAATAAAGTGCAAGAGTTCTGGAGTAAAGCAACTTAATGGTCCCTCCCCCAGCAGATGACTCGCAAAGTGGGGAAAACATTGTTGAAATGATACATTGTGTGGGTTTTTTACTTCAGTGAAAATAAATTTCCAAGAATTTAGACTTGGAATCGTACAGGGTGTAAATCATATCCCCTTGGAATTGTTTTACGGATTTAGGAAAACAAATAGAAGAGGTTTTGTATGAGCTAACAATTGTGTTCTATCTCGATTTTCAGTATGTCCCCGTACTGCTATAAAACCCCATTGAATAATGGAAGTGAAGCTATGGCAAAGAACAGGACATGACTGTCGTTAGTACTTGCATGTACAACCTCTCAGCTCCACTCAATTTCTAAGATACAAACGGAATAGAATCTTAGGTGCCTAAGTTAATCATGTTTAACTCTTTGTTAGTTGCAATACTTCAGCCTAACAGACAAAAAAATTAGAATGCATGGGCTAAGATTTCACATAAACTGTGCAATGAATGAAGCCGCGCGTCTTCAACAGCCGATCGCAAGAATTGGCACTAATCGTTTTTCGGCAGTCCGACCAAATTTCGCCCTGCCAATCTTTTCGGTTAACGTATTGCTTGTGGGGGGCAGACTCACAATATTTCTTCGAATGCTAATTACTCCGAGACTCTTATTCCTTTTCAAGATGTACACTGCGTGACTGTGGCTTGATGAGTTTCGAAATACGTAATGATTAATGGCACCACTTGAGTCTATTTTTAAGTTTTCCATATAGCCTCAATGTTCAGCATTTTCCTCTCTTCACGTTAAAGATGGTTACATTTTTCTTTGAAGTCGCACGTCTTTCATGGTCTTTTGTTGGCGTGCGACAGCAAATTACCTCTCCTACTCGAGCTAAGGTTGGTTCTGGAAAACTTTCCTTGTGCCGCCTTATAGAGACGGAGAGACCAAAAGATTACAATGCCAAAATATAATTAAATCTTTCTAAGATTTCTGTTCTGGCAATTGCAGTGGCACGGGATAGCCGTAGTTTTATATGATGAGGCGAGTTCATAAGAAACTTAATTCTCTCATACTTTTTTCACAGTCAACACACCTGTGTAATGATTTCAAAGCCTAAGACTGGGAAGGAATTTAAATCCCTTTGAGCTTTGGATCACAAAGTCTTGAGCATAGGGGTTGATTCATAGTGGCAGAGATTAAGGGCGTCCTTGAATTGACAAAGAAACCATGAATACGATTCCGTTTGTTTAAAAAATTATAATGATGTTTTTATTCTTTAGGAGCCCTTACGAGAGCTGCGGGTTGAGCGCATCACTCAGTAAACATCAAAGATCTGTTTACCATTCATTTTAATTACATCTTAGTTTAAGGTTGGTGTATTTTTCCAGGCGTCAAATTTTGGATGGATGCACAAAAATACTTTTCTTCCTGAATCAAAATTCCCCAAATATCCTTTAATCTTAATTATAAAGTAATTAAAATTAAAAGGTAACTCACGGAAGGGTTTAAGATAACTATGACTGCTTAATGGCACTATGAAGTTGAGTCTACGAGCACAAAGTTATTTTTTAAAATTGATGAGCACCTATTTATTGTCAAAGTTTTTCATTAGTATAGAAGCTGTACTTGCTATCTTGGATAATTTTATCGAAGAACTGTAAAGATTGTGAATTCACAGTTTTGCTTCCGTTAATATCCGATCAATTTTGCACCTGATCAGTCATTTGCTTATTGCAGAGTTCGTCGTCAAAATTATTCAACATTTTGCTCACGATATTCTTAGTCAAATGAATTTTCTGAAATAAATACGAAGGTTCAAGCACAATTAAGATAATTTTTTTGACTCATTTGAAGCACTTAATAAACTGTTTCATCATTTTAATAAATAAAATACTCGTTAATAAACGAGATAAAACACCACGAAATATGGAGACGGGTGCTATATTTATAGTTCAGAAGGAGTTACCGGCAAGGGAAAGGTATACTTCAGAAAGAAGTATACTTTTAATCACCTATTACGTCCCTATTTTCTCCTGACTGCCTAGTAAAATGAGAACGCTATATTGGCAGTATGTTCAAAAATTAAAAATAACGTTAAAATAAGCGTGAAGGAGAAATAATAAAAAGGATGAGCTGGTTTTCAATATGCAAAAATTAGTAATGAAATATTGACAATGATAAATAATAAAATAAACAGAACGATTTTTCTCAATTTAAAGACTTTCCAATTAAAGATTTCTTTTCTCAATTTAAAGACAATTCCTTAGGTCTGCATCATCAACATCTAGCAAATAGCTGCGACGCCAGCTCTACATCGTCAGCATCAATGCATCATTCAATAATTTAAATCAAAATACCAATGCCATAGATCGTTTTATCCCAAATGATGAGCACCTCTGACGAGTCACGTTCAGGACGCCCCGTTGAGGTCAGAATTCCCGAAACGATTGAAAAAAATTCATAAAATGGTGAGAGAGGACCACATATTAGAAGGGAATTGGATAATCGAGGCCACAAGGATGTTACCTGAACGTGTATGCAATATTTGGCATGAACATTTGGGCATAGAGAAACTCAGGGCTAGGTGAGTGTCCCGTTTCCCAACGCATGATCCAAAATTGACCCGGAAAACTGGTTCAATCTAAAATTTGGCGCTTTGCAAATGAAACCCCAGCTAAGGTTTGGGTCGATTTATAACTTTAAATGTAACTTCAATTCACCTCAGCACTCCTGTAATTAAACAATAGTCGAAAGAATGGATTAAACCAGGTGAATCGACCCCAAAGAAGGCAAAAACAATTTTATCGGCGAATAAGATTGTGGCGACTGTTTTTGAGATACGAGAGGAAATATTTTCATCAATTATCTGGAAAAGGGTAAGACCATAAGACGTAAATACTTCGTAGAATTATTGTTATGTTTGAAGGAAGTAGTGAAAAAAACGAATTCACTCAACGAAGATAGAATGTCCTGTTTCACCATACAAATGCACTTGCGCATTCGTCGGTCAGTGCGATGGCTAAAATCTTCAAATTGTTCCCCCTTCTCCTCCAAATTTGGCCCCTAGTGACTATCATCTGTTTCCTTATTGTAAAAAATAGCTCTGAGTTAAAAAAATTGACAGCAACTAGGAAGTCATCGATGCTGTAATTGAGTATTTTGAGGGAATCAACGAATCAGATTAAAGAAAAGGTATCACTGAATTGTGATACCTTTTTTATAATTTATTTATTTTATTTATTTATTTGGGATACATTGCTGTTAGGCGATAAGCCGGGTGGCAATGACATGATATAACAAACAGTAGTCATTCTTAAAACATATCACAGTGTCATTAAATAGTCGCCATTAAATAGTGTCATTTAACAATCCCATCATGTATACCTTTTGCATTCACGCCTAAATGATTTAATGCTTTTGGGTAAGGGCTCAAAGAGTTCATCAGGCAGCTGGTTCCACTCTTTGATTCCCATATTTAGGAACGAAAACTTGGCGGTGTTTGTCCTTTGGGGCATGTATTTGATTTTAAGCGGGTGATCATTCCTGCCGAGATAACATGGCTTATTTACACTCTCGTTCAGTTCTTTCCAGCCTCCGTCAGCTTTCAATATTTTAAAAATGGCACACAGTCTATTCAGCTTCCGTCTGTTCTTTAGTGACCCCCATCCTAGTGAGCCTAGCATGTCACTTACACTGTCGGTCTGCCTATGTCGCCCTAAAACGTACCTGGCATAATAGGGGGGTATGAGAAGAGAGGACACAATAAGCATATTCAAGGAGGGGGGAGCAATGTGCTTTAACCTTTTTAGTGAATGCAGGGATGAGGTAATTTTTCTGCAGACAGCAATTGCATGATCAGTCCAAGATAATGTTTCATTTATGGCTAAGCCTAAATTATTTACTGCCCTTAGGTATGGTATGATAGATCCTTGCAATTTTAGTGGTGGTAGTTTATCAATACTTATTTTAGAATGTAGTTTATGGTATCCGATTATAATGGACTGACTTTTGATTGGGTTTATTTTCAATACATTTTTTATTCCCCATAGTTACAAAGCAGCTAGATCTGAATTAATTTCGTTTATAATTGTAGGTAGGTCTTGAAGGCGGGAATAGTGATATATTTGTAAATCATCAGCATAAAGGTGATGATTGCAATTTAAAATGCCGTTACTAATATCGTTTATATACAGGGAAAAAAGCAAGGGTCCAAGAATGGATCCTTGTGGAAAACCCCCGTGTATTTGAAGCCAGTTAAAGGATGAATTAGGTGTAATGACTCTTTGGAATCGGTTACTTAGGTATGATCGAATCCACAGTAAAGACGAGGAAGAAAAATTCAGGTTTTGAAGTTTTGCTAAGAGAATATCTTTGTCAATAGAGTCGAAGGCTTTGGTAAAGTCTAGGAGAGTCATTATTGTCACCTCTTTGCGATCCATGGATAGTCGGATGTCATCTGTTATTTTAAGGAGAGCAGTAGCTGTGCTGTGAGAGGACCGAAAGCCTGATTGTAGAGGATCAAGTAAGTTATTTTCATTGAGAAACTTTGAAATTTGCTCCTGAATGAGCCTCTCGAATGGTTTTGATAAAATAGGCAAAATGCTGATTGATCTGTACTCAGCAATGTTAGTGTTTGTGGATTTTTTGGGGATGGGACGAACGAGGGCACGCTTCCAGTGTAAGGGAAGGGAGAATAGCTGAAATTCCGTCTGCTCCATCTGAGGAAGACTTGATTTTTTTGAGGGCCTGGAGGACTTCCATTTGTGTGACGGGAGAAATTTTGAATGAGCTTCCAGCAGTAACTGGAGTTGGTTCAGAGTAGTAGTAGTTTTTAGGGGAGGCGACCGACAGCTAAGGTCATTTGCGCCATAGGGGATGGACAGGAAAGGATGAAGGTTTGAGAGAAACCCGGCGTCGGCATTAGCCTACTCTTTACGAAAGGCACCAAGGGGTCCGCAGTTTAACGTCCCATCCGACGGACGGCGTACTCACTCAAAGTGCCCTCCACAAAGCACCTCAAGTAGCGATCGAGATACCTCTAAAAAATATTCAACACCGCCGGGATTATAACCCGCGCCCTCTGGGTGGGAAGCCAGTACGTTAGCCCCCGCACCATCTCGATCCCTAGTTGGTTCAGAATTATACAAATTGTATAAGTATTCATTTTTTGCATTAAAGTCGATTTCCGTCGGTGGGGTTGTGAATAAACGGTTTAGGTCGTCTGGAGATATGTCAGCAGGTAGGGAATGTTGATTTTTAGTTTTTCCGGCACCAAGGTACTTCAAGCTTTTCCAAATATGTGACGGGGGCTCTTTAGATATTTGGAAGGGAAATCTGATTTTGGAATTTCTAATGACTCGTTTAGTTTTGTTACGCAGTTTTTTGTAGAGATTGAAGACATTTTCGTTTTTATGTTTTTTAAACAGGCTATAGACTGTGTCACGCCTACGCATCAAGTATTTTATTTCATCCGTTATCCATGGGGAGCGTGGTTTCGACAGGCGGATTTTGCGAAACGGTGCATGTTTGTCTCCTAGATCATTTAAGAACGTATTAAATAGTTCTACTTTTTTATCTATGTCGTCGATGAATTCTATAGACTGCCATGGAATGGTAGCCGCATCGGATACAAGGTCTTTGTCATCTATGGACTTGAAATCGCGAGTAAGAATGAATTTCTCCTTGAATTTTGGACATCTAACTGAGTATGTTAAAAATAATACATCATGCATGGATATTCCTGGGGCAGAAAGTTGCCCATATGTTGTGATGTTGTCAGGGTTGGCTGTAATTATTGCATCAAGCCAAGTGGCTGATGAAGATGTATGATGGGTAGGTTCTAGGGGAAGTATGCTAGGACCGAAGTATGACATAGAGTTAGTAATTGTTTTAGAGTCATGAGTTGAGGAAAGAAAGTTGGCATTGAAGTCACCGGTAATAATAACATGGTCATAGTTCGGAGTGAGGGAAGATAATGCTTCTTCCAAGTCGGAAAAATAACCTACTTTGGGTGAGCAGTAAACTATGCCTAAAGAATTTTTTGTAGGCTGAAGGTTATCTCTAAGAACGCAAACTCGGGTCTTCTGCAGCAAATGGAAGAACTTTTTGATATAATTTTGAATGTGACATCTTTTCTCACGTAAAAACCTACGCCTCCACCACCTTTGCCGATACGATCATGTCGATAGAAGTTGTAGCCAGGGATGTCGACGGACGTGGTAGACATACTTATGACGCTTAAGCCAAGCCTCAGCGATGGAAATTGCAAGAACGTCAGGTGGAACTTGGCACAAATCGTCAAGGTGTGTAGAGAGACTTTGGGCGTTGACGTAAATTATTTGAAAAGAACGAGGGTGAGATCTAAAAATGTCGCATAAGGTTACATCTACATCTACTTAATACCCCACAAGCCGCCACAAGGGCGTGTGGTGGGGTGTGACACCACCCGTAATTTAGAAAAAGAAAAAAACCGCATGCTCGAACCAAATTCATTAATCCACAAAAAAAACATGGCATACATTCATGCAAGAACACTTACACCCCACACACATACAAACACTCAAACTACCAATTAACATACACATGCACCTGAAAGTATACCTAACAGCTTTACAATGTTTAACTTTGCTCCGACTTGTAAATTCAATGTTTTCAATATTTCTGAAGTGACTTCGGTTTCTTACTATTATGATTTCTGATTGTTCGGGGAAAGAATGAGTATTTGTACCTATCTGTCCTGGAATCTATCTCCCTTAGTTTATCTTTGTGGTCTGATCTACCTAAGTAGTGTGGGGCCATAATAATTAATTCCTTCAGTGTCATATTTAAACTCGTTTGTTCTGAACCTTTCTAAAAGTCTAAGCCTCGCTTGTTCTCTCCGCACTTCAAGTGCTTCCCAGCCTAAATCCTCTAAGAGACCTGTTACACTTGTGTTCTTATCATAACAATTTTTAACGAATCTAGCGGATTTTCTCTGGACTTAATCTAATTCTTTTTGCCAAATTTTCTCCCACGGATCCCAAATACTTGCGGCATATTCCAAATGAGGTATAACTAGAGCAAAATAACACCTCTCTTTAACTTTCTCATCACATTTCCCCGCCACCAGTTTTATGAAGCCAAGTTTCTTTAAAGGTGATCCGCATATTGTCCTGATATGTGCTCCCCATGAAAGGCGTAGTGTTAGAACAACCTCCGAATATTTAACTTGATCGGCCGTAGTCAGTACTGAACCCTCTATTTAGTAGTTTACTGTATATCCTGTTCCTCGCTTCCTTGGTTCCAAAATTTCAAAACTGCGCATTTATCTATATTCAGTGATAATCCCCATTTATTGCACCATTACGAGATATTGTCTTAGTCTCTAGAGAGTAGCTGGCGATCTAGTTGGCCCCTTATTTCCCGGTATACCACCGTGTCGTCAGCAAATAACCTCAGATTGCTACCAACGTGTGTGCTTATTTCATTATGGTATATTAAGAACAGTAGAGGCCCTATTACACTTCCCTGGGGGACGCCCGAAGTTACATCTTTGACTACTATTTGTTTGCGATTTGACAAGAAGCCTCTAATACAATAATTATTTTCTCATTGATCCCATAGTATTTAAGTTTATGTAACAATTTATTGTGTGGGACTTTGTCGAAGGCTTTTTTGAAATCCAGGAATACTGCATCGACTTGTGTGTTCTTTTCTCTCGATCTAAGCAGATTCTCGCAAGATCTGCTTTTCCTAAATCCGTGCTGGTTGTGGATTAATATTAGTTTTCCTAATATCAAGAAATCTCATAATGTTAGTGACAATAATGTGTTCCAATATTTTACAGGATATCGATGTTAAAGAAATGGGACGGTAATTGGTTGGTTTATCCCTATCGCCGTCTTTATAGATGGGAGTGATATGGGCTAGCTTCCAGTCGCGAGGCACTGAGTCTTCTTCTATCGATTTTAGAAAAACAATATGTAAAAATGGGGCAATGTCTTCAGCTAATTCCTTTAATATTCTACCAGGTATTTCTTCCCGACCAGGTGCCTTGTGTGCTTTGATACTACGGAACAGATGTACTATTCCCTGCTTGGTCAGTGTAAGATCGCTCATGTGTGTTTTTTAGGGTAGAGGGCAGGTCACTTAGTGGGTCAGTAACATCTGGGGATAGCGCGTATAATATTACTTATAAAAATATAAAAGTCACCGACAAAACTGGCATTGATTTAGAGAGACATGTGGCACGCACTTCCCCACAAAGGCGTCCTAAATTACAGTCAGGCAAAAATAAGGACGTTATTCAACATCAAAATAATTTAACTATACTTGTTATAAATTGCAGAAGCCTCAAGAACAAATCACCGGATCTAGAACACATAATCCAAACTCATTCCGCTGATATAGTATTAGGCACAGAGAGTTGGCTGTGCAATGACATAAACGACCAAGAAGTTTTCCCAATAGATTTCAAAGTTTACCGACACGATAGAGATACAAGACCCGGAGGAGGGGTTTTCGTGGCAGTTAAAAGTCATTTTGAAAGCAGGCAAGTTTCATTTGAAAATAATAACATAGAAAGTGTTTGGTGCACCTTAATACGGACCAATCAACCCAACATAAATTTATGCTCTTTCTACAGACCTCCAGACTCAGATTTGAAAACACTTCACACCCTCAACGATCAAATTTACAAGTTTACACGTAAATATAATAACAGCATAAACATAATTGGTGGCGACTTTAACCTCCCTGGTATAGATTGAGACAGCAATATCGTTAAATCTGGGACCCGCGATCGCGAATCTTGCTATTCCATGATACAATTGGTTCAAAGAAACTCCCTCCATCAAGCAGTACGCATGCCCACCCGTGGAAAGAACATATTGGATCTATTTCTTACAAACACGCCTGAACGAATTATTAGTGTATCAACTGATGAGGGCTTGAGTGACCATAAAGCAATTAATGTCCTCTTGGACATAGATATAAAAATGATTGTTAAACCAAAAAGAAAAATTTATAATTACCATAAAGCAGACTTTGAATCTTTTGCCAATCAATTAAACTCTTCACTACCCGAGTTCAAAACCCGCTTAAGTCATGTCAACGTGGAAGAAACTTGGACAGAATTTTTCAATATCATGCAAAAAGGAATCGTAGATTTCATACCTATAAAATACGTTAAAGCAAATCGCGACCCCAGGTGGTACAATAAAGACGTTAGAAAAGCCCTTCGAAAGCAGAGAATGCTACACTCTAGGGTAAAGAGGGCAGGCGTGAACACATCATCTCCTGAGAATACACAATTATGGGACACATATAGATCCTCTAAAATTGAAACCAAAAAACAATTACGTAGCGCCTTACTGGAATTTAAACGCAAAGTACTTTGCGAGCACTTGGACACTGACCCCAAAGCTTTCTGGTCATATGTTAGGGAAGTAAATGGGAGTAAATAAACCGTGGCTTGCTTATGGGATTGTAGCAATGTAATTCATACAGACAGCGAGGTTAAAGCTAACATCTTAAATTCATTCTTCCAAAGCGTTTTCTCGAATGATGTTGCCACCGCATATCTCCAAGAAACAATACATACTCCACTCATGGAAAAAATAACAGTGGACCAACAAGGAATTCTAAAATTGCTTAATGAGATTAAACCCAACAAATCCCCGGGTCCCGAAAATATACCAGCTAGGGTGATAAAACATTTAGCTCCAAACATTGCCCCGTACCTTGAATTTATATTTAACAAATCCCTCACAGAGTGCAAAGTACCTAAGATTTGGAAAACCGCGCAAATAACGCCTATTTTTAAAAGTGGTGACAGGGAGGATCCCAGTAATTACAGACCTATATCTCTCACTTCTATCTGTTGTAAAATCTTAGAGCACATAATTGTCAGTTCAATAATGAGACACCTTGATAATATTAACTTTTTAAGTGACAATCAACACGGATTCAGGAAAACCCGCTCCTGCGAAACCCAATTAGGATTATTTACTCATGATTTACTTGTATCTGGTGAGAGAGGTAGGCAAGTGGATGCCATCTTCTTAGATTTTCAAAAGGCATTTGATAAGGTCCAACATGGTAAACTCATTCATAAATTAAAGGTCGCGGGTATAAACAAGGGCGCTATAAGTTGGGTTAAAGATTTTCTTTCAGAGCGGGAACAGAGGGTAGTCCTTGATGGCGCTAGTTCCGACAGCGTTCGAGTCACGTCGGGGGTACCTCAGGGAAGTGTGATCGGGCCGTTGCTTTTCTTGATTTTTGTTAACGATTTGAACCGCGAAGTGAAAAGTAAAATTAGGATGTTTGCGGATGACACGGTGATCTATCGGGAGATATCTGGGGATGAGGATCGTTTTATTCTAGCGCAGAATTTAGATTGCATTACTAAATGGTGTTCTAACTGGGGATTGACTCTAAATTATAATAAATGTTCAGTGGTAAATTTCTTTAAAAGATCAACGGGATTTGCTTTCAAATTAGCTGGAGGTGACCTAGCAGTAGTTGATACGGTAAAATACCTAGGTGTCACATTCACAAAAGACTTAACTTGGGGGGATCACATACGTAAAGTCTGCGGTCAAGCATATAAAAAAATGGGATTCATTAGACGCGTTGTCGGCAAAAGTGACTCGAAGGTCAAGGAACGTTGTTACCACGCTCTTGTAAGGCCTCATTTAGAATACGCATGCAGCGTGTGGGACCCGAGGGAAAAAGGTCTCATTCGGGAAATTGAGAAGGTTCAACGCCGGGCAGCCCGTTTTGTAAAAAATTCCTACGATAAAACGCAAAGCGTTACCGAAATGCTCATGGATTTGGGGTGGGAATCATTAGAAGAGAGACGATTCAATGCAAGACTGAAATTATTAAATAAATTCAGATCCGCATGTTTCAGCACCGAGGTCTCGCAGATTATTCGTACTCCTACATACATTGGTCGCTTTGATCATGCCTATAAAATTCGGGAAATAGATGCCAGAACTAGCCGACTCAAGGACTCCTTCTTCCCACGGACAATACGGGATAGCAACCGCAGGGTTATAGATAGCAAAAATTCCATTCGTAGATGTGTTCCTCGGGTTGGTGTGGGGGATCATTTGGTAGTGCGTTTGTGTTTTTGTTGTAGACGCTCTGGAAAAAATGGTTTCAAATATTTGCCATTTTCACGCTATTTGTAATTATTTCTCCATTTTCCGTCTTCAAAGAATGAACAGTGGGACGTTTACCCTGTGTTTCCCTAACATAGGACCAGAATGACTTTGGATTTTCCTCAAGATATTCGGTAAGCATTTTAGATTTAAAAGAGTGCAGTGCTGTGCGCATAATACTTTTCGTCTTACTACGACATTCTTTTAGTTGCTGTTTGGATGTATTCACATAAACTATATCGTCACTTTTTAAACTCTTTTTAAAATTTAACTGTAGCTTTCTTTGCTTTCTTAATGCCGATCTGACTTCCCCGTTGTACCATCTAGGTTCCTTACTGTCGCATTTGAGTTTGGACGGGATGTACGTCTTCATTCCTTCGCGTAAAATATTTAAGAAATAATTCCAAGTGTTCTCTGTATTTGTTGTCAGTGTTTTTGTCTTGTATTCTGGTATTTTTATGTTTAAATATTCTCTTAGTCCGTTAAAATTTGCCTTGTTGTATAGGTATATTTTACGCTTTTCTTTGTTTATTTTGACGAACCTAGTTTTTAACTCTACAAGAATAGCCTTATGGTCACTGATTCCGTCTATTACTTCAATGTTAGCAATGATTTCGGGCGTAGAAGTCACAAAGATATCTAGTATGCTTTGGCCCCGTGTTGGTGATTTAACAATTTGTTCTAAGGAGTTTTTTGTGAATATATGAAGGAGTTCTTGGCATGAATCTCTGTTTTTGGCAGATTTTCGTGCGCAGTAGTTGTCCCAGTCAATTGACGGTAGATTTGTGTCACCAGCGATTATAGTAATACTGTTGCTTTCTCTGCTGCTGATAGTGGAGATTTGTTCGTCGAGCTTGTGTAGGACATCTGTGTTAGAATCTGGGGGTCTATAAAACGAACACACGTATAGGCTTCTGCCGTTGTAGTCCTTAGTGTTGCACCAAACGCTTTCAATGTAATCTACGTCGCATTCATATCGTTGGCTACTAAGATGTGATTTTACTGCTATGAATACTCCCACACCCAACCTATTTGGTCTGTCCTTCTGTAAATTGTGAAACCGTTTGGAAAAACCTCATTTTTTGCTATATCTCCCGTGAGCCAACTTTCCGTTCCAACTACTATGTCTGCGTTTGTACTGACAAAAATAAGTTCAATATCCGATATTTTATTTCTAATGCTACTGCAGTTTAATGTGATAATTTTAATTTGGCCAATTACTATTTGTTTTTCGGTTTTATGTACGCTAACAAAACTGTTTTGAGACGATTCGTGAGAGGCAAAAGAATTACATTCACTTGCATTGCTATCTGTTATGTATGTAGAGGCACCAATTTTATTACATTTACGTGGGTTATATGTTGTTTTAACGCAAGTGTTTGTTTGTTCAATTTTTTTTGGGGATTTGAGAGGCATTACTTGAACTGAATTGTCAAAAAGCGCTGGATTCTACTTTATTTTTCCAATATATGACCTACGCTCTTGCTATATATATATGTATACTACCTTGATCAAAAATTTCCCGGAATTTATTCAGAAAATTAAAAATATAAGTTTATTCATCTAAATCTATATTGTCCCCTTCAAAGTAATCCCCATCGACTGCAACACACTTATGCCAGCGCTTGATCCAATCCTCGAAACATTTTTTATATTCGGTTTTCGGTATGTCCATCAGTGCTTCCTGCGATTTTTCCATTACTTCCTCTCGGCTGCTAAAACGCGTTCCCCGTAATGGTTTTTTAACTCGATTGAACAGAAAGAAGTCACAGGGAGCCAACTCAGGTGAATTCGGTGGCTGTTGGATGGTATTTGTTGCATTTTTCGTCAAAAAATTACGAATAATGATAGCACTGTGCGACGGTGCGTTATCATGGTGCAAAATCCACGAGTTTTCTGCCCACATTTCTGGTCTCTTTCGGCGAATTGCTTCACGCAAACGTCTCATAACGCCCAAATAATACTCTTTGTTTACTGTCTGGCCTTCTGGCAAAAATTCATGATGCACTACACCGTTGTAATCCATGAAAACCGTCAGCATTGCCTTCTTTTTTGACTGAAAACGACGTGGTTTTTTTGGTCTCGGCTCATTTGGTGAACGCCATTCACTTGCCTGATGTCTGGATTGCGTGTCGTACTCATAAACCCACGTCTCGTCTCCAGTGATGATCCTTTTGATGAATGTGGGATCGGATTCAGCCTCGCAAATCATGTCTTTTGCGACGTCAACACGGTCTCTTTTTTGCATGAAATTGAGGTCTTTTGGCACCAACTTTGCTGCTACACGACGGAAACCCAAATCATTAACCACAATGTCTTGGGCGGATCCATAGGCAATGTTCAAGTCCTCCGCTATTTCTCTGATGGTTAATTTGCGGTTATTGACCAACATTTCTTTTACTTTATCAATTTTTTCACCGACTTTCGATGTCGATGGTCTGCCACTGCGTTCATCATCTTCGATTGTCTCACGACCACTTCTGAACCGCTCGTGCCACTGGTAAACGACCGTTTTTTTTAGAGAATCGTTGCCGAAACACTTTTCCAACATTTCCAACGTCCGTGCGCCACTAAATCCGTTTTTAACGCAAAATTTAATACAAGTTCGTTGTTGCAAATTTAAATCCATTTCTGCAATTGTAAAAAATCGCCAACACACACAGAGATAGATGTACTCTTGGCTACGTAACTTTTGCAAATGTCAAGTTATGACACTAAGATTTAAAGGGAATATCAACAACAGATGTACCAATTTAACAAAAAAAACAGAACTCAAATCGGAACGATGGGAGCGCCACACGGTGGTTATTCCGGGAACTTTTTGATCAAGGTAGTATATCGTTGTATACATTATGCATTATTTTTCGATATATTGTATATTAATGACGCATTCTAGGTACATGGGATAGATAAGATACATACGACCGATGCTTTGATTTATTCATATGTATTCAGCTGTGATGCTTTGATTAGAGAGAGTATTACCCACCAAATATCAAACCCAACATCGTTTTATCGTAGGAAGTTTTTACAAAACGGGCAGCCCGGCGTTGAACCTTCTCAATTTCCCGAATGAGACCTTTTTCACTCGGATCCCACACGCTGCATGCGTATTCTAAATGAGGCCTTACAAGAGCGTGGTAACAAGATCGTAACGATATATATATATATATATATATATGTGTGTGTATGTATATATGTATATATATATATATATATATATATATATATATATATATATATATATATATATATATATATATATATCGTTGTATACATTATGCATTATTTTTCGATATATTGTATATTAATGACGCATTCTAGGTACATGGGATAGATAAGATACATACGACCGATGCTTTGATTTATTCATATGTATTCAGCTGTGATGCTTTGATTAGAGAGAGTATTACCCACCAAATATCAAACCCAACATCGTGTGAAAAGCTGAGTTTTTAGTTTTGTTGCGTTCCTTTAAATCTGCCGTCTGCTATTTCCCAGAAAGGTTTTTCACTAGAAATATCACACAGCGTGTATAGAGCTAAGGGTGCCCTCAGTTTTCTATTGGAAATGAACCCGCGGCCTTCGGACTGTTGTATGGCTTGATACCCCTTGGGCTACACCGCATCCTTAATGAAATTATTTATCGATGATTATTTCCAACATTAACCTCAAATAATGTTTAAACTTGATCATATTAGAACCCCATTTTAGGTATTCTCTTTAAAAGTTATATTTTTAATACTTTCTGAATAATTGATTTTACCAATTAGGCTAAGAGGATTGGGCAAATTTCTCTTAATCTCCTGGTTATTCAAAAAGAATTGATTTTCAATTGGCCAAAGACAAAGCTGCTCTATGAGGAAATGGAAGAGCCGATTGAGACGTTTTTATTATTCCTCAGATGTTCGTTACCTTCGTTTGGATAGTTCTGAAGCTATTGCGGGCACACGAGTAGATACGTTAGTATGAGCGTGCATAAAGCATTCATTGGGTGAAGGTAGCGTCGTTAACTTCCTCGGGCGCTGTGTCGGCGCCGTCTCTCCACTCCTCATCGCCCAGCTCCTCTTCCACACTCACTTCCCGAGTCCGGCGGTGGTAGCATTTTGGTCGTTTCATCCGACGCGCTGGAACTGTTTAGGATTTGGGTGAGTTTGGACCATGTGGCGGTGAATAGAGCTTCTGCTTTCCCCAAGTGCTAGCTGGCTGCTCCGGGGATACCTTCTACCACGTTTGCCCTCCCTTTTTTCCTCCCTCGCCCCATTTGACCGCTTCTCTTGGGGCATTTTCCAACCCATTAAACTCCGTGGCCGCATTTCCCGTAGGAGCCGCGCAGCCACTAACAGCCCTTCCCGCCTTCTCGCTCCTCTTCCAACTCTTTTCTGATCCTCCCCTGCCGTCTTCTTCCGCACTCCCTCCACCTCCCCCACCCACATTCATTGCGGCGCCTCGAATTTTATTTCGGCTCCTGGCGAAAACGAAATGTTTCCCCACCCACTTAGCTCCTGTAGCCATGGCAACGTTCTACTGCAACCTGTGCCCTTCTGAGAGCGCAATGCATCCAGCCTCGATCAAAAATTCCTTCTTACCACGAGTGTTACCGAAAGAAAGCAACTGGAGTAAATACACTTGCCCACATCTGCATATGATTTCGGACGGATTTTTAAAAGGTATTTCTATGAGACACTCCGGCGACTGTCCTGAATCCATCTCAGGCCTCAAGCACATATCTACAAAACCTATTTATTATTAAAAATTGCTATATCTAATTTCTAATTTGTTAGTTAATTAACAAACTCTAAAATGAGTATGTGACTCATAATAATTGAATAGGAGAATTATATATTTAGTTTTCAAAATAAAGGAAAGACCTTTGCTGTTGTTACTACCTTAATTGGTTCTCATATGAAAGTACTAAATTTTTAAGCGTATTATTTCAGTTCGAGTCAATTCTTTGCCTGTCGATTTTTTTCCCGACGTTTTATCAATCGTGAAACATTTTGGTGGGCTAGTTCGCAGAATTAATGAGGGAGGTGCTTGGACTGAAAATTTCGTCGGGCCAGTATTAGTGCTCTACGCGAAAAATCAAGGCCACCATATGTTAGGACTACCCGGTGTGATTTCGCACGCAGCTAAAGCATTGTCTAGGATCGAAAAGAAGACTGTGGAGGAGAGCAAATGATTATTTGGAGATGGTTGGTTTGATTGCCGGAGGGGGAGAGGCGCGGTTGATTCAAAGCAGCAATAAGGTCACTAATGCAGAGGAGAACATACGATGCAATCAGGATGAATTTGTCTCTTACGCAGATTTCGAGAAGGCCGTAAATAGAGTGAAATGAGTAGAAATAATGGATGCATTGCATAATTGGGAATACATCGGAGGGATAGGAAACTTATCCAGAATCTACCCGTCTCAGACTGCACATGAATGAGTGACGGATTGTGAGTCGCGCTGGGCCGAGCTAGGAATAGAGTGAGTCAGGGGTGTCCACTTCTTGTGCTAGGTGAGGGGATTGTTTGAAGAGGAATGGAAAGGACTGAAGATGGGAATTAAAGTTAGTGGAGTATTCGTAAAATGAGATAGGTTTGTAAATGATCAGACTTAATTAGCCAGGCTGCCAAATGATTACATTATTTGCTGAGCGCATGCGAAAATCGCTGCGGACGTTTAAGAATGAGGAATAATAAAAGGGAAAAAATGTTATTTGTCCTCTGTAAAAAATGATCAATGTTAAACGGTAATACAGTAAGGCAAAATCTGGTGCAAATGCAGCGCTTTATGAGAGCAGTTTTTTCGGATCAAAATGGTCGAAGTAGTGGGGATAGAAGAAGAAGCATTTCTTTTGACGAAGAGGTTTTCACATGAGGGCGGCATTTGTGACACGGATGCTGAGAAAGATTACTGAGAAACGGCTTCTAAAAACTTTGATGTACATTACGGTTTTTACGGCGCGGAGCAGGGTCGTTGTATCAAGCTGATGAGAGTTGATTGGGAGAATTTAAAACATCGGCATGTTTGAAGATGGAGAAGATGATATGGACCAAATGTAAAACAAATCTGCAACTTCAGGTCATGGCGCGCGATTAGAAGATACTGTTGGCAGATAGTTAAAAAAGGCTGGAAAAGTGGATTATTGATATTTTGATTGGTGATAGGATAAAAATGTTGAAAACTGTAACAAAGACATGGTTCCGATGGGCAAGCTAGGAATAAGGTGGAAGAGGATTAGCATGCGACGCGGTGTGAAGAGAGAACGTTAGCATGCGGACTTGTTTGGGTTTGTCGGATGTTGTAGGTTGTGTTTTGCTAGAAGTAGCAAAACACTTGCTCATATTTCTATCTCCGTCTATCCTAAACCTACCCTAACTGGTGAATGCATTTAATAATATTAATGGCGAACTAACAGCCGAATCATTAAACTTCATTTTCCAAGCGAAGGCCACTCTCCGAACGAACAGATCTCTCCGTTACACGCACGGGATTTTACGTAATTACCTGAAGTGTTCATGCGCGGGTAACCTGCTTTCCTATATTCGAAATTGGTTCCACGTCCTTATACTGCTTTTCTCCAAGATTTTACTCCCAGGAGACCATACTCATACAAGCTCATTTTTTCCTATCGAGTTTGATAGATTCTCTGCCCTCTCCTTTTGCTTCAACCCGAATATACTGCAATGTTTTTTTTCCTCTCTATACTCTCCCATGTGCTTCCTCATCCGCCCACTGAATGCATTTTCACTCACCCCAACATTGGCGCCAAGTTCACTTCTCTTCTTCGTGCTGAAGTTTCTGATTCATGCAATGCCACAGTGAGCACGCAAGTTTTCACATATAACATAATTATTTGCAAGCAAAGTTCGCCCGAGAACAGTAGTTGACTCTCCGTCATAAACTCCCGCTAGGCCTATCCTTCGTTAAAATACCTCCTCCCTCAGCTCGCGTGCTACCTTACTCCCGAGGCAAGCAAAGTAATCCGCTTGCTCCAGTTCCAGCCCACTTATGGCGCAATCTCCATATGCACCCTCTCCCTGAACAGGATTTACGTTTCCATTTTCTCTGCCCGTGAATTCTTTTCTTGAAGGGCCTCAAGCCAGCGTCTTCGGATTTACGGCCTTTGCTTTTCATTTTAATGGCTACTCATTTGTTATGTTAAGAAAATCGGTACGGTATTACTTATTATTACGCTATTCCTCACTCCTCCAAATTTCCAATGAATTTCGATTCTTAATTACTTTAATCAGTTTATCTCCCTAGCATTACTTTGAAGATACGTTAGCATTGATTTATAGTGGTGTGTGTAATATTGCAATTAACGATTGTCTACCAGTGAATTTAAGGTTTTTATTATGTAAGAGGCTTAGCAATGCTGTACCTGAGAGGACACGCCCTCTGTTAAATCTTAAACACCATGTTAAATATATATATATATATATATATATATATATATATATATATATATATATATATATATATATATATATATATATATATATATATATATATATATATATATATATATATATGTATGTATATATATACATATGTATATATTTTTAATTAAAATAGGACGGCAAAAACTAGAGCAGGTAGAACAGTTTACGTTTCTGGGAAGTGTTTTGGACCAACACGGTCAAAACGAACGAGGAAGTACTTGGTATGGTGGGCGAAGGGAGGGATTTGTTGGGAGAAATCCTATGGAGGCAGGAAAAGTGGCTGAAGGGGGTATTGACCGGCGGCGGGATGTTGAAGACTGTAATTTAGGGGAGAATGTTAGGCAAACGAGGAAAGGGAAGGAACGGGATAGGGATGTTAGACAGGATGAAGGGAGGAAGAAGGTATCCAGTGATGAAGAGGGACCTGATGTAGATATTTTGCTAGGAGTCACAAAATATTTATTTAGGAGAGTTGTCCATCCAAAAGACTAGGTAGATTAACTAATATTATATATATATATATATATATATATATATATATATATATATATATATATATATATTTATACATATATAACCGATGTATATGTATACACATATATATACATACACACATACGTACATTCGTAATCGTCTTACCCTCAACGAGCCAAATCATTTCCTTCATTTGAATCGCATCTTCAAAATTCGCAACTCCCACAATTAATTGGCTCTCAGAGCGCCATTCATTCTCTTTTTATGAATTTTTTCTCACGGAGGCTTTTGTTTCCCCCTTATATGCCTAGATTGTATTCGTTTTGTTATTTCTGTCCAACTTGTTTATTATATCTTTCCCGTCCTATATCTTGCAAGCGTATTTTTCAATCAATGCTGGTCATATCACCTTGGAATATATGTATCGCTGAGAAATAAGTTAAAAAGAGTGAATGGGAGAATAGTTCCGTACCGGAATCGGCAAACTCGAACAACGGCAACATAAGGGACAACGTTTCAATGCCCAAAAACTAAGGAGGAACCAATTTGACGAACTGAATACTTTTCGTGTACTTTCGGCTTGCCAAATAGGGAACTTACTTCTTAACATTTGGATAGCCAAACCATATAGTTTATATGCGGACAGAGGTAGGGCAGAGATCTCTCTCTCTCATTAAATCCCAAGCGTCCCACGTGCAGGGAGCCTCGTGCTATCGTAAATATTATTTCATCCGACACAAGCCTTTGATCACTTTTCCTGAGCACTTCATATGTATTTTTATGTAATGAACCAAACATTACTGTCAGTTAGTGTTTTCAATAAAATTCTATCACCGTTCTTATGTTCATATTGGGTAATGGTTTTCCTTTCATGCTTCTTAATACAATGGTAAATTCTTGAAAGCATTTTACAAGTCTATAACCATGCCATTAAATTCATACTCAAAATTAATGTAACCCAAATATTAACAAAAATAACACCCAAATCTTACGGATGGAGGAAAGGGGGGCAGATGTTGCGTTCAAAAGAGGAAAATTCCAGCCAGGGGTCACCTTTCGCTTATGAATTAATAGGTATAACATGGAATGGAAAGAGATCGACGGATAAACAGAGAGCCTGACTACTGAGACTCCTCTTATAAGTGAAATGATCATCAATCCGCACCAACAAAGAGGCAGCGTCCGCGGTGGATTGGAGGAGGCATTGGCCGTTGATAAAGCAGAACGAAGTGGGATAGAAGCCCTCGAAACCTGGTGCTGGAATTTAATTAGGAGATGAAATGGAGAGGCAACCTTAGGAGGCATGCAGGGGAGTGGAAGAGGATGGGGCAGCATGCAGGGCAATAGGTAAAGGAGCGGAGTGGGCGAACCTTGAGGTTTGTTGGGAAGGACAAAATGAAGGGCGAATGAAGAGTCCAGCTGAAGAAGGACTCGGAGATTGTGTCGGAATGATAATGAACAAAATGAGAGAAGGGTAGGGCATCCATTCTTCGAGTTGATGACTCTCATTGCTCCTGCTGTACTTTTGGGATATTTTTTGAATGCTGTTTAACATATTTTCTAATATATCACATTCCCTTCAAGTCATCATATAATACCATAATTTCTGTCAAATCAGCCTTTTCCCTCTCTTCCAGTTGACTCTAAATAACTTCCCCTAATTGATTCTCCTTTGTGTGTGAACTATTTCCAGTACTCGACGGTATTTATACTCCACACGGACTTGCATACATCTGCATTTAAGGGAGAGAAGTATAAAAATATATTTTAATAAAAATTTAGGCCCCACCATAACGATTTCTTTTCGTAGTGTCAAATGAAAATCAAGATAAAACGTTCCGGATTGGTGTATTTGAAATTTACCAGGTATTTGCCACAAAAATACCTCCTCAAAGCTGAACCTATCCCCAACCAAGGATAAAAGTCATTTTAGATACTCCTTTCGGTTGTCATAATAAGCGGTCTACTCATTATTATGACATATCAACCAGAGGGTTAATTGGCGGAAGCTTTTCAAGCTGATTTCTTCTCTGCTGTTATCTTAATTTCCTCATCCTTCCCTTCCTTGACGTCCTCCGTCACTTGCATCTCCTAATTACTCCATAGTCTTCTTCCTTAATGCCTCTCCTCTCTCACCATACCTACTCAGTTAACTCACCTTCCTCAAATAGAGTAACAACCATGAAAGGCCTTGGCGTTTTAACTGACCATAAACTAAATTACTTCGACCATATACAGGCTGTAAAAAATAAAGCAATGTCCCTATTAGGCCTTCTTTACCGCTTTACAGAAATTAAATATCCGATGTCACTCCATTCGTACTTCTCAATAATTGTCCTTCCCATCTTATCATATTGCTCCCCCACTTGGTCCACCTCATCCCCAACTAATCTTATATCCCTCGATGGCATCTCTCACTTCTTTGCCAAAATAGTTAAACACCGAATCCCACATTTCCGCAATATGTCCTCAAATGCTGTTCTTTCTTCTTTATCCATTTCTGGTCCCCAAAAGCTGTAGACTTAAAGCTGATTTAAAACTCCTCCACAACACCCTAAACTCGACTATTGATTGCCCTGAACTGCTCTCTCTCTCTCTCTTCAACTTCAGGATACCAACCCGATCCACCCGCACCCACTCCCTACTCCATCTCTGCCTATTCTTAAAATATCTCTCAATGAGCCCTCACTGTTATTTCGCCTGTCCTCCCTTCCAAATTCACTCCCTCACCCTGTCAATCCTTATAATATATCATGCAACAACTTCATCCCCCAAGCTTTATCACACCTTTCAATAAATTAAAATTTTCCCCGGTCCATGCTTAGTTCTCGTTGTTATTGTTATGCTGTTATTGTCTTTTGTCCTCTTTCATGTTTGTTATATTTTTCACTGCAAATTGGCGCTGCTGCTGTTTGTGAATAATGTTTTAAAATAAAATAAATACCTCGCTTATTTCTGTCTAACATTTAATTCAGTAAGCTGTTTGGTCTCAGGATATATCCAGTTTGTTCTCTCTTCTCGTTCGTCATATCCTGCCTTTGTTTTTCCCTTTACCTTCCCTGTGAAGTAATTCGTCATTTGATGCCTAACTTGTTTTATATTTTTTTCGTCATTCTTATTTTGAACATATTTGCATTTTTTCATCCTTTGCTTCATCTGTTTCTCATTCAGCTAATATTTAACAATCATGAAATATGAAACTTCATTATTTTTTTTCAAGAAGTTCTCTCGGGTTTCCCACCGGGTCAGGCTGCAGTACACCGACGTTCCGATGGCTGAGTCTGCCTTCGTAACGTCAGTGTACTGCAACCTGACCCGGTGGGAAACCCGAGAGAACTTCTTGAATACTATGCGCCGGGAAACCCTGAGATCCTTCATTCATTATTTTTGGTTTACAAAACCGTTTTTAGCATGTGTAGGTATACTATTATCTATGTCGTTCTATAGTTTTTCTTTCTTCTGTAGTGTCGTTTCAAGGAATATCCTAAAAATAAGGGTATTATTAAAATGTGGCTTGTTTTATTCAGGTGAGGATTTTTTAAACAATCCTTCAATTGAAGTCACTCAATGTCCATCCACGTGACAATTCCTTTAACATTTCGTTTTATTGTTCTATGCAATTATTTGTTTTACATGTTGGCACCTTAAAAATGTCATTTTGCATGTAAGAGAAACTGGCATTCGTACGTTTTAGTAGGGAGATTATGGAGTAGCTGTGGTTCCCTGACGAACTCATTCGGACGCCATGTTTCATTCGGTTGGATAACTTGATGAGTTGACATAGACTAAACGGCTTTTTAGTACATACATACAATACACTGAAAGGAGGTTTAAAAAGTAAATTTCTCGCGAAGTATTTCCTTCTCTTTGTCGCGGGAGGAAATATTGCACGGTTTCTCGCAACACGGGCCGACGGCATTATGCTTTGGAAGTAAAGAGGCGAGAATGTGGGTGCAGTGTGCGTCTGTGAGAGAGCGGGACGAGGTCTGTGCGGAGGCTGGAAGCAGCATGTAACACCGGGTGCTGGCAATGCGGCGACAATGGGGGTCCTCCACCGGAATGTCCCCACGACACACGGCGCCTCTCTGGCCCGCGCACGTCCTCCCGCGCTCACACTTCCAGGGCCGACGGACTTCTTTCCCACAATCGCCTCCAAACTCTCCTCATGTCGTCCCTCCGCCCCTCGTCCGCGGAAAGGAAATCCAACCACGCATATTTGCATTCCGTTTGAAGTCGCCTTCACGCCAACAGGTTTCCGGTAATGATGGGACGCAGTCTCTTCGGCGAGAATGCCTTCTCCGAGGGCCTCCGCCATCTGTTCCACCTCTCCCCTCTTCTCTCGTTCCATCCATCTCGCGGAGTCCTTCCGGCCCACTTCCTGTCCTGACTCCATTCCCTGCCTTCAGATTGGTCAGATGTCCCCTCCAACCTAAGGGGCCATTTGAAAATAATATTTAACAAAATATCTGCAGCTGTAAGAGGAGTTTATGGAACGATGTGAGAAATAAACATAACATCACTTCGGCGAAGCTCTCAAATGAATCAGTTTCTCCAGTTTATAACCTCTTCATGTTTCTCACGACTTCGTTTGCAAGTCACTCACCGCTTGGAGTTTTGCTGGCGAATATGATATCATCCGAAAAGCATAATGAGTTGCATTTCAGAAGTTTTCATAGCTCTCTCAGATACGTCTCCCGTATGCTTTAAGCATTTTTATTTCGTTATGTTATCCGTCCGTGACATTTTATAATTATCCTGCTGAATTTTTCAATATTTCCGAAATTTTTATACAACGTACAACGCATGGCAAACAGACCTCGATTCTTTGGGGAAATAGAAACAATATGGTCAAACGTTTCGCACTATCCTTTTAAATATTATTAATTTTATAAATTTAAAGAAACATTATGTGCCTGTTAAATACTGTCGGATGAGATAAACGCTCATTTTTACATGTTAATATTATTGGCTTTTTACATTCTTCTAATTACCACTATCTTGTCAAATAAATTCTGATTATTCGGCTTTCAGAGGATGAAATTATCTTTTCTTTTTGAGACTGGTTAACACACATTAATATATATTTCTCATCCTTAATCCTTCCTCCAACTGACATTGTTATGATTTTAATAAGGTGGCTATGAATCTTCTCATTCACTTAAATACGCATAAGTTAATAGTGGCCAGCCACTTTTCCTTGCCACAAATATTTCATGGCAATTAACGAAAGATTTGCCCCCAATCGTGAAATGGAAAAGTTTATTTGTGATTGGAAGTCCTCTCTAAGTATGAAGTCAAACCTGCAGGCCATTATGATGGCCATTTCTCGCAACTGTCTTATCGGTAGAACGCATCGCTGGACTACTGAACTCAGGGCTATGAAAGCGTATTTTGGGACTGAAAATTGTAGCAATTTAAACGCAACCTTTCGCTCGTTAGCTTCTATTTCATTTTGATACTTTAGCACACCGTAGTAGTCTGTCTTTTTATCAAAGATAGGGGGTTAAGGTCATCACGACTGTTTTTTTCTTCACTTGCAAAAGATACAGTGGTGTGCAGGAAAATAAGAACCCCTGCCGATTTCGGGCAACTCTCCAGGGGCTAAGACACCATATCGGATCTGTGCAGGCCATGGGGATCGGTACGGAACATAGGCCAATGCGCTGTTTTGAAATTTGGGGGCGAAAGAAGTAATGAGAGAGGCAAGAATTATGAAATAGAAGGTTAAGTGCTTACTACGGCAGATCAAATTAATATTTGGGGGTAGTTCTAACTCCATGCCTTCATGGAGAGCACATTTCAAAACACGTGGAACCGCCTTAAAATAACTCAGCTTCATTAAACTGGCCGCGGTGAAATGCAATGCGATGGTTAACGAGAGGTGTTAATCCGCTTTATTTGCACCACATTTGGGATTTCGTTTGCGAGGTAGTGGATGTATATAGATGAGGAAATCCTGGCGTGGACCTTAATTTACACCTAAAGACGTTCGCCAATTTCTCTTCAATGCACGGCACAGTACTTGAGCTCTAAAGCTTCAATTGAACGACCGCAAAACCTTCTGACTATCACGGAAAGGCATAATGTTGCAACTCTCAGCATAGGATACTTCTGGAATTCGTCCGTTTTTTGTTAAACGGGGAAAATTCAATAACTTATGAAATTCATAAAAGTCTGCTTGCTCTAAAACCCTATGGATTATTTTGATGCTAATGCTAATCACCAATAAGGGTTGTCAAATACAACTTATAAGTTTACAAACTTATTGTCATATCAACGATTACTAAGCAATAATGCTGATAAATTTACGTACCATTACTTATCACAAGTTTAATATAATATTCCTTGTATTTTAATCCTTAGGAATTGAATGTATAGGAGGCTAATTTAGTTTATCCGCACAATGGACCTAAAGGTTGTTTCTTATTTTCTGCCTTATTAAGATAATGGAAGGCGTTCGCGAATGAAAAATGAGTGTTCGTATCCTTGATGAAATTGCATTGTGGATAAATTTATTCAGCCTATTCATTCCATGCATAACAGTTTACGTATCTCGGAAGTGTTTTGGACCAACACGGTCAAAGCAGTAGGGACGCAAGGAGAAGAATTGCGCTAGGTAAAGAGGCTTTCACAAGGAGGGAGTTGATGAGAGGGACGTTGAGTAAGGATATTAAGAAAACACTCGTAAAAACTTTGATGTAGAGCGTAGCTATCTACGGCCCGGAAACGTGGTCGTTGAAGCAGTATGATAGAATTAGACTGGAAGCTTTTTAAATGTGGGTGTGGAGAAGAATGGAGAAGGTGAAATGGACAGAAAAGAAAACAAATGAGGAGGTACTTGGTATGTTGGGCGAAGGGACTGATGGTTTTCCCTTGCAAGGGTTTCGTGGGATGACGACCAAGGAAGACTTGCCTCCCCCGCTCACGGGCACGACACACGGCCGATTGGGCCGAGCCCCGTAGTTCCAGGACTTAAAATCTCTGTATTTTCCATCCTTTAAATCTTGGGAATGATAATTGAGGTGGTTTCCCGGATCCTTCCTCAATAGTGTTTTTAACGTGACACTACTTACTGGCCACCCCACTGGGGTCAGACGCCATTGCAGCCGCCTCACTGAGGAACAGATGCTGCGTGGACTACCTTTCGTCTGGCTCCCAACCTTTGACCTATCAGGCATGGGTGACCTACCAGGAACAATTATTATTACTCTCGCCAGCACAGCTCTAGGGGTCATCGGAACGCCCAAGCCCTTCCACCTGCTCAAGCTTCTGTCAACCTATTTTTATCTCAGCCTTTGTTATTCTGGAACATCGCATTTCCTTTCTTTTATTTATGTTGATTCTCATCCTATATCTAACGCACTGAATTTACAATTCACTCAGCAATGCTTGCGACCCCTTGGCTACTGACAAACTAAAGCTTGGTCAACAGCAATCCTAACAGATTTTACGAATTCCTCACCCACTTTCATTCCTACCTTCAGTTCTTCCAATGTCTCTTTAATTATGTCCCCAATATATCTATTGAAGAGCACAGGTGACAATGGGAAGCCCTGCCTTACCCCTCTTCCTAATACCGCCCATCCGGACTGCCCATCCCCGTTCCCCATTCGCATCTGAGCACTCTGAGACATGTACAGGTTCGGATTATCCTCCTTTCCCTCCAATCTAGTCCTCTTTTCAACAATATACTGAAGAGTTTTTCCCTACTAACTCTATCCGATTCCTTTTGAAATCTACAAAACAGTCAAATACGTCCCGATTGTATTTTTTACTCCTCTCGATTAGTGATCTCATTACTGAAATGGCATCGTGCATGCCTCTCCACTTCCTAAAGCCAAACTGATCCTAAAGTCCTAAGTAATTATTTGCCCTACTCTCTATCCTTTTGTTGATAATCCTGAGAACAACTTTAGCTGCGTGGGATATCAAACTCATTGTTCTCTGGTCCTCACGTAATGTACCCTTCACCTTATTTTGGAAAAGGGAATAACACAGATCTCACAAAGTATTCCGGCCAGATTCCTTCCTCATATATTCTAGGGAGCAGTCCATATAGCCTCTTCCTCAGACATTTTTCTGTTGCAAGTAGGAGTTCTGCAAGAATGTTTTCCATCCCGACGGCCTGCTTTGGTTTCATCTCCCTCAATGATTGTTCTTAACCATTGTTGAGTATGCCTGGACCCGAGCTATCTTCCTCTACGCCATGTTCTCTTTCTATGTCTAACCTGGTTGGCTTAAGGTCTTCACCATACAGTTCTTTTTACTCTCTCTCTCTACACACACACACACAAACACACGCGCACACGCACGCGCACACACCTATATATATAATCCATAAACACAGCAATCAACCCCAAGTTTGGTTGGGCTGCTTTATGGTCACCTTTGGATGCATTATGCGACCGATTTTCTGAATAGAGGGGCAACTGTATCCTTCTCAGTATCTCTACAGTCGTCTAAAACACCTCCAACGTCGACTTTGCCGTGACAAAGGCAGCCTGGCGCCAATAATCTGGCAACATGACAACGCTCGTCTACACACTTCGTACGCAACTGGAGAGGCTCAGCGAAACCTGAAATTAGAACGATTCCACACCATCCTTATTCCTTCGATCCTGCGCCTTGAGATTTTTAATTTTTTCATCAACTCAAGGGACACCTGATGGGTAATCATAACACCTCGGACGATAAGATGAAGGCAGGTGTCAAATCCTGAATTCGAGAAAAGTCGGAAGAGTTTTTCAGTAACGGAATGAAAAAACCTTGGTACAAGTTGGCCTTAATGTGCTAGCCTCAACGGTGACCATGTTGGAAATTAAATAAATTATTTGGGAACTTAAGAACTATACTTTTTTCCCGATCATGCTATTTGTTTTTTTTCGCGATCTACATTATTTTCCAGCCTACGCTCGTGTATTGTATTGTATTATATTGTATTTGATATAAATATATATACACATACATGCATAATAAAAATGGAAATGTATGAAATATATAGACTAAATAATACCTACCTCTGCCGGTAGAATAATTAATTATATATGTACATACACACATGGTTATATATGTATATCTGCACACACATACATCTTTCTTAAATGATCAAAGGAAACAGGGCGCCACGAGTAGGTGTTTTGTTTGCAGTATGATGGCTCAGGGGAACCGCCGCGACACACGCCCTGCCATACAAATTAATGCAATTTGACACCTAGCAGCTTTAAAATTTCTAAGCCACTCCGAACGCTGAATACCGCCTAAGCGTGTCGGGATTACGGCCATCAATTTCAATTTCAAGAGCAGGGCAGAGGCACGATGACCTCCATACGGCAATGTGTTCGATCATTTCTCTCCTTTAAAATGAGCCCACGGGGAAGGCGGGTGGGTGGTGAGTGGAGGGGAGGGTAGGGGAAAGTCAAAGCATGTTGGACGGGGAATGGACGCACGTAATTAAGGGAGTAAAAATAAAAGGAAGGGGAATATGACTGCGCCGCGGATTTTTTCCCTCTCTGTTTTTCCCCAGTCCCGATCCACCTGTCCCTCTCTCGACCCTGCCCCCGGCCTCCGGCGAGGCCTCCCCCCTCCCCCCCGGTCCCATCGGAGGAGGGGAAGTATTCTTCGTCCCGTGGAATTGAAACGGCAGGCGCGGTGTTATCTTTCGGGGACATCACTTCCGAGGCGCTCCCCATATTCCACCGCGATCTTTCCGTCTTCTCTCCTTTTTGCTGCAGGCATTATTGTCGCTGTGTTTTGTTTTCCGCTGACGCGGGATACCAGCAGTTGCTTTCCAAAATGGAGGATATGTGTGCCGGGAGATGAAATTAAACTCATTTTTAAAAAATGAATAGTTATTCTATATGCATAGAGACGAACAAGGAACTCCGCATTTGCTTCCCGGCCGTACTGCCTTCTATGGGTATCCCTTGTGTCGTCGTATTTGATTAAGTTCGGGGTCAATAAGCTAGTTAATTTATTTCTGCTCCCATTGTTAAGATCTGAGCCTGCGCCCCTGACTTTTTCCAGTTACATCGATCCCCCCTTGGGTGGGTGAATGGCAGAGCTTGAAAACTCCGGATTTCTCTTCTTTATTCTATTACTTGTTGTATGAATGTGCCTTATTTTAAATGAGAAATGCACAGGGATAGAGCTAAAATCATAAGGAGCTCCAAAGAAAAAAATACACGCTACCACGTTTTGTAGACAGTGTTATTAACCCTATTAATCTGTTTAATCTGCAGATTTTCTGATAGATTTCATTAAAGAACAGGTCTCTCATCCAACCGCTAAATGCAACAGCACAGCCATATCTCCTCGGCTGCAGGAGAACTCAGGGTGGTGGGCTGTCTTGTTATTTCGCCATAGCAGGTGCTCGGCGTTAATCCAAGAGGGATTTGGAGGAGTTTTTTATACCTGTGTTTAATACATTTATAAGCATATAAAATTTTTTACCAGCTTTTGCGATATCAATTTCAATATTTATCAGGTACATCTGTGCTACAAATTAAATGTCTTAAATCAAACAAATGAATATACCTTGCCAATAATTTTAGAATGAAATGCGTTTCGGATTTAAAAAAATATATTTTCCATGCAAGAACAGCTGCGCGACCTTCCTATAGAAAACTGAATTGTTTTGAGTCATAATAGCGCTAGCTTATAATTTTCCAAAAATGAAATCTTTGCTGTAAATAGCCTTTTCATGAAGCCGTTCGTCTCTACGCGGGCATATCCCTTGCCCCCCCCCTCACTGTGGGGGCGCATCATCCCATGCCCCATGGGATTCCAATTGAATTGCATTGCCATTGCATGCGGCGGCGCGCCAATCGCTCGTTCCCGCACGCCCCGGTAATTCAGCCCGCTCTGCATTTGATGCCTTGTTCTGCTGCAGGTTCCTCTGCCCTCGTGAGTCCACGGAAGAACTCTGCAACGAGTCCTTGATAAGTCATCGCGGAAGTTACTATAGTTTTATGTCTCAAGCTTGAAATAACTTTTTATGCTATATTTCCGATGTAAAAGTCAAAAAGCAATAACAGTAGTAGTGAGTAGGGTTTTGGGCAACCGACCACTGAAGTGGCAGTCGCAGTTACGTAATCTCACTGGGGAACTCTGAGTCCATATAAAGGACTTCACAGAAGCTAAAATAAAACGTACTGGTTAACATAACACTTCGCGAGAAGCCAGATGGAAGAGCTTATGGAAGAAATCCAGCGAAACCTCATATTTTATAACCTGACTATCGTCATCCCCACCTCTAAAAACCTACTTTTGGTTTAATTACTCTATTATTGCTTAAGCAATCGCGGTTCGCAACGTCAATCATGATTCGCATGCTAACGATGGAATATTATTCGGCATAAAGAAGTAATTTCTCTCTAAATGCTTACTCCAGGCGCTCATGTACTGCTCATTCATGTGCACCTTAGGGCAGGAGATTCACTCGCGATTTAAAGTCGTGCATTCGAAGTTGGTGTTTATGTTTGTAGCGGCAAAAAGAGAGTTTCAAAACTGTCGACAAACTCGGAGACCCTTCGACTCGAATCTATGAGTTCAGTGCGGAAGGAGCATTGAGGGGATCGAGATGGTGCGGGGGCTAACGTACTGGCTTCCCACCCTGAGGGCGCGGGTTCAAATCCCGGCGGTGTTGAATATTTTTCAGAGGTATCTCGATCCCTACTTGAGGTGCTTTGTGGAGGGCACTTTGAGTGAGTACGGCGTCCGTCGGATGGGACGTTAAGCTGCGGACCCCTTGGCGCCTTTCGTAAAGAGTAGGCTAATGCCGACGCCGGGTTTCTCTCCACCCTTCATCCTTTCCTATCCATCCCCTATGGCGCAAATGACCTTAGCAGTCGGTCGCCTCCCCTCAAAACTACTACTACTACTAGGAGCATTGATGTCATGTTTCCGTTTGACGTATTTCAAGATTTGGTGGATCCGAAAGGTGCGTTATTAATAAAAAATGTTGGCGTGGTTGTCGCGGCAGGAAGCCATGAAGGGGCATGGGAAATACTTGTCCGCAATGGCGGCTTTGACTTAGAAAAAGAAATACCTCCCATCACGGTACGAGGAGACCCCGTTAAGTGGATGTAGGTAGCCAATCTCTCCCATGTGCCGCGGCGTTGATATATCTAGCGAATGAAATCGTACACGCCATGGTCTGAGGCTTCAGCTCCCGCCATCGACTCAGCTCCAGCCCTTGAACCAGCGCCTCTCCTCCCGCCCACCTTTCGGAGGAAATCCCTCCTGATAAAACTTCCTTTTGAGGGGCACCGTTTTGGGTTTTGTTCGGAAAACCTCTCCCGGATAAGGAGCGAAGACAGTAAGTGTTTGTGAAGGAGTTAGGCGGGAGAGGTATTAAGCGAGCTCAGGCGACGACGCTCGGTTGGGTAGCTTCAAAGACGGATAAACGGGCGACGAGAGGCGGAAGGCAGGGCGCGGAGGAGGAGAGGGCCAAGTTGAGATTGGGTTGAACGAGCGTGTGTGTGTGTGCTTGAAAGGCGCCTTTATGAGCGCCAGGCGCCAATCATTATCTAGCAACTGATTAAAAATTATACGCGAGGAGTTTGCTGCCTTAAGGCGAGGAGGAAAATTCATTAAAAGATCCGAATAGCAAGTTAATTGGAAGTAAAGAATAACGTACGTATTTTGTAGAATTAGATATATTTTAGGAAATACAAATTGTGCCATCATTATTCATTGTAATTTAAAGTCCTTTTATGACAAAAATACTTGGATAATGTTGCTCCATTCCTCTGCTGCAAACAAAAATTCTATGCTACTTTTTTGAAAATAGTTTGCATTGTGTGCCTCAATTTATTGTCCACCGTCATAGTTTTTTTCTAACCTGAGTGTTTTGGCTATTTATTTCATTTGGTGTTTTATTAATGAATTATTGTGCCTCTCAAATAATACTACTTATGTATCCAATGCATATGTACAGGGAGCGTCCCGAAAGTAATGTAATTATTTTTTTAAAGTAATTTTTTGGACAAATTTGCACAAATACTTTCAATTTTTCAAAGTACTGTCCTTGAGCGTCTACAGATTTCTACAGCTATTCTGCCATGACTGATACGTGCCCTGGAAGGCGTCTTTGGAGTCCTCTCGCAAATTGTCCTGATGACCCTTTTTCAGAGTATTTCCAGCACATCCACGTAGTAGGCAGCGCTAACTGTCTGTCTTTGAGGAACAAACTCTTAATGGGTAATTCCTTTACTATCGGAAAAGACAATCAGCATTTTTTTCACTTTTGATTTGCTCACTCTTACTTTTTTGGGCTTGGGGAATGGTCGGTGTGCCACTCAGACCTTTGGCGTTTTGTTTCTGGGTCGTATTAAAAAACCCAGGTTTCATCACCACTGATGACGTCGTCCAGATAATCAGGTTAATCTTCAATGCGTTGCAAAATATCACTTTAAATGTCCGCTCGGTTGGTTGTTCGCGACACGGCCAGCGCGCAGAGGTTTGCATTAACTGACGTCCTGCAGCTGACACAACTTGGAGAGCACTGAGACCGGTTTGGCGGCAAAGCCGTTTTGAGAGTGGGTCTGAATTTCCTCCAACACCATTCTATTCCAATATTGGCCTTATTTCTCTAGAGTCCATAATCAATTAAATTAAAATAATTGTTGCTATATTAACTGTAATAACATCAGCCTCAGGCATTACGATCTTTGGCAATTCTTCATGTTTTATTGACAATTATTATGATATATTCCACGACATGGGAATACACAGCTGTGGAAGAAAACATTAAATTTATCATGGAAATATTTAATGACTTTTAAAGGTAAACTAAAAGGTAGCAAACGATGTACATGAAAGTTAAGAGATCTGAAAGTTTAAAATCAATTGATTGAAAAAATATTAATTTCTCATAAAATTTTTCGGCTTCGGTTTTTGGGCGATATTTCTTTTATCTCAATTAAGCACATGTATTTGTTAACTATAATAGTCAAAGTGACCTGAAATACTTGTTCTGTAAAAATGCAAGAGATAAGCTACTTTAGAAAGCTGGGTAAGGCTCTCAACTGACGAGGAAGGTTTAATCAGAGACAGTTCAAATATCCTCTCTAAAATACGTATACTTTGAAGCAGGGGTGAACAATGTACGTGAAATTTTACCAGATATATTTTGGTTATAATTATGGAATTTTCAAAGTTAAATAAGTTACCAGGGAGAATATGAATACAACTGTTCTGAGATTTCGTATAATTTTAAACCCAAGTTCCTGTTTTGTATCCTCTGGAATTACATTCTTCGATGGTTAACTCTTTTAGCCCAAGAATATATAGAAACCATGCTATAGAGACCATGAATAAATAATTATCTTCATACGTGATAATTTTTATGTTACCCAGTAATTTTACACTTTTTCGAGATTTTATTTTAAAAAGTCCGTTTGAATGACAACCTGTTCTTTTTAACCATGGCGGTATTTTAGAAATTGCCACAGGTCATTTCAAAAGGGCTGGGAATGTTGTCATAGCAACTTTAACCGTACCAACCACTGTGGTACATCATAATGCCAAAATTTCTCAATACGAAAATGTTCCCCTTTACTCGAGATATTGTTCGTTCCATATACAAGTCCATTATATTTTACTATGAGTTTTTTGTAGTGAGTGCTAATGGTCAATGATGCTAAATATCAATTTTTTATAGGAATCGTCTGATTCTCTTGTTTTTGCTTGATGGAAACATTTTAAAATGAGGCTGCTTTCCTTGTTGCTCCAAGAGATAATTAACATTTTCCAATTATCTCGTGTGTACAATTGTAATGACTGTTTAATCATTTCAAAACTCTTATCGTGGCAAATCATAATGCCTAATCATTTCAAAGATTCAAGGCGTGCAGTGCGTCTGGATTTATAAGCAATAGGTTGGGGCTCAATTCCCTAAACCTCGGGAAGAATGGATTTTGTATACCTGCACCTTTCCTGTCCTTCTGCCACCCCTGCCCCGCTCCCTCCCATCTTCTGCCCCTCTCTCCATTTCGGGGGAGGGGATCGCGCGGGAGGAGGCGTCACATAACCATGGCCACCCGCGGCCATTTTTATTTATTAACAAGCGGCGAAATGTACGCATTGCGAAAACAACTGAGGCGCGAAATGCGGCGGACCATGCGCGACATCCTCTTGTCATTCGCTTGTTTTTCGAGGAGGGTGAGAGAGGAGGGAGCTTGGACGATGGTGCCTGTTACCGCCTTCTTATGAAAATTCAAATTTCGTCTGATTTGCGACCACCGCGGACGTCGGAAATGAAATGATTTAATTTAATTGTCCGGCGACGATGGGTGGCGCATGCTTTAGACAACCCGGCCGTCGTGGGCGGCACGGAAGGGGCGAAATTATATCCGGTGGCAAGCGCAAGAGCGTCCGCTGACGGTCATCTTCCGAAGAGGCTTCCACTCTCCTCCAACCAATGGCCAATCCCATTGATTGACCATTGGAGTGTTTGGGAGAAGCTTCTGAAAGAGTGGAAAATTTTCAACTTTTTTTAACTTTTTCAATTTTTCTTTTTCATCTTCAAGGAGGGAGTAAAATTTGATTTCGTCAAAGTCTGTATCTCTACTTCGTAGGAGATTATTTTTAGAAAAGAAGAGGTGAATACATACCAGCAAATACAATTTACTTGGGCGTCATCGGAAATCACCTTCCCCCATGAGCCAAACCCTCAAAATTCTCCCTCCTGGACCCAAAACATAGACGATAACCTCAACTGTGGTCCAATTGATTGAACCGCTCATTTTCTCTTTAAATTTTGTTTCACTTTGTCTTCCACTGCCACAGTCTCTGAATGCAACTTTGCCCTTCATAATACTTGCACTCACTACCGAAGTTACAGTTTCGATGCCTACATCCACGTCAAAACAACTGAACACCAACGCAGTACCCATTTCAAGCAGTCCCATGCAAAATATTCCATTCCTTTTTCCTTTCCAGCCCGTAGCCGTGGGATCTGCAAAAAAGCGTCGAATTCGCCCATGCATAAAATGCATGAAGCATAACGTCCAATTCCAAGCAAAGGGTCGTGAACATGGAAGTGTTACTTAATTATCAGCCCAAGCACCCATTGCGGCCCTCTTCTTTCCAGTTCTAGTTCTTTTAAGCAGTCCTCCATGCTTAATCTTATATCCTGTTTTATTTAATGCGTATTTCTCTCCGGGTGTCCCTTATTGACTGTAAACCGAGATCTGTGGATCTGAATAAGGCTTTGGTTGAAAGGCAATGAATATAACATCAGGGTTTTAGGGGTCAAAGCATCAGAAATTACACGAAAATAGTTCCCGAGGAGATCCTCGTATCTGCAACCTCGTGTAACTAGAATAATGATAGAATATCAGAGTAGTTAGGGCGAATATTACTCACCCAACCTTCGTAGCATTCATTGCTTACTATGCATTATTTATTTTGAGGACCAAATTCAATGATCCCTTCCTACTTTTGAACACGCCATTACCGCTTCATTAGGATAATTGTGTAGTGTCGCATCAAACGCAAATAAATTCAGTTAAGGGTATAAGTTTTCGAGTTATTCCTTACAAAACTTTTTACTTTATGTATCTTTCAGCTTTTTAACATATTCTGTACATTTTATTTGATATATTTTCACTGATTTTTTTATTCATATTGATTTTTTATATAAAACATGTTGAAATGTATTTAACCAGGAGAAAGAGGATGCTCATCGGCAAATGATTAATTTTTCGCTGCAACCTATGCGAACAAAAGAGACGAGAACGAGATTACTTCAACTTCCTTATTTCACTTGTTACCCCTATTTTCAGGAGTGGAACTGTTAACCGGCTTGTATTAATATACTATTAATTTGTATTAAACTGTATTGATATTAATGTTTACATGCATTTTTCACTGAAACATGGAAAAACATTTGGATATGATGTTTCGCTCGAGGAAAATTAAAAAAAATTGTAATTGAAGTATAGCAAACAGGAAATTCTGATTAAAATAATTTTTATTAAATTATAACGAAATTAATTTTTAAACCGACTAAATTATATACATATATATAAATAAAAATATAAATCAAGAAATAAATATATATATATGTATATATATATACACATATATTTATTTCTTATGGGCCCCCTACCCTGATGTGTGAATTTCACACGCCGTCGGGCATGGGAAATGTATTATATATATACAGGGTTCGTCCGGAAAATAAGTGTACTGACTCCTGGGATGGGCGCGCCGCTCCAGGCGCGCCCAGCACCGCTCTGACGGGCTGCGATTGGAGGGGGGTTAGTTGACAAGCGACGCTGAAAAAGGCAGTCGGCTCTGAGCTGTGGTGTAGTGAGGAGCTCTGTTAACGCGAACCTCCACGCTCGACCCACGTCACGGAAAGCGATGCCGAAGTTTTTGGAGCAGCGTTATTAGATCAAATTTGCGGTAAAGCTTGGGAAATCGTCTACCGAAACTGTCGGTATGATTAACCAGGCTTACGGGGAATCAGCCATGTCCAGAAACATGATCTTTCGGTGGCACAAGGTGTTCGTGGAGGGCGGAGAAGAGGTCGACGACGAGTCTTCGAGAGGTTCCCGATGATGCCTTCGCGGGAGCGTTCCAGGAATGGGAACGCCGCTGGAACAAGTGTATCGACTCACAAGGGTCCCATTTTGAGGAATATTAGCTTAAGATATGTAAAAGTGTAATACATTTTTTTTCCTGAGCTCAGTACACTTATTTTCCGGACGAAGTTATTAAACATCCTTCGAAGATTGGATGACTATATGTATATATATATATATATATATATATATATATATATATATATATACATATATATATATATATATATATATATATATATATACATATATATATATATATATATATATATATGCATACATATATGCATATACATATATATATATATATATATATATATATATATATTATTTTAAGGTAATGCACCGGTTAATGTAGGTTTTTGGCTGGACACAGCTCCTAAATAAATATTTTGTGACTCCCAGCAAAACACAGCATCCAGTATCCTACTCTACATCAGATCCCTCTTCATTTCCGAGTACCCTCATCCCGTCTAACATCCCTATCCTGTTCCTACACTTTCCTCGTTTGCCCAACATTCTCCACTCTATTACAGTCTTCAACCTTCCACTGCCGGTCAATACCCCCTTCATCCACTTTTCCTGCCTGCTTAGGATTTCTCCCAGCCAACCCCTCTCTTCGCCCACCATACCCCGTAGTTCCTCATTTGTTTTCTTCTGTGTCCATATCACCTTCTCCAATCTTCTCCACACCCACATTTCAAAAGCCTCTAGTCTCGGTCTATCCACCTGCTTCAATGCCCACGTTTCCGCGCCGTACATAGCTACTCTCCTTATCAAAGTTTTTACGAGTCTTTTCTTAATATCCCTACTCAATGTCCCTGTCATCAACTCCCTACTCCTTGTGAAAGCCTCTTTGCCTAGCGCAATTCTTCTCCTTATGTCCCTACTACTTTGACCATGTTGGTCCAAAACACTATCGAGATAGTGTTTTGGACCAACATGGTCCACTCAGCTTTTTCTTTCCTGAAAATCGCATAAGGACGGAAGAAGCGTTGCGTTAGGCAAAGAGGCTTTTACAAGGAAGAAAGAGTTGATGGCAGGGTCGTTGAGTAAGGATATTAATTAAAGACTTGTAAAAACTTTGATATAGAGGGTAGCTATGTGAGGTGCTGAATTGTTGTCAAGGAAGCAGTAGGATAGACGTAGATTGGAGGCTTTTGAAATGTGGGTGTGGAGAAGAATGGAGAAGGTGAAATGGACAGAGAAGAAAACAAACGAGGAAGTACTTGGTATGGTGGGCGAAGAGAGGGGTTTGTTGCGAGAAATCCTATGGAGGCAGGGAAAGTGGCTGAAGGGGGTATTGACCGGCAGCGGGATGTTGAAGACTGTAATTGAGGGGAGAACGTTTGGCAAACGAGGAAAGGGAAGGAACAGGATAGGGACGTTGGACGGGATGAAGGTAGGAAGAAAGTACTCAGAGCTTAAGAGGGACCTGATGTAGAGTAGGATGCTGTGTTTTGCTAGGGGTCACAAATTATTTAATCAGTAATTCTGTCCATTCAAAAAACCTTCCTTAGCCGGTAGATTACCTAATAATATATGTATGGATATATATATATATATATATATACATAATTATATATATATAAAATTATAAATATAATTATATATAAATATATATAATTATATATATATATATATATATACACGAGGGTCATCCGGAAAGTAGTACCCGTTCGTGAAATAAAGACACAAAAGTAAATATTAACAAACATAAAAAATTTTATTTGAAAGAGGATACTTTAAACTACTTCTCAACATAATCTCCAAGCAAATTAAGGCATTTGTCATAACGTGTGACAAGTTTCTGTATTCCTGCTGCATAGTCCTTCGCCGCCAGCTCATTGAGATACGCGAGGGACCCATCTTGCACAAATTTTTGCATAATGCAGATGGTGTTTAACAATTTCATGAACAATTGTTCGAGAAACATTGGGAAAATGCTCACAGATGTCATCAATTGTGACGCGCCGATCGTTCCTCACGAATTCGTCAACTGAGCTCACCAGTTGGTCTGTAATGACAGACGGTCTCTCCGAACGCTCATCGTCGTGTGTGTTCCCCCTCCCCATGTTGAAGTTGCGACACCACCGCCGAACAGACGACTCGTCCATTACATTGTCTCCATACACCTCCTTTAATTGGCGATGAATATCACATGGGCGAACGTTTCTTGCATTGAGGAATTTAATCACTGCCCTCACTTCACAACTGGCGGCGTTCTCAATTTTTTTAAACATTGTAAACAATCACAGAAACAACACAGGCAATGCTAGCGTCACGCAACTTGGCTCAGAGAAGGCAGACAAGCCACTGAAGCTATCTGACCTCGTCCAGCGGCTACTCGCGTCGTCAGCACTTCATGCGGCACGAACGGGTACTACTTTCCGGATGACCCTCGTATATATATATATATATATAATTATATATATTATATAATATAAGCTGGTTCAAAAAGTATGATACATTTTGATTTTTTGCGGGTTACGTATGTTTGATTTTCGATATTTGTGGCCTTATGTTAAATCTTACGTCTCTCCCTAATACCGAAATGTTCTGCTATTTTGAATCTTCAGTTACTTGTTGACAGATTTTTTGCTTGAACGTGTTTTTTGCATGTTTTCGATTTTTTTCATGTTCCAAAACATGGATCTAATATCTGAATCACATTTTGCGTAAAATACTAATATAACTTCGCATACCAATGTCAACTTTGCCTCGTCACCGAAATGCTCATGGATTTGGGGTGGGAATCATTGGCTGAGAGACGATTCAATGCAAGATTGAAATTATTAAATAAATTTAGATCCGCATGTTTCAGCACCGAGATCTCGCAAATTATTCGTACTCCTACATACATTGGTCGCTTGGATCATGCATATAAAATTCGGGAAATAGATGCCAGAACTAGCCGACTCAAGGACTCCTTCTTCCCACGGACAATACGGGATAGCAACTGCAGGGTTATAGATAGCAAAAATTCCACTTGCCGTCCTCAGCGTCTAAAAAATAATTAGCTCTATTTAAATGCATGCTCTTCCATTAACCTTATGTGTTTTGCTATAATAACCCATTCTTTCCGAATGACCTCATTCGTGTTCTGTTCATCTGTTTTTAAGTTTCCCTTTCAGTCCCTCGTCCCTCTCCCCGGGGGGAAATTCCTGCTACCTGCGACGTTAGGTCGCATTCCCTGCCTTTTACAGACTCTTTGGGGGTAGAGTGTTTTGTGGTGCATTTTCATGTGGTAGTGATGTTTTAATTTCTTGCTTGTTGTGTCCTGGCTTCCGTGTTGTAGGATGGCTTTCGTGCTGCATCATGGGGTGCAGTTTTTTAGTTGTTTTGCGGTATATGTGTTTGCATGAGTATTGGATGAAGGGATGTTTGCATGAGTGTGCGCGCTGCTGTGGGTGTGATTTTCCGTGTTGTTTTTTTACATGTGGTATTTTTCCTTTTTACGGTTGGTGACCTAACACCCCCCGCCACACGCCCTTGCGGCGGCCTGCGGGGTATTATGTAGATGTAGATGTAGATCAACAACTGGCAAAAATATTGATGATGCAAAGAATGTAGCAATGGCCAAGAGTCGAATCACCGTTCGAGAAGTTGTGAGCACCTAAACATATTGATGTCCTTTCGTATTTTGCCAATGATTTTTTTCTGACACGGGTCGCCGCAAAGTTCGTACCAAAATTGCTCAATTTCGACCAAAAACATCAACGCATTAATTTTGCTAATGAGGCGTGTGGTGAAGTGTATGGTGATAACGTGAACACCAAAGCTCATTCATCTCAATGGAAGGTGCAGCAAGAGCCAAGACCGAAAAAAGCGCGCCAAGTTCGGTCGAATGTGGTCGAAATATATGCTTACAGTTTTCTTCAATGTCAGCGGTGGGGTTCTTCATGAGTCCTTGTCAAAGAGTAGAACGGAAAAAAATGAATATTACCTGCAAGTTATGTGCAATTTGCTCGAAGTAATCCGCCAAAAAAAGCCCAGACTTTGGAAGAACAAAAATTGGCTTTTGCACCATGACAACGCCATGTGCTAACACATTGTTACTTTTGGGAGAATTTTCGGCCAAAAACAACACACCAATGGTTCCGCACACACCGTATTCCCCAGATCTGGCCCCCAGTGACTTTATCTTGCTCCCGAAACTGAAGGAGCTCATGTAAGGACGACGCTACGTCACGATTTTCGAGATGAAGACTGCATCGTAGAAGGAACAGAGCAAGATAAAAAAAATGATTTTTTAAGTGCTTTGAGGATTGGAAAACATTGGCACAAGTGTATAATATCAAATGGGGATTACTTTGGAGGGGAAAAAGTAGATATTCATGAATAAATAAATAATTTTTGGAAAAACTTTTGGAAGTCGCTGATAATTTTAAACAGATCTCGTATAACCCATTAAGATAACATATTTTATTTTATCAATTAAATTATGATACAAGTACAGCTACAATATAATTAGCAAATGATTTGATTTCAATTAAATGTAAATGCCAGTTTTATTTTGTTTATATCGCCAATACATGCGAAAAATTTGTGCAAAGTTGGTGCCGAAAGTGCTCAGTGATGATCAAAGACTCAATCGTTTGGAAATCGCGACACAACTTGCGGATCACTGCAAAAATGATCCTCATTTGTTAGAGTACTGTTCTGTTCCCGAAGATAAAGAGGAGTTTGAAAGGAACGCGATACGGGACTTTGGATGCCGTCAAAGAGGCCGTGACGACGTGTCTTTGAGAGGTTCCCGATGATGCCTTCGCGGGAGCGTTCCAGGAATGGGAACGCCGCTGAAACAAGTGTATCGACTCACAAGGGTCCTATTTTGAGGAATATTAGCTTAAGATATGTAAAAGTGTAATAAATTTTTTTTCCTGAGCTCAGTACACTTATTTTACGGACGAACCCTGTATAACGTGATCCCTCGAGTTTGCGTCAGTGGAAAATATGAGTGAATTTGTATTTCTTTATAAAACATTCAATTTACAGTCTAGCAGGATGATTTTTTTCGGCATTAAAATACTTCAGAAGGAATAATTAGTCTTTTTATAAAAATGGAAGCTAGTATTTATATAAGTTGGCCATGCACATGCGCATTGGTGGCCATAGATTGAAAATTCGAACGCTCTTGACATGCAGATTTGTTTTGCCGCCATACAGGATGGAGAGAAATTTTGCGCGAAATACTAAAAAGAATAAATACATGCATGATATGTCACCTTTTATTTTAGGTCTGGTGTTATTATCTGGTTTCTTAATGGGTGGTTATTGCCGCATCCGTTTTTTACTCCAACTTACATTCGGAACTTAAGGAATCCGAGGCAATCAGATTAATGGAATTCGTTCTCATATTCCTTATACTCTCGCTAAATCTCACAGAAGACCTAAGAAACTCTCTGCCTCGTTAAACTTATCCATCTTGCGAAATTATTTACCGAGGGGAAGAAATCTCACATTCACTTGACCTCGTAGTTTTAGCGATTCAGCAAAGATCGCCGGTCGTCTTCTGGCGAAAGGCATTGCATTCTGGGGGCCAGGAAGATAATGAATGCCTGCTCCGTCCGTCGACCCGCCCAGAGGCTCTTCCGCTCCCCCGAGAGGGCCAGTTTTCTTTACCGAAACAAGAGTATTCTGGCTAATTGTGAACCGAAACGGGTCTCGAGGGCCATTCTTGAAAATGCCCCATAGGTTTCACTTTCAGTGATTTCACCTTTCATCCGAGGGAATAGCTTGCAGCAGAAAGCAGTCAAACTAGTATTACTCAATTTTAATGAGTCACGTTTTTCTCTCAATTTCTTTTCCTTATAATTATTAGCACTTACAATAAGAACGCCACTTCATATTCATTATAAAATTGATAATTATTGTAGGGTTAGTCTAAGAAAGAAATAGTAGTACCACTCGTACATCTCCTTAATACTCTCAATTCATTTTCGAATCTCTTCAAGGTATCGATCTTATGCATTTGTCTTGCGAATGAACCGACCTTGAGTGAGTTTTTAGCGTATTGTCTCCACTAGGAAGGACAGCGTGTCTAGAACACGCCGTCCTTAAATTAATGTTGGGAAGATATGGCCTGCGAGGTACGAGATTTGTTATTTATATTTTGAGCCTCAACAACGCTAAGTGCTTTAGGCGCAATCAATGTTTCCATTTAAACGTTTGACCCTTATAACGCTTACTTTCTTCTGCACATTTTGTCGTTTGATCATAACTTGTTTTGTTTGTTTACAGTGACTCGAAAATTTTGTCTCAGCGAAAAAATGCAGTTATCTCATGAGCACGTTCGTGCGATAATTTTTCACGAATTTCCACGAGGATTATTAAGACAGGAGTGCATCGATCAACTTACTTCCACTTTGGGATATGAAGCCCCATTTTTGCCGCTATGAAACGCTGGTTTAACGAATTCCATCATGACACCTGTTCACTCAGCGAGGAAAGGCGTGAAGGTCGTCAAAAATCAGTTTGTGCCAGAAAACATTTAAGCTGTGCAAGAACTAGTAAAGGAAGATCGTCATTTGACTTATCGTGGAATTGAAGCACCTTTGGGTATTAGTATGGCGAGCATCAATAAGCTGCGAAAAACATTTGTTCGCGTTGGATCCCGCATAATTTGACAACAGCTCAAAAAGGTGCTCGTGTCAATTGGTGCAAAGAGATGCCCGACAAATACAATGGCGGTGCATCAAAACGTATGTACGTATAACTTCAACATGAGGTGACGAATCTATGCGTATGCGCCCGAAACAAAACAACGATCCAATGTTTGGGTCTTCCAAGACGAGCCAAATCCGACAAAAATGATTCGTGCCCGAAGCACATCGAAGAAAATAAATGCCTGTTTCTTTAGAATTAATGGACATGTGGCAACCATACTGTTAGAGCAACGTAGAACCGCATATTCTGATTGGTACACAAGCATTTTTTCACCACATGTGCTGGATGAAATTCGGAAAAAGGAGCGGCAACGAAGGATCATTCTTCATCATGATAATGCAAGCTCTCACAGATCGGCTGAAACCATTACTTATATGACTGCTGAAACGTCGATTTGATGGGTATTCTCCGTACAGCACTGATTTTTTTCCCAAATGGCTATCTTTAAATCCAGTTTATCAAGAAAAAAATACGTGGCCAACGTTTCCCGGCGCCTGAAGAAGCCGTTTGTGCATTCCTAAACTATGTTTCGGAGGTACCCCAAACGGAGTGGAAAAATTGTTACGAAATTTGGTTCGAGCGCATACGAACATGCATTGATTATCATGGAGAATACTTCGAAAAACAATGAAGCCATTTTCTTAAATAAATTACTGTCTTATCATTATTAGGCTGAAAATATGGATAGCAACCCTCGTATAAAATATCTCGTTTAGATTAAAAAATATCTGAGAAACGTTAAGGGATATTTGCCCATTTAGGGCTAAGCTCCTAGAAAAATAAAAATATCTATACTATATTTAAAGTATAATCTACATATTTAATCAAACTCACTGTGTTAAATCTATACCGAAGGGACTGTAACAAAATGAGGGCCGTCGGGAGGAGGGTAAGATATGGGATCAACTACCCGCAGATCGCCGGTTCAGTTCCCTGTTAAAGTTGTTTTTTTATTTTACCTCTTTCATTTCTACTTAACGTTAACGACATTGACTCCGTGTTCACCTCCGTAGTAACATGCTTTTATTTGCCGACGACGCAGTAGTTTACCGTGATATCTGTGGTCCTGAGGACACAGCAGCTTTGTCAAATGCTATGTAACACTGGCGTTACATTTGGCAAATAGAATTTAACTTCAAGAGGGCGTAGTCATAAATTTTTGTTGACGGAGAAATTCCCACCCGAACGCCTGCTGTATCTGGAACACCGAAATGGAATGAGTAGGCTCAATTAAATACCTAGGCGTTACTCTCACTCTCGATCTCTCCTGAGTGAAACACATACGTGGAATATGTGGGCAAGCTAACAAAAAATAGGACTTATTGGAAAATTACTAGGTTAATGCGATGAAAAGATTAAAGAGAAATGTTATCTTTCCCTGATTAGGCCTGTTTTAGAATACTCATATGCCTTAAGTACATGGGATCCCCACTGGCGAATTGGATCGCTTGCAGCGTAGAGACGCTAGATTTGTAAAATGTTGTTATGATAAACTTCGTAGTGTCTCCAAAATATTAGCGCTGCTAGGCTGCGAATCACTCACCGAGCGAAGGTTAAATTATAGATTTAAGCTTTGCATAAGTTGGAAGGAGGTCTCTTTAGACTATTTTCAAAATTGGTGAAAGGGAGGATCCCAGTAATTACAGACCTATACCTCTCACTCTCACATTTTTCTTTGATATTTTAAATAGAGCAACACTGGTTTTGTTCCCTATATCTTCAGCCTTTCTGACTGTTTAGGACAGGTTTAATTCTAGGAATGGAAATGCCGGTCCTTTTGAGCGGCAATGCATTTACTTCCAAAAATCTAATAAACCACTTTAGATAGAGTAAATGATGCTGCCAGTTGATAGAATTAATTAATTTCTCAATGAATTAGGGGTTCACTATATAAAATGCCTAAAGGCAACCAGATTGCTTATAATATCTTATTTGCTTCCAAATTCAAAAAATAATTCTTTAAATTAAATAATTTTCAAATCGGTATTTATATTTCGCAATTTAATGCATATTATATCCCTATTTGTGTACAATTGATACGTCCAATGCGAAATACCCCGTTTTAAGTTTATGAAATATATAAATTTTGAAATTTCATGTAAACCTTTGCAGCAGTGCCGCACATCGAATGCCGAGGAAACACCAAGTAGAATTATTATTTCGGCAGATTCGCGCACAACTTGAATAAACTTGGTTGTTTGAGCATATTCCAGATCACACAGAGTTGTAATTTGGTGCCAAACTCAAGGAATTGTTCTTCTTGATGATAGGCAAGAGTCGTATGTATATGCACGCGTGTCCGTGGGGTTTGCCCAAAGCAGCAGCTTATTTTGCGCCGTCGACCGACCGTTCAACTGCTGAATCGAGCAGGAGAACGGCCGCCCGCAGACGCAACCTGCTCCAATGACTTGCGATCCGACACGGTGTCGTGACAAGCCTGCAGTGGTCCCCCAAGGTAGGGGTAGTTTACTGCGGGAGAAGGTATGGTGCACAGTGACATCGGCAGCAGGCAGTGGTGGTGTGAGATGGATTGAAAGGTGGCTCGCTCCTAGTACGTTGCTTTCAGCGAGAGGTGGTGAAATGGATGGCCGCCGTCGATGCTCTGAGCACATCAAGGAATATTCTTCGTAGGAGAGGATATTTGGAAATGTTTTCACGTGCCCTAATGGCCGTATCGCGTTGATTAGTTAATCGTAGCCACTCTACCTCAGCCAAAATTGGCGCGAGCGCACGATTCTTGTAAACTAATCATAAACACCTATCTCTGTCACATATGTTCGACACATGCGGAGCGTTTAGGCTAAATATCTATTAAAGAAGGAATGGAATTTTTGAAGAGAGATGAAACTAAATTATGTGCATTATATTACGTTTTAATAACATATTGAAATGAAATGAAATTATTGACTTTGTACTTCCACACACTTTATTTAAAAAGACGACCCGAGTTTCGACGTTCAACGTCATCATAGAAGCCAATTTGGTACATGAGCGAGGGGGTCGGAATTTCCACGGAATATGGTGCATTGAATATCTTGGACCTTATCAACAAATTAATGAAAAAGGTCATCCCGAAAAAGTGCATGCTTGATTCCTTCGATGCACACAATCTTTTCGCCGACGTTCCACCCACGGAAGCTGTGGGCCTCGCCGACAACATCCCTCTCCGGAAATACATCCCAGGGCCAGTTAATAGCTTATTACTAAAGACGTATGTTTCCCAAAATTATTTCATTTTTGATGGTATATATTTCCAACAATCCAATAGTTAATCCCTTTTCCCCACTCCTGGCTGATATTTACATGGACCTTTTTGAAAAATTATTGTTCTTCTCAGCTCACCATCTCATTAATAATGTATTTTGTTGGTTTGAATTTGCATAAGATGTCTTCTGTGAGTGGACAGGTTTCGGAATTGAACTAGATAAGTTTATAGCATATTTAAATTCTGTAAATTCTAATATACAATTCTCGTGTGAAAAAGAAGAAAAAGGTTCCCTAAATATCTTCGACCTATCCATTTGTAAAGACGAAGATGGGTTACAGTACTTCATTGTTCGGAAGCTAATGTATACGTGCCAATAAATTAATTCCTCTTCAAGGCATCGCATCGCCCAAAAGCTTCCGGCATTTAATGCAATGAGCCACCGATTGGCCTCTATTCCTACGTCAGAACCCAATTTAAGTAAGGAACTTAACGTGATTAAAACGATGGCAGTTACTGGTGGCTATCCAGAAGATCTAATCTACAAACTTCACCGAAAGAAACTAACGAAAGGAGCCTTGAGCAAAATTTACAACCGCGAATATTTAAAAGATCCCACTTCCAAATGACGACGAATACTCAATCTAGAGAATATTTCTCAAAAAGCAATCAATATTTTACCAAAAGAAAAAATAAAATGTGCCTTTCACAATGGTTCATGCCTTGAGAACCAGATCTCCCAAACTAAGGACAAAGTTCACAAAGACGAGAGGAGAGGAGTGTATGGGTTTATGTGCTCGGAGTGTCACACTGTATATATTGGGCAAACAGGACGAGCATCTAAGGAAAGGATAGAAGAACACAAAAATTGTGTAAAGAATAAGAACATAATATCCCTCTTTACGAAACACTTCATCGAAAGTGACCACCAAAGTGGCTTTGCGAATAAAACTCTTCATTTTGAAAATAAAGGTGAAAGATACGATGCTTTGGAGCAGCTGGAAATTTTGAAATGCGTCCGTTGCAAGGATGAATATACAAACGAAACTTTGTATCCCTCCCACTCTCCACTCCCTGGGCCAACCATTCTACCAACTCAATGATCGACACCGAAAGCTGTAATTGTCTTCCCCTCCCATCTGCATTTTATCCTTTTTACCCTCCCTTTCTGAGCGACCCTCCTCCCCCACTCATACCCAACTTGGCTTCTATGAGGACTGCCGGATGATAACGTTCAACATCGACAACTGGGTCGTGTTTTTCAATAAAGTGTGTGGAAAAACAAAGCCAATAGCTTCTATTAATTTCAATATGTTATGCACATTCCATAAAGTTACACTGGATGCAAGAAATTTTTCATTTTAATAACCTTAAATTTGTGTCCGTGTGCATTAGTATCTGATTTGAGCGATCATCATTGAGCGACACCAATGATTGACCGTTCACAGAATTATTATGATTGTGGTCGATATACGTTCTTCTAAGACCCCCTTTTTTAGTGCCACAAGTCATTTGACAAGTCCTTGTATTTCTAATTCGTAATCCTTCAAAAGATAATTAGTACACAAGTTAATTTTCTTAGTGCATATAGCCTGGAATAATTTCATTCTGTTTGCGATAGCATTTAGAATACTTGTGTGTATTTGGCTGTTCCTACTCCAAAAGTGAAAAGGGCATAATTTAATCATTAAAGTGACTTATCGTTTTGTGAAAAAGGCTCATAGAACTCGTTTAATGGGTGTCCGGGTCTAGAAATTAAATCTGTCCTCGTTATGAATCCTTTTTGCCATATTACGTTTTTCACTTTAATGGGCTCCAAATACGTTTTCGTTTATTTATGTCAAAAATATTTTCTATAGGCCAGTTTTCACGGCAATGTTTTTCATAGATTCGTCCATTATTTGTTTAAAAAATATACGTTTTAAGAAATTTCTGCATGAGATGAATTTTTTTTGTCGCCTTACAGAGTTGTGCGTGAGAATTACGCTGAGAAGAGGTATTACTATCTCCCAGCTTAAACTGGAGTGGAATCCGCAAATAGGAATCTCGTTTTTCGAGTAAACCAAGTAAAGAAAGGAAGGAACAGACCACAACTGCCCGGCGACCAATCAGGAGGTCCCCCCTCCTCGGGCCAATCACAGGTCACCTGAGGCGTGAGCTCAGGTATATAAGACGGCCAAATACGGAATGGCAGCCATCAACCCTGAAGACGATGCACGAGTCATGCATCGAAACGTCGGCCAATATGGAACCCTTGACCCGGTGGAAGACCCGAGAATCCTTCACGAATCAAATACGCCGGGAAAGCACCAGATCTTACTTCAGGAATTTCGTGTTTTTTAGTTATTTGAACGGAAAGTAAAATTTGTTTTAGCCAGTGTTTTCACGCGTGGGGTGGGGTGGGAAGGAGTTATTTTTTTCGGGCGGTCCCGCTCCCCTTTCCAATTCAGTGTCGAAGTTGTTTCGCGTTCCCCGCGTTTTCCAGCCCTCCAAAGAAGGGGCAATAAATCTACTCTCCTCCCCCTTTTTTGATATTATTACCTACTCTTTCTATTTTCCAAACGCCCTTCCTCCCCTCCCCCCCTGCCCCAAACAAGCTCCGCTCCCTTCCAAGCCTCATATCGCATTGCTCCACCCCACCCCCCAGTCCACTCGTCAACAACTCAGCTTTGAATGAAATGTCTCGCTCCGCACGTCCCCGCCCTCCGTCGGGGAAGGTGGGGGGGCCCAATTTTACTGATGAGGTACTTCTTCCTCGCCGGATCAGGTGGGGGAGGCTGGCGAGAGGCGGGCCGAGGAGGGGGCGCGGTGTGCTGCTTCTACCGGAAGGGGGAGGGCCGGACAGGAAAGTCTTGTTGTTTCCTCCGACCGAGGGGTGGGGGGGTGGGTTTCCACGTCGAAGGGCCCCTGTTTCCTCTCCGCATCCCACTCCCTCTTAGCAGCTCCGCATCCCCCAAGGACGAACGTCCTCCCGTCCACCTCTCTTCCCGTTTTTACTAGTTTTTTGAAGTGTTCCAGCCATTGTTTCTTTCCATCGCTTGCCTGCTTTCTCCAAAGGAAGAGAGATGTGTTCTTGAGGTGTACTTTTCATTTCGGAATGCTCCCTTCGTCTCTCTCCCACGCTTCGTCTCCCCCCCTTCCCCTCGACCACCCTTCTCTCTCTCTCTCTCTCGGCCTCTACCCTCTTCCGCCGAGTGCGTTGAGGGGGTGGGGAAACAAAAAAATATCGCCGCGCTGAGTCGTTACTTGTGGTTTGGCGATCCTGTGCCTCTCTCACACTTTTTTTCATTCCTTTCCGTACCATTGTTTTATACCCGAGGAGCGGGGGAGGCGGCGGGATAGATAAAACGAAGACAAGGGCGGTGGTAATAAGGAGTGAGATTGATGCCTGAGAGAGGAAGAGAGAGATAGAGCGGGGACGCCGTGTTTGTTTTTAGACTATCCTTGCGCAAACGTTTTCGCATTTTTTTCATCTGAAGCATTCGTTCGCTCTCCCTCCCTCGAGCTGCCGTGGGCGTGTCTTCATGTCTCTTCCCCCGTGGCTTTTGTCCCTCCTTTTCTGACCGCGCCGAAGAGCGGAATCTCTTTTGTCCCATCGCTCTCACAGCGATGCCTTTTGCCTCTCATCTCTTGCCGTATCACTCGCCGCTCTTAACTGGCGGAGATAATGCCTCTGATGATTATGTATATCCGAAGAATTGGTTTCCGATTGGAGTGGGAGCCATTCCGCCCGCAGACGTCGTCGCGTATGGAAATTCACACTCGGACCAGTTCCTCGACACCTTTTCAAAGGAATGTTTACCTGTGTGATATTTTTCTTTCATCATTTTGGTGAAAGCAACCGAAGTCATAAAATAAGACTTCGTGGAATACAGTGTGTTTGGATTCCAATTAATTAGTAAACGAACGACTTCAGACTTTGAAAAACAATATGCCGAATTTCTACTTAATATAAAATATGAAATATTGTGTAAAATATCCTGTTTCTTTCGCCGACAGTTTGTCAGTTATGGTATTAATAAAGTTGAAGCGATTCCAAATTGAAGTCAAAGTTGATCCAAATTTGGAAATTTGCCAAAATCAAGAGCATGAGCTTGGAGTCACGTTGGGTTGGCTGCCTGTAACTCGATTGCTTGCGGGAAAAACCCGCGACTTCCCTCTTTGTTCGCATTTCATTAATAAATTAAAGGTCGCGGGTATAAACAAGGGCGCCATAAGTTGGGTTAAAGATTTTCTTTCAGAGCGGGAACAGAGGGTAGTCCTTGATGGCGCTAGTTCTGACAGCGTTCGAGTCACGTCGGGGGTACCTCAGGGAAGTGTGATCGGGCCGTTGCTTTTCTTGATTTTTTTTAACGATTTGAACCGCGAAGAGAAAAGTAAAATTCGGATGTTCGCGGATGACACGGTGATCTATCGGGAGATATCTGGGGATGAGGATCGTTTTATTCTACCGCAGGATTTAGATTGCATTACTAAATGGTGTTCTAACTGGGGATTGACTCTAAATTATAATAAATGTTCAGTGGTAAATTTCTTTAAAAGATCAACGGGATTTGCTTTCAAATTAGCTGGAGGTGACCTAGCAGTAGTTGATACGGTAAAATACCTAGGTGTCACATTCACAAAGGACTTAACTTGGGGGACTCACATACGTAAAGTCTGCGGTCAAGCATATAAAAAAATGGGATTCATTAGACGCGTTGTCGGCAAAAGTGACTCGAAGGTCAAGGAACGTTGTTACCACGCTCTTGTAAGGCCTCATTTAGAATACACATGCAGCGTGTGGGATCCGAGTGAAAAAGGTCTCATTCGGGAAATTGAGAAGGTACGCTACGATAAAACGCAAAGCGTCACCGAAATGCTTCATGGATTTTGGGAGAGAATCATTGGCAAAGAGGCGATTCAATGCAAGATTGAAATTATTAAATGAATTCAGATCTGCATGTTTCAGCACCGAGGTCTCGCAAATTATTCACACTTCTACATACATTGGTCGCTTGGGTCATGCATATAAAATTCGGGAAATAGATGCCAGAACTAGCCGACTCAAGGACTCCTTCTTCCCACGGACAATACGGGATAGCAACTGCAGGGTTATAGATAGCAAAAATTCCACTTGCCACCCTCAGCGTCTAAAAAATAATTAGCATTAGATCATGCATATAAAATTCGGGAAATAGATGCCAGAACTAGCCGACTCAAGGACACCTTCTTCCCACGGACAATACGGGATAGCAACTGCAGGGTTATAGATAGCAAAAATTCCACTTGCCACCCTCAGCGTCTAAAAAATAATTAGTTGTATTTAAATGCATGCTCTTCCACTAACCTTATGTGTTTTTCTATAATAACCCATTCTTTCCGCATGACCTCATTCGTGTTCCGTTCATCTGTTTTTAAGTCTCTTTCCTTTCAATCCCTCGTCCCTCTCCGCGGGGGGAAATTCCTGCTACCAGCAACGTTATGTCGCATTCCATTCCCTTTACCGACTCTTTGGGGGTATAGTGTTTTTTGGTGAATTTTCATGTGGTAGTGATGTTTCAATTTCTTGCTTGTTGTGTCCTGGCTTCCGTGTTGTAGGATGGCTTTCGTGCTGCATCATGGGGTGCAGTTTTTTAGTTGTTTTGCGGTATATAGTATGTGTTTGCATGAGTATTGGATGAAGGGATTTTTGCATGAGTGTGTGCGCTGCTGTGGGTGTAATTTTCCGTGTTGTTTTTTTTGCATGTGGTATTTTACCTTTTTACGGGTTGTGCTCATCGGAGAGAGATGTAACTTCGGGCGTCCACCAGGGAAGTGTAATATGGTCTCTCCTGTTCTTAATATACATAAATGACTTAAGCACACACGTTGGTAGCAATCTAACGTTATTTGCTGACGACACGGTGATATACAGGGAAATAAGCAGCCAACTAGATCGCGAGCTACTCTCTAGAGACTTAGACAATATCTCGGAATGGTGCAATAAATGTGGATTAACACCCAATATAGATAAATGCGCAGTTTGGAAATTTTGGAATAAAGGAAGCGAGGAACAGGATATAAACTACAAAATAGAGGGTTCAGTATTGACTACGGCAAATCAAGTTAAATATTTGGGGGTTGTTCTAACACCACGCCTTTCATGGGGAGCACATATCAGGATAATATGCGGATCAGCTTTAAAGAAACTTGGCTTCATTAAACGGGTGGTGGGGAAATGCAATGAAAAAGTTAAAGAGAGGTGTTATCTTGCTCTAGTTAGACCTCATTTGGAATATGCCGCAAGTATTTGGGATCCATGGGAGAAAATTTGGCAAAAAGAATTAGATAAAGTCCAGAGAAAATCCGCTAGATTCGTTAAAAATTGCTATGGTAAGAACACAAGTGTGACAGATCTCTTGGGGACTTAGGCTGGGAACCACTTGAAGTGCAGAGAGAACAAGCGAGGCTTAGACTTTTAGAAAGGTTCAGAACAAACGAGTTTAACTATGACACTGAAGGAATTATAATGGCCCTAAATTAATTAGGTAGATCAGACCACAAAGATAAACTAAGGGAGATAGATTCCAGGACATATAGGTACAAATACTCATCCTTTCCCCGAACAATCAGAAATCATAATAGTAAGAAACCGAAGTCACTTTACAAACATTAAAAACGTCGAATTTACAAGTCGGAACAAAATTAAACACTATAGAGATGTTAGGTATACTTTCAGGTGCAAGTGTATGTAAGGTGTAGATTGAGTGTTTGCATGTGTGTGGGGTGTATGTGTTCATGCGTGAATTTATGCCAAGTTTTTTTTTTGATATATGATTTTGTGGTTATTGCATGCGGTTTTTTTTCTCTTTCTTTTCCAAATTACGGGTGGTGTCCTAACACCGCCCGCCACACACCCTTGCGGCGGCTTGCGGGGTATTAAGTAGATGTAGATGTAGTAATGCAATCTAAATCCTGCGCTTGAATAAAACGATCCTCATCCCCATATATCTCCCGATAGATCACCGTGTCACCCGCGAACATCCTAATTTTACTTTTCACTTCGCGGTTCAAATCGTTAGCAAAAATCAAGAAAAGCAACGGCCCGATCACACTTCCCTGAGGTACCCCCGACGTGACTCGAACTCTGTCGGAACTAGCGCCATCAAGGACTACCCTCTGTTCCCGCTCTGAAAGAAAACCTTTAACCCAACTTATGGCGCCCTTGTTTATACCCGCGACCTTTAACTTATGAATGAGTTTACCATGTGGGACCTTATCAAATGCCTTTTGAAAATCTAAGAAGATTGCATCCACTTGCCTATCTCTCCCACCCGATAAAACTAAATCATGGGTAAATAATCCTAATTGGGTTTCGCAGGAGCGGGTTTTCTTGAATCCGTGTTGATTGTCACTTAAAAAATTAATATTGTCAAGGTGTCTCATTATTGAACTGACAATTATGTGCTCTAAGATTTTGCAACAGATAGAAGTGAGAGATATAGGTCTGTAATTACTGGTATCCTCCCTGTCACCACTTTTAAAAATAGGCGTAATTTGCGCGGTTTTCCAAATCTTAGGTACTTTGGAATTAGAATAGAGCAAAAGAAAATGCACGCTAGGGATGAAATAATTTTTACCTATATTCAACTTGAGTTACTACCTACGCATAAAACAAAAAAACCTTCGTCAACTCTACCCTCCGTCTGGCTACTTTTTCAAAAATATCTTTTAGGGTGAAGTTGTTACCTTGACTTGCAGTTATAATCCCTTTCAATATATTTATTCATACGTATCGTCTCTTGTTTTTAAATAATAACTTATTTAATTGTTATTTTTACACACAAAATGAAACTTTGTCAAATATGCAAAATACTTTGGCGCACCTGTTGTATGTATTTGAAATCTGAATATTTTAATTAAATAGTTCGATATGGCAATTAACAAGTCACTTCATTCACTTATCAAAACAAAGAAATGCTACAAAATTGCGCTTGAAATAGTAAATTATCGATATTTTATTGTTTTTGATTCCATGAAACTACTAATAACCGGGTAACCACTCCTTTTTATTGCATTGTTTCTTTCGTAATGAAAAGTAAGTGCAGCTTTTCAGTCCGTTTTGAACGCCTTATTCTATTCATTGAGGAATCATATGTACTTAATGAGTTGATGCAATACTGCCCCAATTAATTGCTCATGTCAAAATTCATTGCAAGCAGAATCTTAGCACGACCTTAATTTTATTCTATATCCATTGCAAATCAATTATTTCGATGAATAGTTTGCTTTAATTTGTCAATACCTTCACCAGTAGGTGACCCTAACCACTAATCAAACTCAAAAGTTCTGAGCAATTATTTAGCTTTTCAGATTCAGTGAATACAGATTTGGTTGAAGTATCAAAGTACATTTTTTTACTCGACTACGTAATTCTTAACAATACTAATAACCATTTGAATATTAGGATATAATACTAACTGCATTTTTGTCAAGCATTCCGATGAAATAACAATATGATTTTTCCATGAGCAATTGAAGTATGAGGAAGCGACAGAGATCAGACCGCGGTTCTCATCTCAACGACATGCAAGGTGTTTTGGGCTGAGAAGTGAAAGGTTGCCCAGGAGTTCTTCTAATGTGCGCGTTGGCTTTCTTCACCTCGGCCCCACCACGGAAGAAATGCGATGATGGAAGAGACTAGTTTTCGCCAGTTACTGTTTAGCTGAGAGATTTCGAGAGAAGGTGACAACATAACAGAAACCATTAGGCAATAGAATAAAAGAGTGCATGCATGGGACGTTATAGTGAGTCAACTCACTTGAATAAGTGGGCAGTGTGCTTTTTTGTGCTCGAAGCGAAAATATAAAAACGGTGAGGTGAAAGAAAAGGCGTGAGGCGCAGTGATTTGGGATTTTAAAAGCATTAGAAGATTCTATTAGTCGACGGTTGTTGAAAGAGAGAGCTGAAAGATGACCAACCGTTTAGGGAGGGTGCGTAGGCTGTTAGATTAGTTATTACAACAATCCATGCTTGCCTCAGAAGTTTCACAAAAGTGAAGCTGGCTGTGGCACCACATTCCTGCACCGTCGTTTGAATCTCCCCGGGTGTCCCTCCTCCCCCTCATTAGGTAATGTGAGATGGCTCCGGAGGCAGAGTGAGGGGTAGTGAAGGGGTGTAGTAGGAAGGGGTGGTTGCGTGGAAGGGGAGTTAGAAGAGGAAGAGCACTCCCTGCGGCGGAGTGTTCGACCACCGCCGCCAACCCCGCGACACTCCTCTTTGCAGGCAGACACATCGATGACGACCGAGAGGTCCCCCCCTCGAAACACACGCCCCTGAGGCATCGGGACCCTTACACGACCGGCGATATGGGATCAGGGGAAAGGTTGACAGCTTCCCATTGGTCCCTTTCCTTTTAACGCAACAGCTTTCTCTCCGTAAGCTAGAATTGACCGACCTCCGAAGTGGAGGCTCCATGTGCTACGTACTTAATCGTATTGCGAGACAAACGTTTCCTTAGCGTTTAAAACGAAATTTTATTATTCCGCCGAAAACGATTTCCCAAAGGAATTAAGCCTGATTCTCATTTTCCGATTTCTTTTCTCTACCCTCCCAATTCGATCATTCTTCTTTGATATTAGATTGTATAATTCCCTAAATTTTTCTTGGCTATTATTTTCTTTCATGTTGTATTTTTCCTTTTTACGGTTGGTGACCTAACACCCCCCGCCACACGCACTTGCGGCGGCTTGCAGGGTATTATGTAGATGTAGATGTACTTTTTACGACATTGCTTAGAAATTCCGGTCAACTCATTAGTTTACAGGACGCATATGTATGAAATGTAAAACTTATTTCTGGGATTCTGAATAGGAATATTTAAGCAATATATGTGTAAAATAGCCTATTGAGCTAATAAAAATACCTATTAGTCTAATGATCACCGTTTATACATATATTGCAATAACGCCTGCTATCACGCATGCGCACTATGGTTTTTCATCGTATTGTACTTGATTAATTTGAATATAAATTGCGTTCGCTGAATTTTGGATTCAGTTGTCTGCATGATCATATAGGGACCTAATTTTTAAATATTAAAACCTCCAATTAAAATTAATTATATCGTCTTGTTATAATATTTTTGACCCCGCCTGTTACTTTCAGGCTCTTGGGCAAGTGTATGAAATTTATAATATCTCTAATTAAATAGAGTTCAAAAATAGCATCTAATTCAATTACTGACTGAGTAGGGAGCTCAAATTAAATAAAACCCGCGCACGCGACTAATGTAAAATTAATTAGGAATGCTGTATAACGCATCTCTCTCTTAACTCGCCAAAATACTTTTGTTTATCTCCCATTTTATTATAATTGAATTTAAAATTTCCGGCCATTTAAATCTGTCTCTACCCAGCATCAACATGACGACAGGCTATCCGCAAAAATTTTATAATTATTATTTACGGTAATCCACTGGATAATTTAGGTTTTGGATGGACACAAGTAAACAAACGCAACAAAGACAGTAGTTCCCTTACCTCTCCTGACAAAACGCACCCCGACATTCTACTCTACCATAAACCAAGTCTTCAATTTTCCATACTTCCTTCCTCCCTTCATTTCGTGCAACACCCCTATCCTATTCCTGCCCTTTCCCCGTTTGCCTAGCATTCGTCTTTCGATTTCTCCCGGCATCGTCCTCTCCTCCCCATCATAACCTGCCATTCCTTATTTGTTTTCCTTTCCGTCCACTTCACCTTCTCCATCTTTTACCATGCCTTCAATCGATGCCTATCACCCTGCTTCAATGGCCATTTTCTTCTCTTTAATGACAATTTTTGATGAGTCTTATCGTTCCCTAGATTTTTTATTATATCGGCATCAGCAAATATCATTTTTTGAAGGGCAAAATACCGAGTGATTTGACCTGAATATTTTACCCTTTTCTATTTGACACTTTATATGCAATACCTGAAATTTTAGTACTTTCCGTAATTCTTAATAACTATCTAATCTTCAGTACTTGAGTAAAAGAGTAACTGGGCACTACTGCAATTACCGGCGAAAAAAGAGTTAATTAGGTTTCCATGTAGAACAACATTACGTTTTGTCGGTAACATTTTCAACCATTCAGATAGGTTTGCTTTGAAAAAGAAATACGCTGAATAGAAAAATTTTCTTCAATCTTTTTCCTTATTCTGTCTATAGTCGCACGAATTTCGTTAGATGAAGCTCGTAGTGAGTAAAAATAGTAATGAAACTGAGGTAATAAGGAGATTAGGATGTTCGCGGATGACACGGTGATCTATCGGGAGATATCTGGGGATGAGGATCGTTTTATTCTACCGCAGGATTTAGATTGCATTACTAAATCGTGTTCTAACTGGGGATTGACTCTAAATTATAATAAATGTTCAGTGGTAAATTTCGTTAAAAGATCAACGGGATTTGCTTACAAATTAGCTGGAGGTGACTTAGCAGTAGTTGATACGGTAAAATACCTAGGTGTCACATTCACAAAAGACTTAACTTGGGGGGATCACATACGTAAAGTCTGCGGTCAAGCATATAAAAAATTGGGATTCATTAGACGCGTTGTCGGCAAAAGTGATTCGAAGGTCAAGGAACGTTGTTACCACGCTCTTGTAAGGCCTCATTTAGAATACGCATGCAGCGTGTGGGATCCGAGTGAAAAAGGTCTCATTCGGGAAATTGAGAAGGTTCAACGCCGGGCAGCCCGTTTTGTAAAAAATTCCTACGATAAAACGCAAAGCGTCACCGAAATGCTCATGGATTTGGGGAGAAAATCATTGGCAGAGAGACGATTCAATGCAAGATTGAAATTATTAAATAAATTTAGATCCGCATGTTTCAGCACCGAGGTCTCGCAAATTATTCGTACTCCTACATACATTAGTCGCTTGGATCATGCATATAAAATTCGGGAAATAGATGCCAGAACTAGCCGACTCAAGGACTCCTTCTTCCCACGGACAATACGGGATAGCAACTGCAGGGTTATAGATAGCAAAAATTCCACTTGCCACCCTCAGCGTCTAAAAAATAATTAGTTGTATTTAAATGTATGCTCTTCCACTAACCTTATGTGATTTGCTATAATAATCCATTCTTTCCGAATGACGTCATTCGTGTTCCGTTCATCTGTTTTTAATTCTCCCTTTCAATCCCTCGTCCCTCTCCGCGGGGGGAAATTCCTGCTACCTGCAAGGTTGGGTCGCATTCCCTGCCTTTTACAGACTCTTTGGGGGTAGAGTGTTTCGTGGTGCATTTTCATGTGGTAGTGATGTTTCGATTTCTTGCTTGTTGTGTCCTGGCTTCCGTGTTGTAGGATGGCTTTCGTGCTGCATCACGGGGTGCAGTTTTTTAAGTTGTTTTGCGGTATATGTGTTTGCATGAGTATTGGATGAAGGGATTTTTGCATGAGTGTGTGCGCTGCTGTGGGTGTAATTTTCCGTGTTGTTTTTTTTGCATGTGGTATTTTTCCTTTTTACGGTTGGTGACCTAACACCCCCCGCCACACGCCCTTGCGGCGGCTTGCGGGGTATTATGTAGATGTAGATGAGATAACTTCATAGAGACCCTAGTGAACACGAGAGAGATCAGACTACTCATGATTATTATTAACTTATGAATGTAATGAAAACTTTATAAGCATCTTACCACATGACTTCACCATAGATTCAATCAGTTCATTGCTTTCATTTGACATGGTAATATTAATTAAAGAGTTAAGAAATCAAAATTGTCGAAATTTAATTTTAATAATAATGTCATTACTTTTGGCAATAAAACTGATCAGTGGAAGCACAAAATATTATTTTCCAGGTCGTTAATTTGGTCTAAATTGCGAAATTCTTTGCCATCGCCCTCTGGGTTATGGCATCACTCGCTTCCATGCCCCCGTTCCGCTTGCGCCATTCCTTAGCCATAGATTATTTGAAATATGATTGAAGCCCAAACTGCTTACGTAATAACGGCACGTAATGAGGCACGCGTGCCTGCCCCATCAGGGGGGATAGATTCCGGTGCTCCACAAATCAGGTAACCGAGTTTATTTTCCTCGTGGGTGTTCTTCGCCATTATTTGAAATCAAGGACGACGAGCGGGCGTCATTCCAGGCCAGCATGTCATGTTAACGCATTGTGTAGCACCAAAAATTCGTCCTCTTCGTGGAGTGTAAGTGACAGATGCGGGGTGGACTCCTTTCATCCCGGCGGCGAAGGCGATCGCTCTCGGTACTCCACCTCGTTACCCCCGCGCCATCGCATCGGACCCAAACCCCGTCCACTGCGCCCGTTTCCTTTCTTACTTCTCTCGTCGAAGGGCCCCGATTCCCAATTCTTGAAAATGCCCGTCCCCACGTCTCCCCTGGCTCGAACGAAGAGAAATTAATGCTCTCCGAGGGGGTTGCATATCCAGGACAAAGGGGTTGACGAGGTGCCAGGGAGGGAAGAACCCTTCCCATTCGGATCGATAATGCTATTCAAGCGAGGGAGCTTTTTGAGGCGGGTTACTGGGAGGAGGGCATGCGAAGGGAGGGGCGGGAGGCGTTTGCAGGGTTTCAGGGGCGGCCGTTGATGGATGCCACATGCGTGGAGGCCCTTGAAGGATGCGGAGAAGGGTCGGGGTGGTCATGGTGGGAGGGTGAGGGAATGGAAGGGGCAGCCCATGGTTGCTTACCGTCAAACTCTACCGACCAACCCCACCCCCAAAGACCCCCTTAGGCCCACTCAATCGAATGATTGATTGAATGATTGCTTGACTGATGGATTGATTGCCTGGAAAATGTCTTTCAGGCCCTCGGAATACAAAAATGAGATAAAAAAATAGATTTACAATTCGAAACTTAAGCCTTTCCCTTCGGCTACTCGGTTAGGCCCGATACAAGAAACGAGGGTTGCGCAAATATTTGGAGAATACTGACTGTACATGAGTGTAGACTCATGTAGGATGCACATGGCGTTCGGAAATTCATGTTGAAGGATCAGTCACCCCCTTGCCATTTTAAGTACCGTCAGGTTAAAAGTAACCTATTAAGATTACGTATCATCAAAAAACATATGGCTGAGGTTCAACGATATTTCAATTCCATCCTGCATTCCATAGGTAAAGTAAGAATCCCATTCATAGTAAATTTCATTGCTTTGCTACCTTTTATCTTCCAACTAGGCTATTTCAAAAGTATCAAAAAATATTATCAAAGTGTTAAGCATTCTAAGCCTTAAAATTCAGTAAAAATTTAATTATTATTTTCTAAAACAATGTTTCAAAGTAATAATTCGAATATAACCTAAATTGATTTCCAACAAAGAGGGCGCCATAAGTTGGGTTAAATATTTTCTTTCAGAGCGGGAACAGAGGGTAGTCCTTGATGGCGCTAGTACCGACAGCGTTCGAGTCACGTCGGGGGTACCTCAGGGAAGTGTAATCGGGCCGTTGCTTTTCTTGATTTTTGTTAACGATTTGAACCACGAAGTGAAAAGTAAAATTAGGATGTTCGCGGGTGACACGGTGATCTATCGGGAGATATCTGGGGATGAGGATCGTTTTATTCTACCGCAGGATTTAGATTGCATTACTAAATGGTGTTCTAACTGGGGATTGACTCTAAATTATAATAAATGTTCAGTGCTAAATTTCGTTAAAAGATCAACGGGATTTGCTTACAAATTAGCTGGAGGTGACTTAGCAGTAGTTGATACGGTAAAATACCTAGGTGTCACATTCACAAAAGACTTAACTTGGGGGGATCACATACGTAAAGTCTGCGGTCAAGCATATAAAAAATTGGGATTCATTAGACGCGTTGTCGGCAAAAGTGACTCGAAGGTCAAGGAACGTTGTTACCACGCTCTTGTAAGGCCTCATTTAGAATACGCATGCAGCGTGTGGGATCCGAGTGAAAAAGGTCTCATTCGGGAAATTGAGAAGGTTCAACGCCGGGCAGCCCGTTTTGTAAAAAATTCCTACGATAAAACGCAAAGCGTCACCGAAATGCTCATGGATTTGGGGAGAAAATCATTGGCAGAGAGACGATTCAATGCAAGAGTGAAATTATTAAATAAATTTAGATCCGCATGTTTGAGCACCGAGGTCTCGCAAATTATTCGTACTCCTACATACATTAGTCGCTTGGATCATGCATATAAAATTCGGGAAATAGATGCCAGAACTAGCCGACTCAAGGACTCCTTCTTCCCACGGACAATACGGGATAGCAACTGCAGGGTTATAGATAGCAAAAATTCCACTTGCCACCCTCAGCGTCTAAAAAATAATTAGTTGTATTTAAATGCATGCTCTTCCACTAACCTTATGTGATTTGCTATAATAATCCATTCTTTCCGAATGACGTCATTCGTGTTCCGTTCATCTGTTTTTAATTCTCCCTTTCAATCCCTCGTCCCTCTCCGCGGGGGGAAATTCCTGCTACCTGCAAGGTTGGGTCGCATTCCCTGCCTTTTACAGACTCTTTGGGGGTAGAGTGTTTCGTGGTGCATTTTCATGTGGTAGTGATATTTCAATTTCTTGCTTGTTGTGTCCTTGCTTCCGTGTTGTAGGATGGCTTTCGTGCTGCATCATGGGGTGCAGTTTTTTAGTTGTTTTGCGGTATAGGTGTTTGCATGAGTATTGGATGAAGGGAATTTTGCATGAGTGTGTGCGCTGCTGTGGGTGTAATTTTCCGTGTTGTTTTTTTTGCATGTGGTATTTTTCCTTTTTACGGTTGGTGACCTAACACCCCCCGCCACACGCCCTTGCGGCGGCTTGCGGGGTATTATGTAGATGTAGATAACACCTAAAATGAATAAACATCCAAAAACTTCTAATTCTTCTAATTCTTTCTATATACTTAATCTAATTCTTTTAGCCAAATTTTCTCCCAAGGATCCCAAATAGGTTTTTAATATTTCTAAAGTGTCTTCGGTTTCTTACTATTATGATTTCTGATTGTTCGGAGAAAGAATGAGTATTTGTACCTATCTGTCCTGGAATCTATCTCCCTTAGTTTATCTTTGTGGTCTGATCTACGTAAGTAGTGTGGGGCCATTATAATTCCTTCAGTGTCATAGTTAAACTCGTTTGTTCTGAACCTTTCTAAAAGTCTAAGCCTCGCTTGTTCTCTCGAAGTTACATCTATGACTACTATTTGTTTGCGATTTGACAAGAAGTCTCTAATACAATAATTATTTTCTCATTGATCCCATAGTATTTAAGTTTATGCAACAATTTATTGCGTGGGACTTTGTCGAAGGCTTTTTTGAAATCCAGGAATGCTGCATCAACTTGTGTGTTGTTTTCTCTCGATCTAAGAATATCGTGAATGAAGAGACCAAGTTGTGTTTCGCAAGATCTGCTTTTCATAAATCCGTGCTGGTTGTGGATTAGTATTTTCCTACTATCAAGAAATCTCATAATTTTAGTGACAATAATGTGTTCCAATATTTTACAAGAGATCGATGTTAAAGAAATGGGTCGGTAATTGGTTGGTTTATCCCTATCCCCGATTTTATAGATGGGAGTTATATGGGCTAGCTTCCAGTCGCGAGGCACTGAGCCTTCTTCTATCGATTTTAGAAAAACAATATGTAAAAACGGGGCAAGGTCTTCAGCTAATTCCTTTAATATTCTAGCAGGTATTTCTTCCGGACCAGGTGCCTTGTGTGCTTTGATACTACGGAGCAGATGTACAATTCCCTGCTAGGTCAGGGTAAGATCGCTCATGTGTTCCCCGGGTGGGTGTGGAGGATCATTTGGTAGTGCGTTTGTGTTTTTGTTGTAGACGCTCTGGAAAAAATTGTTTAAAATATTTGCCTTTTTCACGCTATCTGTAATGATTTCTCCATTTTCCGTCTTCGAAGAGTGAACAGTGGGACGTTTACCCTGTATTTCCCTAACGTAGGACCAGAATGACTTTGGATTTTCCTCAAGATATTCGCTTAGCATTTTAGATTTAAAAGAGTGTAGTGCTGTGCGCATAATAATTTTTGTCTTACTACGACATTCTGTTAGTTGCTGTTTGGATGTATTCACATGAACTATATCGTCACTTTTTAAACTCCTTTTAAAATTTGACTGTAGCTTTCTTTGCTTTCTTAATGCCGATCTGACTTCCCCGTTGTACCATCTACGTTCCTTACTGTCGCATTTGAGTTTGGACGGGATGTACGTCTTCATTCCTTCGCGTAAAAGATTAAAGAAATAATTCCAAGTGTTCTCTGTATTTGTTGTCAGTGTTTTTGTCTTGTATTCTGGTATTTTTATGTTTAAATATTCCCTTAGTCCGTTAAAATTTGCCTTGTTGTATAGGTATATTTTACGCTTTTCTTTGTTTATTTTGACGAACTTAGTTTTTAACTGTATATAACAACATATGACCCACGTAAATTTAATAAAATTGGTGCCTCTACATACATAACAGATAGCAATGCAAGTGAATGTAATTCTTTTGTCTCTGTTCACCACGAATCGTCTCAAAACAGTTTTGTTAGCATACATAAAACCGAAAAACAAGAAGTTATTAGCCATATTAAAATTATAACATTAAACTGCCGCAGCATTAGAAACAAAATATCGGATATTGAACATATTTTTGTCAGTACAAACGCAGACATTGTAGTTGATAGAAAGTAGTTAATAGAAAGTTGGCTCACGGGCGATATAGCAAGCAATGGGGTTTTTCCAAACGGTTTCACAATTTACAGAAGGGCCAGACCAAATAGATTGGATGGGGGAGTATTCTTTGCAGTAAAGTTACATCTTAGTTGCCAACGATATGAATGCGACGTAAATGACATAGAAAGCGTTTGGTGCAAAATTAGGGATTACAATGGTAGAAGCCTATTCGTGTGTTCATTTTATAGACCCCCAGATTCTAACACAGATGTCCTACACAAGCTCGACGAATAAATATCCACTCTCAGCGACAGACACAACAACAGTAATATTATAATCGCTGGTGACATCAATCAACCGTCAATTGACTGGGACATGTACAGCGTACAAAAATCTGCCAAAAACCGAGATTCATGCCAAGAACTACTTCATATATTCACAAAACACTCCTGGGAACAAATTCTTAAATCACCAACACGGGGCCAAAACATACTAGATATCTCTGCGACTTCTATGCAAAAAATCATTAAAAAAACATTGAAATAATAGACGGAATCAGTGACCATAAGGCTATTCTTGTAGAGTTAAAAACTAAGTTCGTCAAAATAAACAAAGAAATACGTAAAATATACCCATAAAACAAGGAAAATTTTAACGGACTACGAGAATATTTAAAAATGAAATTACCAGAATACAAAACAAAACCACTGTCAACCAAAACAAAGAACACTTGGAATTATTTATTAAATATTTTACGCGAAGGAATGAAGACGTACATCCCGTCCAAACTCAAACTTAGTTTTTATGAATTCATCCAAACAGCAACTAAAAGAATGTCGTAGTAAGACGATAAGTACTATGCGCACAGCACTACACTCTTTATAATCTAAATGCTAAGCGAACATCTTGAGAAAAATCCAAAGTCATTCTGGTCCTACGTTAGGGAAATACAGTGTAAACGTCCAATGGAAAAAATAACAGTGGACCAACAAGGAATTCTAAAATTGCAGAATACAAGACTGGTATTTTTATGTTTAAATATTCCCTTAGTCCGTTAAAATTTGCCTTGTTGTATAGGTATATTTTACGCTTTTCTTTGTTTATTTTGACGAACTTACTTTTTAACTCTACAAGGATAGCCTTATGGTCACTGATTCTGACTATTATTTCAATGTTAGGAATGATTTCGGGCGTAGAAGTCGCAAAGATATCTAGTATGCTTTGGCCCCATGTTGGTAATTTAACAATTTGTTCTAAGGAGTTTTTTGTGAATATATGAAGGAGTTATTGGCATGAATCTCTGTTTTTGGCAGATTTTCGTGCGCAGTAGTTGTCCCAGTCAATTGACGGTAGATTTGTGTCACCAGCGATTATAGTAATACTGTTGCTTTCTCTGCTGCTGATAGTGGATATTTGTTCGTCGAGCTTGTGTAGAACATCTGTGTTAGAATATGGGGGTCTATAAAACAAACACACAAATAGGCTTCTGCCGTTGTAGTCCTTAGTGTTGCACCAAACGCTTTCAATGTAATCTACGTCGCATTCATATCGTTGGCTACTAAGATGTGATTTTACTGCTATGAATACTCCCACACCCAACCTATTTGGTCTGTCCTTCTGTAAATTGTGAAACCGTTTGGAAAAACCTCATTGTTTGCTATATCTCCCGTGGGCCAACTTTCCGTTCCAACTACTATGTCTGCGTTTGTACTGACAAAAATATGTTCAATATCCGATATTTTGTTTCTAATGCTACGGCAGTTTAATGTTATAATTTTAATATGGCTAATAACTTCTTGTTTTTCGGTTTTATGTACGCTACCAAAACTGTTCTGAGACGATTCGTGGTGAACAGAGACAAAAGAATTACATTCACTTGCATTGCTATCTGTTATGTATGTAGAGGCACCAATTTTATTAAATTTACGTGGGTTATATGTTGTTTTAACGCAAGTGTTTCTTTGTTCAATTTTTTGGGGGATTTGTGAGGCATTACCTGATCTGAATTGACAAAAAGCGGTGGATTCTACTTTATTTTTCCCAATATATGACCTACGCTCTTGCCTACCAGATATGCTAAACCCTCGAAACGTGTTCGTGTAACCTACGCGCTACCAACTGCGATCCCTCGGCAGTATAATGGACCCCGGAGCGATTAAGGGGTACCCGACACGATGAGAGGACGGGCCTCAGATCAACGAAGTCCACTCTGATTCCCCGGCAAAATCCCAGCAATCTCTGATTTAACCCCTCACTGCGGCTACAAACGAGCCTTCCGCGGTCTACACGCGGCAGAATACTACAGATAATTGATTTAATTGGGACCTTCAACTCTGCCTCGACTCGTTTCACCTCCCAGTGTATCTCCTTAAAGGAGCGCAGGATGTCTTAAGATCCAAGTTCCGAGGCGTCGTTTGTCCGGACATGAGCCACAATGCGTAGCTTGGAGCAGCCCGTATTACTGACGGGCGCCTTCACCGCCAGCGTCGCCTGGGGTACCCAGCCGCCTGGTATACCCCAGGACGACAAGAATCCAACACCTCCCTCCTGTTGGACTCTGCGGCGCAGCGGATTCATTATACGCCGGACATTGGAACTACCTAATGTAAAGGTTCCCTCCCTCCCCGACCGCTGATGCATTATCCTAGGCGGTGCCCTCGGAGTAGGGGTAGGGGCTGCAGGTACGGTGGTACTGTCATCCGACAGCACCTAGTACCTGTTGGAGACGGGTATGGTATCTGCCTCCGCAGAGTCCAATCCTTTCGCAAGCCGCAGCGTTACCTTCCCCTTGCCCCGTGAGACGACCCTCCAATCGTCCGACCGACGGACGTGAGACACTCACTTGTTGAGAAATTATTGTTCAGGTACAAAAGCCACCGAGCAACCATGCGGAGGAAGAGGTCGAGAGGATATACGATCAGTTAGAAGACACAATCGCGTGCGTTCCTGTAAGGAAACATTTGACACGGATAAGGGATCGGAATGATAAAGTAGGTGAAGGGCGAGATGAGGGTGATGAGGTAGGGGACTACGGTTTAGGGAAGAGGAAACCCACGGGGAGAATGCAGTTTAGTTTTGCAGGAGACAGAGGATAGTTATCATCAACACTTCCTTAAGACACCATAATACACGCAGGTATACATGGAAAATACCAGGTGACTCAAAGAGGTATTAGCTAGATTTTATTCTGGTAAGACGCAGCTTAAGGAACAGAGTGATGAATTTCCAGTTTCCCGGGAGCGGATGCGGACTCCGACAACAACTTAGTTTTCTGAAATCTAGCCTCTGTTTACAAAAGATAAGGCACAAAACAAAAATTATGTACATAAGATGGTGCTTGACCCAAGAGAATAAACCCGAATGTGTGTGTAAGTGTATATATATATATATATATATATATATATATATATATATATATATATATATATAGTACAATACACAGTAACACATAATATAGAAACACAAAAAAAAGGAGAACACTCACACGTATTTTCTTGATATTTCGACGGAAACAATCCGTCTTCCTCTGAAGATGTAGAAGTAATGACTGCTGGAATTGTTGAGGTGAGGGGTGCGAAAGAAAGGGAAGGGGGCCAGGGGAAGGGGAGAACGGGAGGCGAAGGAGGGGTGAAAGGAATGGTTGGGGAGAGGAAAGGGAGAGGGAAGGGGTGGAAGTAACAGTTTTAGGCCACTCCCATCAGTGAACGACATTGAGGCCCGGATGCTGATAGGCCATACAGATGTAAATGAAAGCCAATTCAAGGGTTTTTAATTCTATAGGGTTATCGGATGTGGGAAGGGACGCTAGGACGGAAACATTGTAACACTGGTTGAAGGGGGTATTATGATGGGAAGCATGTTTAGGGATGGGGAGACCCGCGGACGGGGAGGAGGGATTGCACGAGGCGCGGTGGTTGTTAATCCTAATGTTAAGTGGTGTGGAACATTGGCCTATGTAAAAGGACGGGCAGAGTTTACAGGTAAGAAGATAAACAACATTCTTGGAAGTGCAAGAGGAATAGGGGAAGGGCGGGAGAGAGTTGAATGGTGGGATGGAGTGGGGTGGAGTGGTGAAAATAGGGCAGGTTTTGCATCTTGCTCGATGACATGGAGTGGGTATGGCTCTGGGTGTGTGAGGGGATTTTGAGAGTGGCCTGGTGGATTTGAGGATATCTGCTAGGTTGGCGGGACGTTTGAAGGTGACTGAGGGGCAATTGGGGAGAAGGTTGGAGGAAGTGTTGTGATTTTTGAGGATGGGGAATAGGTCTTTGAGGATGACTTTGAGAGACTGAATGCCTGGGAAGTAGGTCGTACAGATTGAGAGAGGCTGGGAGTCTGTGGTTGACGCAGGCTTGGGGGTGTAGGAATGTTTAAGTATTTTTTTATGGAGGAGAGAATCAGGGTATCCTCGTTGGAGGAGGGAGTGGTGAAGGTTGTTAAGGTATTGGTTAAGGGATTCGGGATGGTTGCAAATGCGGTGACCGCGGATAGAAAGAGAGTAAGGGAGGGAGCGCTTGGTATGGGAGGGGTGACAACTGCTGTAATGAAGGTATTGCTGCTTATTAGTAGGTTTGGTGTGAACAGAGGTAAGGAATTTGTTGTTGCTGAGGGAAATATTAACATCGAGGAAGGTAATCTGAGAGGATGAAATGGTCGAGGTGAAAGACAAAGATGAGGAATCATTGAGTTTGGAGATGAAGGAATTTAGGGAATCTATGCCGTGTGGCCATAGTAGAAAGATGTCGTCAATGTATCGGAGCCACAGGAGAGGTTGCAGAGGATAGTTGGAAAGGAAAT
>NW_027287538.1:82687807-82885307 GCF_022747635.1 Hetaerina americana
GACCTACTGCCGAGAAAGCTACTAACGTTACCAACAATAAGTAATTGGTTCTCTTAATTTGCATGAAACCGATGTCCGAACTATGGCTCTGCAGACATTTGGTGGGATTTCCACTATCGGCAACTAATCGATGGGAGCTAACTTCCAGTCACGAGGAGCCGAGCCTTCTTCCATCCACTCACGATATTCTGAACTGGAGGAAATTTCTTCAGCATACATCTTAGAAATATATTTTGTTTTATTTTCTTAATAATTGTTAACAAACGCAGCAGAATTCTTCTGAATTAAAACATAGTAGTCAACGAAGGCCGACAGATCCTCACTGCCGATGATTTGCGGGAAGAAACATTAGGGCGATGTCAGATGTCGATTTAATGTTTTTGGGGAAACATAAAATTGATTATCGAGTAGGTGGAGTGAGGATGGGAATGTCTGTAGAGGAAAGGACTTCAGGCATACCATTATCCTTGGGGAAATGGGTGATTTTTGCTAAAATGCTAAGTCAGGGTATGGCTATGGGTTTGTATGTTTGTGGCTGAGAGTGGATATTTGGTCGTCGAGCTTGTATAGACCATCTTTATTAGAATATGGGAGTCTGTAAAATGAGCACACGAATGACTTCTGTCGTTGTTGTCCTTTATATTGCACCAAACGTTTTCTATGTCATTTAAGTCGCATTTATATCGTTGGCTACTAAGATGTGAATTTACAACTCTGAATACCCCCACCTAATCTATTAGGCCTATACCCTCTGTAAATTGTGAAATCGCTCGGAAAAACTTCACTGTTTACTATATCTCCCGTGAACCAACTCTCCGTTCCAGTTGCTCTGTATACCTTCGTGCTTACAAAAATATGTTCAATATCCGATATTTTGTATCTAATACTTCGGCAATTTAGTGTCATAATTTTTATTTGGTCAATATTTTTTTTTGTTTGACGGTTTTATGCATGCTCACAAAACTTTTTCGTGAGGATTCATGGTTAACAGAGGCAAAAGTATTACATTCCCTCGCATTTCTATCTTTTATGTATTTCGAGGCACCAATTTTATTAATGCTACGTGGGTTATACGTTGTTTTCCCGCAAGAGTTTACTTGTTCTATTCTTTTGAGATTTTAGAGGCATAACCTCATCTGAAGTGACAAAAAGAGCTGGGTTTTACGGTATTTATCCAAACACGAGGCATATTCATAAAGTAAGGGCCGTTTGATTATATTTAAATATTGACGCTTCAGAACACAATTTTACACCTGCAGCGCCATCTACTGATTCATTGAGAAGCTATAGAAGCATTTGTTTTGTTTCAGAAGTCGTTTGCTTGTCCGTGCATGCAAACGACAATGTCCGCGACAATCGTTCATCCCGCCAGCTGCGAAGTGCGTTGTTCTGTCATACGATTCTTGTATGGAAAAGAATTATCGGCTGCTGAAATTCATCGGGGGTTTAGCCTTGCTTATGGACTTACATTTATGAGTGAAGGAAAGGTTAGACAACGGCGCCGTGATCTCTAAAATGGACGAACAGATGTCCATGACGAAGAGCGAAGTGGCAGACCCAGAATTCTGACCAATGAAATTGTTTCGCAAGTGGAACAAAAACGGCGATGTGATCGTCGATTGACGATTAATGGCCAGGCTGGACAATTTCCTCAACTTGGACGTACTACTGTCTATAATATTGACATGGAAAACCTGGGACATCAAAAATTTTCTACAAAGTGGGTACCGAAAATGCTCACCGGCCACCACAAAGAGCAAAAAATGTCCAGTGGACGAGACAAAAACTCTCCGTTTGGCCGTTACCAACAAGATGGAGATGACTTGTTTTCTCGCATTGCTACCGGGGACGAGACGTGGATATCCTACATCAATCCAGAAACAAAACAGCGGTCGATGTAGTGACAACACTCATATTCACCACAACCGAAAAAGAGTAAGAAAACTCCGTACACAAGTCGAAAATTGATGGCTACCGTTTTGGGACACAAACGGTGTTCTTTTAGCGGATTTTATGGAACGTGGGAAAACAATCGCAGCTGATGTGTACTGCGAAACGCTCAACAAACTGAGAAGTGCGATTGAAAACAAACGACGCGGGAAACTGTCAACTGGCGTAATTCTCCTCCACCATAACGCGCGTCCTCACAATGCTGTTTAAGCCAATAAGAAAATTCAAGATTTTCGTTGGGAACTCTTAGACCATCCACCGTAGCCCTGACCTCGCACCTAGCGATTGCCTCCTCTGCTTGCACTTGAAACAGTGGCTCGGTGGACAACGCTTCGAAACCGAAGAGGAAGTCAAGAACGGCGTTGTCGATTGGTTCAACTTCAGGCGGCGAGCTTTTATGCAGAGGGGTTAAAGAAGCTAGTGCAGCGGTACGAAAAATTATTATAAGTGAACGGCGAATATTTAGAAAAGTGAAGTAGGTTTGTAGCTAACTAAAAGTGCCAATAAAATGAGTTTCATATGAGTGTATTTTTCCTGTGACCTAACGGCTCTTACTTTACGAACATGCCTCGTATAAGGCCTGCGCTCTTGCCTGCCAACTATGCCACACCCTCGAAACGTGTGGGGATCGAGATGGTGCGGGGGCTAACGTACTGGCTTCCCACCCTGAGGGCGCGGGTTCAAATCCCGGCGGTGTTGAATATTTTTCAGAGGTATCTCGATCCCTACTTGAGGTGCTTTGTGGAGGGCACTTTGAGTGAGTACGGTGTCCGTCGGATGGGACGTTAAGCTGCGGACCCCTTGGCACCTTTCGTAAAGAGTAGGCTAATGCCGACGCCGGGTTTCTCTCCACCCTTCATCCTTTCCTGTCCATCCCCTATGGCGCAAATGACCTTAGCTGTCGATCGCCTCCCCTAAAAACTACTACTACTCGAAACGTTTTCGTGTAACCTAGGCGCTACAAGCTGCGATGCCTCGGCAGTATAATGGATCCCGGAACGATTAAGAGGTGCCCGGCACGATGAGAAGACAGGCCTCAGATCAACGAAGTCCGCTCCAATTTTTCGACAAAATCCCAACAATATTTTGGTTAAACCCTCAATTCGGCTCGAGACGAGTCTTCGTCGGTCAATGAGCGGCACAATACTACAAACAGTTAATTTCATTCGGACTTATAACAACTCCGCCTCGACTTGTTGTCGAAGTGCATCTCCTAATCGGAGCGTAGGATCTCTTCGGGTCCACGTTCCGGGGCGTCGTTTGTCCTTACCTGAGCCACAATGCGTAGCTTAGAGCAAACTGTATTACTGACGGCCGCCTTCACCGGCTGCGGCGTTTGGGGTATTCCGCCGCCTGGTATACTCCTGGACGACAAGAATCCAACTTCTCCCTCCTGTTGGACTCTGCGTCGCCGAGGAGACAATATTCTCCGGATATTAGAACTACCAAATATCATGGTTTCCTCCTTGTCCGCCCAATGGTGTCTTAAAAATAGTTTTACAATTGGTTCTATGTTAACCGCCAGAATGTTATCTCCCGTTTATTATCAAATGATTGTGCGATTGGCACAGATTCTCTTCCTTCTCTTGTCACCCAAGTCTCACATCCATGGCGTTACTGGCCCAGGCCAAGATGTGTTTTGCTTCTGCGGAGGAAGCCTGGCTTTTCCCTCACCCCCAAAATCCCTTTCCCCGAGGCCCCTCAATGGATCACAACAGCCCCCGAGCCCTCTGCCCCATATCCTTCTCTCCTGCCTTCCCTGCCCCTCTCTCTCCGGGCGATTGGATAACCCTAGGGGCCGTCTGTTCTCGCAGGCTGACAGGCGGCCGAGGGGTGGGAACGGAATCCTGTTCCAAAGTGGGCAAGCGCACTGATTAATTCGTGAGTTACAGGAGACGGTTGCCACTCGAACTCCCAACGTATTACCCCCCTCTCTCCGCCGTGGGACGCAGGGAAGAAGTGGATGGTTTTGGCGGCGATAAGGGCGAATCCAAGCAGAGATGGGTCCCTGACAGCGGCGGAGGCTGCTCAAGTGACTCTGAAAGGGAGGAGGCCGAGAGGTGGAGGACTGGCCACGGTGTCTATCGTCGGCGTCCGTAATAAAGACTGCTACGTGGTTGTCTATCTAAGGCGGCCGAGGGGAGGCAGTGAAGGTTGCACGAGCATCCTCCATTTCTCGCTTGGGAATTAATGCTGGAAGCAAGGAAATTGGAGTGGGGAAGACAAATGCTGCACTTCAGTGTTGCAAAATAGAAGATGGTTTATATATACTAACGTCATTTTTTCATTGTTTCGTATCCCATCCTTTACGAAAACCGGAAGACTGCGACACAAAATAGTACATTGGGGCCATCAGATATATCTAAATTCGTTTTTTACTCACCACGATAAATTTTTCGTAGTCTTCTTATTCTTAATTTGATTATATAAGACCTGGAATACAGTCAAAATAAATGTCTAGGGTGAAAAAGAGACAAAAAGTTATTTCACAATCGATCCATGGTCCTAAATACTTGTTTAATCAAGATATAACGGGATAATCTGCTTTTAACGTTGGCAGCACGTTTTCGATTCTTTGAAAAAATTCCAGTGTATAAAATTAAATAGAATAAAAGATAATAGCGTACATATCTAATGAATTCAATGGGCGGAACACAGCTCCATTATTTTTAATGCATAATAAATTAATTTTTTACCTTCTGAAGCGCTGAAATTCACTCCTTAAAAGTAATCACAGCAGTCAATAGGACAATTTAATGTTTCTTTCAAAATTTTCATGCTGCAAAAATTATTTTATATGTTCTGCAATAACGCATCAAAAAATTATTTTTTAGAAAATATTTCAAATGTTTAAATTAGCCACAATATTGATAACAGTGGTAAATGGTTGAAATGCGATTCTGCGCCAACAATCAGTTGCTTGTATTTTGATAAGAGATTGATAAAAATGTAGTGTGCTAAAATATGTCATAGAAATGTGTTACAAATGAGCATATGATGATTATTATCGTCTAATTTTAACACTAATGGCATTACGGAATTATTTTCGTTGAGATAAATATCAAGATCATACCGATACATGAATACCGCAATATGGCACATTCAGATATATCGAGCAATAATTCAGGTGCTGCGCTTCAAATTTATCGATATCAACAATATCGTCATAAAAAATGCACAGTTTCATCGGGAATAACATCCATTTTAGCAATATGATTTGTACAGGGTTCGTCCGGAAAATAAGTGTACTGACTCCTGGGCTGGGGGCGCCTGGAGCGGCGCGCCTAGCACCGCTCTGACGGGCTGCGATTGGAGGGGGGTATGTTGGCAAGCGACGCTGAAAAAGGCAGTCGGCTCTGAGCTGTGGTGTAGTGAGCAGCTCTGTTAACGCGAACCTCCACGCTCGACCCACGTCACGGAACGCGATGCCGAAGTTTTTGGAGCAGCGTTATTCCATCAAATTTGCGGTAAAGCTTGGGAAATCGTCTACCGAAACTGTCGGTATGATTAACCAGGCTTACGGGGAGTCAGCCATGTCCAGAAACATGATCTTTCGGTGGCACAAGATGTTCGTGGAGGGCAGAGAAGAAGTCGACGACGAGTCTTCGAGAGGTTCCCGATAATGCCTTCGCGGGAGCGTTCCAGGAATGGGAACGTCGCTGGAACAAGTGTATCGACTCACAAGGGTCCTATTTTGAGGAATATTAGCTTAAGATATGTAAAAGTGTAATACATTTTTTTCCTGAGCTCAGTACACTTATTTTCCGGACGAACCCTGTATTGTCAATATCATTCAAATGTGTACCGACCATTTTATTACAGAAAAATATGGAGCTGGCGTTGAAGGTTCGTCATATCGGAACGCTTTCTACTATCTATTTGATACGCTACTACTTTCGATCGCTATATTTCTCTATGAAAATACCCTGACCACTGACGAGAGATCACGTTTGTTTGGCTTCATCGCTATTTATATCTGCTTACATGCAATGTGTTTTGTGAAGACAAAAACCTCCTCACCTTGAAATTTATTCATGTGTCACATATTCATGAAAAAAAACTTCATTTGTGTTCTTTTTAGTAGCTACAGCTATACATAAACCATCCTGCCAGCATTTGCAAACAATTGCTTACTGAAATAAATAAGATACGGAGAACAGACCACCAGATTCGCACAAAATTTATACGAAAGAACAAATATCGTCACACGTTTACTACAATATCTGGAATAGAAACCTTTAGACATGTAAAGAATCAAATATAGATTCAACTTTTGCAAAGATTTAGTATCATATAATCTACCCCCAATGACATCTGCTAGAAATAAAATTGCCCAAAAAATGTGGTTTTACCTAGTGCCTAGTTGATGATTTGTCTTAAATATATTTTAGCCGGGAAAAATCATTTCGTCATTTAAATGATGACCCTACAAAAAAGTGCCATTAGAGATTAATTTGTGATATCTGAATACCCGATTTGAGAGGAAAGGAAAACCAAGAATCCACAATGAATTCGCCAAATATCTATGGGAGCATTTGGTTGAGGAGACTCTGAAAGCAAAGAATATTATAGCTATCGTGAGCAGAAGACTGAGACATTGAAAATGAAAAATTTACGAGCAAGGTTACAGGACACCGAGAAAATATGCAGGATAGGACAGTATTGATGGAAATAATTAAGGAGAGTAATTTTCCTATAATTATTACATTAAATTAGGCTCTACTTCACATTGCTCAAAATGAGAGGGACATTTTATGGAGAGAGTAAGTATATTTTACTTGGCTTGTAAATTCCTCGCAGCTTTAAGACGTGACTCCCAGGTGAACTGTGCGGCATTGATTGATACTAGCTACTCTAGTTGGCCACTTTCAATCTGCTAAAATCAGCTTGTTAACCTTAGAGTTAGCACTCTTGTCTCTCATGTATATTTCAAAGTTTTGAATTAGAGGCAACTCTCCTTGTACGGAATGCAAAGACATCCGAGGGAGGGGTCGACGGGAAGGGACTCGGCGGCGCCTTCCCGACCTTCGTCCCCTGAGGTCCTCCTCGGAACGCCACAACGCTCCTTTCGTCTGAAGCATTGTCTCCTTTCCCACGAGAGCGTCGCCCCCCCCCCCCCCGTCCTTCCTTCTTCTTTTTCACGGTGTGCGGTAATTTATCCCACAGCGGCCCACTTTCACCATCTAATATGATTGCCACGCATATGCCCCCAATTGGACGCCGGGGGAACAATTATTTCATCTTTATTTACTTTTCCAACACGGCCATTACAGTTGGAAACTGTTCAGGCGCCTAATAAAACGCTATCGAGTGGGGGAGCATGGCCTGGGCGGGTGCGAGAGACGCCGTGAAGGCTGGTTGCTCTCTCCCAACCGCTGGGAACCCCTCCCCGGAACAACTTTCAATGAGAATTGAACGAAAAAACACACGGCCTCCTCTCCCGCCTCACACTCCCTCCCCCGGCCACTTCTCCCTTGACCCCGAGAACTTTTGCGGGGTGACATTACTACCGACCGTCCCCTTCTCAGGAGACGGGGGCGGTCGGCACCATTCCACCCCCTCTCCCGTTCTAGGAAATTACATCTGGCGAAAAGTATGAAAAGAAACTTTTTCGGAGAGAGAGAGAAACAGAGGGAGTCTTCTCATCCTACCTTTCTCCCAAGGCCTTCTTTTCATTTTATTTGTTCAGATATAATTCTCGAGTATCCTTAAACTCTCCCCTTTCGCCTCTATTTTTCGTTCATTCTCACCGCCGTTCATTAGGTTTCCCCTCCTTCTTCCCTCCTCGCCACTTCCTCTCTCTCCCCACCAATTTCTATTCGCCCAGTCTTTCTTCCCAGGACGCCTCAATAACGCGCTACATTAGTAATAAAAGGTTCATTCACAAGTTACAGCCGGCGTCCCTCAGGGCAGCACTACTGTTCATTTATCCTTTGTAATTTATGATATCACTTAAAATATACCGAGCAACGAGAGATTTTTGCTGACGAAACTATGGTTTAAAGGAAAATAGCGAACGACGCAGGTAGAAACGTACTGGCTTCTCTCCCTGAGGGCCCGGGTTCAAATCCTGGCATAGAATAATTTAATTTCAGTGGTATCCCTATCCCTACTTGAGTTGCTATGTGGAGGGCACTTCGAGTGAGTTCGCCGTCCGTGGGATGGGACGTTAAGGTGCGGACCCCTAGGCGCCTTCTGTTAAGAGTAGGCTAATGCCGACGCCGGGTTTCTCTCCACCCTTCCTCCTTTCCTATCCATCCCTAATGGGCCAAACGACCTCAGCTGTCGGTCGCCTTCCATGAAAAAAACTACTAACACCATCCCAACACATGGAGCATCAACAATAAAACATTCTCAATTCAGTTAATTCTTAATTTTAATTTTAAGTGTAGAAGTGTAGAATATGAAAATTCTTTTACTGTGCTTCGTGTAGAGTGAAATATATGTGGCAAGACGTAGATTACTAATGCGGCGAACATACGGAATTAATCTCACGAAAGAACACACCGCGTCTCACATTTTCTGCAACGTCTGTGATGGGAACCACAGTGCATGAGAAAACTCAGTGCAAAGTTAAACTAATAGCAACCATGTGGTTCATGAATAACAATAACCAATCGCGTGGCATTGAAACCGGGGCATAAGATATAGGGTCCGCACAATAAGTATCGGGACTGGTTCCAAAAATCAAAATTTATTGCAGTTATCATTACAATCACTTAATAATCTTCAAAATACATTCATCCTGCATTGATACACCTGTAGTTCGGCGCGTCTGCCACTCGTCAAAATCCCGCTGGATGTCGGTTTCCGGAATACTGTTCAGAGCCTTTGTTGTCGCCACTTGAACCGCCTCGATGGAGTCGACCCGATATCCTTTGAGCTCCTTTTGAGCTACCCTTTGAGGTAATAACGTTGTCGAGAAAATCTTCATCTTCTTGGACGCAGTCCAAAATTTCTTGCGAAATTTCCACCCGCGACAGTTTTTGTTCCTCGCTCAAGACTTTCGGCACCAGCTTCGCGCACACTTTCCTCATCGCAAGATCCTCTATTACAATGGTGTGGACGGTTCCCACTGAAAGGCCGGTCTCCTCACTGATAGGGGCGATGGTTATACGCCTGTCAGAGTGCAAAACATTTTCACTTTGGCTATCTGAATATCGGTTCGAGCGGTCGTCGGGCGTCCGACGCGGTGCTCGTCTTCGACGAGCTCCCGCCCTTCCTCAAACATTTTGTGCCCCTCAAAAACTCTAGTGCGGCTTAAGGCATCATCCCCATAAGCCTGTTTAATTAGTTCAAGGGTCTCCGACGCGCCTATTTGATGAGTTCAAGGGTCTCCGACGCGGATTTCACGAGTTGAACGCAAAATTTCACAGCGTAGCATTGCTCGAGTGAGTTCCCCGTCCGTGGGATGGGACGTTAAGTTGCGGACCCCTAGGCGCCTTTCGTTAAGAGTAGGCTAATGCCGACGCCGGGTTTCTCTCCACCCTTCATCCTTTCCTATCCAGCCCTAATGGTACAAATTACCTCAGCTGTCGGACGATGGTCCATGCTGGCGCGACGGCACCACAAACAATCACACATCACTAAAATCCACCTCCTGTCTCAACACATGCCCGGAGGCCACTGAACTGAAGTGCGCCTGAGTGGTATGGGACCCCTCTGACGAGCCGACCGGTCGGATCCCCATCCACCTCTCCGTTGAGGCTACAGCGAATCAGTCACGATATTTATTGTACGGATCCTGTATAGCTCAGCCCCCCAAAGACATCGCCAGGACAGAAAAATGTCAGAATATGAGACCGATAGACTGTCGAACGTTAAAACATTCGTTTTTCCCACGCACGATTCGCAATAACAACGCCATGTTGCATGAGAGCCCGCCATTTTCAATCAGTATCCTGAAGGCAGTATCCCAACGTTTTGGTTGAACTATAAAATGGAAATGAGCGCTATTCCTGTTCCTCACAGATGTTAGCCACCGCCCTCATTTGTAAAGGGAGTTATTAGGAGTTTGGCTAACCCCTGTTATTGCGTCTTTTCCTCTATGCTCCCCTTGATGGCTACTCGGATTGACCTCTTTGCTTCACCTCGTCCCTCTGCGCTGCGGCGTGTTTCCCTCTCTTCGGAGTGGGCGGCGGCCGACTTCACAAGCACTCTCCCCGCCCACCGATACCCTCCCGAGTTTTGGAGAATCCTTAATGGAACGTTAAATATTAATTCTGATCTCGTGTCCGTGTCTATTCCCCTTTTTGCATCCGACCCTCGAATCTTGTCAACAAGGGGATCTTTGGGAGAAGTAAGTGATTGGATTGGGAACCTTTCCCTTCCTCCCTCCCGTTCCACAACCTCGAGTCGTCCTTCTATCCCTAGCAAGTCCCTTCCCACTTCTCTTTCATAAAATAATGGTGCGGCATGAAACGGTATTCGTTTCAGGTTTTGGTCGGTCTCTTACGTGGCATGAAATCGGTTTGTGGAGTTCGGGGGGCTGGCGAGGAAGCGAGCGAGTTGGAAGGGTGCGTTCTTTTTTCTCTTCCGCCACTCTCTCTCCTTTTTATAATTTCGAAATTCCCTATATCTACATCTACATAATACCCCGAAAGCCGCCGCAAGGGCGTGTGGCGGGGGGTGTTAGGTCACCAACCGTAAAAAGGAACAAAACCATATGCAAAACAACAACGTGGAAAATTACACCCACAGCAGCGTACACACTCATGCAAATATCCCTTCATCCAACACTCATGCAAACACATATACCGCAAACCAACAAAATACTGCACCCTAGGATGCAGCACAAAAGCCATCCTACAACACGCAAGCCAGAACGCAGCAAGCAAGAATGTAAAACATCACTACCACATGAATATGCACCACAAAACACTCTACCCCCCGAAGAGACTGTAAAAGGCAGGGAATGCGACCCAACGTTGCAGGTAGCAGGAATTTCCCCCCGCGGAGAGGGACGAGGGATTGATAGGGAAACTTAAAAACAGATGAACAGAACACTAACGAGGTCATTCGGAAAGAATGATGGATGGAGATCGCCTCGGGATCGGGATGGAGATACCCTCGGATGAGGTAATAAATATTTCGGAGCGAGATTCATGGGACTTAATTCTACTTTTGCCCAACGATTTCAAATTAATACTTCGAAAATATTTTACGTTTCCACATTCTGTTTGTGTTAGACGCAAATGTATACCCCATCGGGAGGTGTGCTATTCCTATTTTACGGGATACAGTGTTCTTTTTAATTATGCTTTACAATATTGAATAATGTCAACCTTATCCATTAATTTAATATCCAATGCGAACGTGTGGTTTCTTCCTGGATATTTTGATATGTATGCTTTGAGTAAAAGGGAATATAAAACAAAGGTGCCAGAAGTGGTTCTGCGGGGGGAAGAAGAAAGAAGGATGAAATCAAAATTGAAATAATGTGGAAAAATATTTTTAATTCATATTGTGATTTCAATTTTTTCATAAAAGTCAGCCAAATTCAATGATGCCGTCACAATGTTAGAAAGCCGAAAAGATAAATGTGCTGCCTTTAGGCGAACGAGGAATAGCAGCAAAGCAGATTCAAAATTGGGGACGTGTGCTGAACTCAGATTTCACGATGAAGAATTTCCTGCGAGCCAATTCACATTTCCCTCCCTTTGGAGAATTTCTAAACAGCCGTTTAAATATGTTCCAGTGGTCTGAGCTACCTCAGACTAATGTTAACATCTATCGCCCTCGCCACTTTTCACTGATGAGAAGGGGTGGGGAAAATGGGAAAAGAGAAGTGATGGCGGGGAACCTTTTGCTAACGACGCCGCTCTCAAAGTAAGTCCAGATGTTTTCATTTTATTTCAAACAGTTTGTTTGAGTCCGGGCTGAAAAATCATCGAGAATGACATGGTATGCTTCATATGATCCCGAGGAATGATAGATTATGTGAATTATGTAAATGCGTCTCTTTCTTGAGTGAATAATTCTATCAGGGACGAGGAGAAGCACTTGTGGGGTAGATCGTATATGATCCCCGTTATCTCGAGAGGTGTGCGCAGTTGCATATGGGATTTTGCTGATTACCTTGGACAATATGAGAAAACCGCACTTCGTCGGGGACTGATGCTTCCATCGTATAGTTCTCGAACACAGTAAAATGTAATGCAAATGCCATAATCAATATTCAAAGGACCCAATTAAATTGCAAAATTCCTGAAGACATCATGTAAAGCAGATCTTACATGATAAAGGCCAGTGCCCTAACTCTCTCTGTTACATGCCACGGTGTTGACTAGCAGGGTATAACATACTTCTACGTTTACCTGCTACCCTGAAAGCCACCATAGGGTGTGTGGAAAGGGGATAAAAGAAGGTTGATGAAATATTTTAAAGGTTATAAGAAATTTACCTTGGCTTAAACGTAAAATTCGTAAACGTTAAAAAGCTCATTTGATGTCAATATTAATATTTCTCGAAAATCATTTTTTTCCATTAAATTAAAGCTTAATTGCTTTTCCATTCACTTTTTTTTGGGACTTATTATTTTTTTTGACTTTTTATAAATACATTTATTTGAATTTGTATCATAATATTTCGCTAAATGGAACATACATAAATATGGAAAATGAGCGATACAATTGGGATTTTCTGATTATTTGGAGCTGAAAAGAACATTTTATGCTCCAAAACCCTAAACGCCCTATTAATTTTTCTTGTCATGCTGCTAAGAAAAGTATGAGTTTGAATATCTTTCGGAGTACGGAGTTCCTCGACTCGCTGGTGAGTAACTTTCTCCAACCTGCGAATCATTGAAGCGGAAACATGGAGTGTTGAATCAAACTCGGGAGTGATCCAGTTGAAAGTCAAGTGTGGATGGCGAAACGTAATGGGAGGTGGAATAGGGGATATTTGCACGTGATGCGATTTGGTGGACGGGAGAGAAGTAGAAGCGTGTAGAGCGAAGAAATTAAGAAGGAATGCCGTTGGTGTTTGAGGGGTGGTTCGGAGGAGGGGAGGCGGGAATCCCTCTCGCCCACTCCGCCCGATTTCTTTCCGAGGAATCCCTGCTCCTCCCATTTAGCGGTGCTGGCCCCATCCACTCCCTTTCGGATAACCCATGGAGATCCCTGCAACCTCCCGCTCAACCGCCCGCCCGCTCGACATTCTTTCTTTTGAGAGAGAGCCGCGCGCGAGCTCTCTCTCTCCCCCGAGTGAGAGAGGGCGGGCGTCTCTCGTGAGTAGAGGGAAAGGAGGAAGGCAGAAAGGAGGCCGAAACGGTAGCAAGGGGAGGAAGGAATTGCGCTTCTCATCCGATTGAACTGACGGAGGAAAAGGGGCTATCGATGAACAGGGTCGGTAAGGGTCTGGCGAGAGGGGCGATCTCTGGGGCTCCGCGAAATGATATCGGAATCATATCGATGAGATTCGAATAAGTATAAGTGATGCTTGACAAATATGACGATGCGCAGTTAGGCTTACGTTAGCATCTATATATTTTAATTAAATTAATTTTTAATATGAGTCAAAATGATTTCAATCAAAGATAGCTTATGGACGAGTTTCGGATGAAGACCTCGGCTCTTTTAACGCCTGGTCGAAAGAGATATACCTCCTGGTGCATAATGTGAAGATGAGCTCGATCCCTTCGGAATCGTGTTACTACCCTGCCGATCTGGAATACCGAAGTACGCAACTGTAGAATTAACACAAGGACGAAATTTGTATTTCTAATTACGTATTGGTACATTTTGATACAGACATATCTGTAACTATGACAAAATTGTCTCCTTCCCTTCTCAAGCAGCTTCGACATAAATGAGCAGAGCTGGGGATGATTAGTTTTACCAAGTTATCCGCTCGAGAGCTTCGTACAGGGGCAAGTGTGGAGTATAGGAAGGTTGTGGGAGAGAGAGTTGGGAAGCATACGGGACGCTGACAACGTGCCTAAAAGAATGTGCCCCGGAAAAATAAAAAGCTCTCTGCCAAGGTGTGTGTGTGTTTGAGTATATGCACCCGGGCTCAGTAAGCGATGGAGGAGACGGGTCTCAATGTCATTTTTTATATTATTTTCGTGCTAATTGTTATAAAAGAAAGAGGATTAGTATTAGAGTTCTATATTTGAAAAACAAGACGCTAAAAAGTAATTTGCTGCCCGCTTTGTGAGCAGGAGCAACTGGTGAACTGAGAGTGTCTCATTATTATAATTATATTATGTCTTTCACGGTTCGTGACCTTACACCCCACGCCACACTCCCTTACGGCGGCTTGTGGGGTATTATGTAGATGTAGATATATTACTACATGACTTGGGATTACCTCATTCTCCCGAATGGTACCCTGCAAGCCACCGCTAGGATCCAGAGGCTATGATCACGCCCCGCTACGGGTGTGATCAGACAGAGCCTCTGGAGACATCGAATAAACGCATCAGCGTCGTGCAGAGTCATCACTCTTACAATTTTACTTCTAACACGAGGGCGCCGAATGCATTGGGGTACATTTGCGTACACCCAATTCACGACCTCACCACAAGGAGAGGTAAACACAAAACGAAACACACAATGTTTAGTTGTGTGTTTACCCCTCCTCGTGCTGAGGAGAGGTATTCCGCATTTCCGCATTTTACGGGCGCGTTCGTTTTGCGTTAATGCTGTCTACGCCACACGCCCCTGCTGTTATCTTCTGTATGGTCGCGGAACATGGTCGAAATGCACCCGTTTTGCCAGATTTAGCCGCAGTGACCTGTCGAGTACAAATCCAGCCGCAATAATTGAGTGATATCAAGTGATAAGGTAGAGAGGGAAAATACTGATCTTCAAGATTTCACGGGTAAAAATCAAAGGAGCAAGGGAAACGTGTTTTCATATCCTGATTGGGCACCATTGCACCATGCCTGCTATTGCCAAGCCCCTCCAAACTCGCTACCCACCTCTTCGGAGGGGGCCTTCACCATTGGGGCCGATTTCTCCCCGATTCAGTTTCGGAAAAGGTTTCTCCGCCTCTGCATGTGTGCATCGAGCGAGGCGGGGTGGCAAGATAGAGGGGAAGTTATCACCTGATCAGGAGGGCGGGGTGGGGGGCTGGCAGGCGGAGGTCATCGGCGGAGGAAGGGAAGGAAACGAAGGTAAGACGAAGGGAGGGGGCGGTAGAGGAAGAGGTTATGAGTTAAGTAGTTTCGAGGGCTCCCGGAGTCGGGAGAGGCTGGGTTAGTGGGAGGGGGGGGCACGACCTCACCACCACCACCACTGCCTCTGCTCTAAGAGTCGGAAGTGAAAAGGGTGTTCGTGTGCGTTGGTGGTCGGGAGTTGCCTCTCAAAGGAGGAAATGGAAACGTTGAGAGGGTGGGGCTGGGGGTTGGGTTCGGCTGCTCTCTGAGAGAAGAGATCTGGAACGGAAATGGCTCCGTTCCTCCCCTCCGTCCCTCTCCCCACACCCTTTTTCTTCTCCTTCCGAAGCAGAAGTGCTTTATGGCTTTATTATGCTCTCTCTCTCTCACACAGCTTCCCATTCCTCCCATCTTTCCCTTCCTTTTGCTGCACTCGCCGTCCTTCGTTGCCTGGGTCGGCGGCGTCTTCACGGTAAGGTGATATTTTCCACGCGTAGAAATGCGACCAGCCAAAGACATCACACCAGGCACGCATTTGTTTTGCAAAATGTGTGATAACTGGTTGGTAAATAGTTCTTTTATAATGATGCTCAATCTAGAGCTCTCCAACTCCACAAGCCCATTTCAGTTCAATTTTTGGACGTACCAACATACACGTATGTCATGATTAAATCGGATCCGCGAAAATGAGCCGTAAAATTCTGCGTGAAACTCTTTAGTTGATTATCAAGGCTTACAATAAGAATGCTATGGAAGGCACCACGTGCAATGAGTGGTTCATCCGGTTCAAAAAGGAGCGGCAATCAGTGGAAGACGACGAGCGTCCCGGAAGACCATCGACGTGGACTGATGACCCCCAAGATCTCGTTCGTACAATCGACGTTTGATTGCAATATAGCTTGCAGAACATTGTAGCGCCTCGATTGGTGCGTGTTATTAAAGTCTGACGGCAAAATGGAGGGTGCATCGAGTCGCCGCCAAACTCGTGCCTCGCCTGATGACATCAGACCAGAAACACCATCGAGTTCAAGTGCCTGATGGGAACTATTTGATCGAGCGGAAGAGGATGAAACCTTCTTGTCCAGGGTCATAACAGGTGATGATGAGTCATGGGTGTATGGATAAGGGATAGAAACAAAAGTGAAATGTTCACAATGGATCAGTGAAACATCCCCCCGCCGCCCCAAATAAGCCCGACAAGTTCGCTCGAATGCCAAGGTGATGTTGACTGTTTTTACCCGTATGTTCACCCCAAAAACTCCGTCTCTCAGAACTCGTGGGTGTTCAGCCAAAAACAAGACCGCTGTGCTTCCCGCCCTACCCACCAGACCTGGCCCCATATGGCTCCTTCCTGTTCCCCAAAATAAACATCGCTAAAAGGGGAAAATATTTACCTCCATTCCAGAAAGAGCTTATATGCATTCCGGAGAAGCGCTGCAGTACTGTTTCAAAGCATGAAAACACCGTTGGGATAAGTGTATGCGTTGGGGAGCATACCACTTTATGCGGGCTAGTGACCAATGATTCAAAGTGAAATATTTTTTGCCATTAAAAAGTTCGCGAACTTGTTGAACAGACCTAGTTAATTGATTACCTTAATTTGTCAACCTTATTAACGAGATTGGAGTGTTTTAATCAATTAGCCCATATTATGGCTCCTCGGGACGACATTTTTCGTTGATTCTCATGTAAAAGTGAATCTCATCCCCATTTTTGTATTTCTACCTGCCTTCGTACTTTCAGCAGCACATTGGCGGCACATTATGCAACAATGGAAGGATTATAGCACTCTATCTTTGCAAGCTTACATGGTCTATTGCCCTCAAATTCGAGCTTTTTCACAAAATATTCGCCAGTCGTGATTATTGCGTACGGAGTTACCCACATTCAATTATAATTAACGATTTGACTGCCGCACTTCTTAATTCATTTTCATGTCGCATTTAGTTATTTTTTCAAGACAAGGGCCGCAGTTTACTATTCGCTCAAAGCGATCCCAATGCCTCCCAATCCCAATCCCTCTTCACATTTATTTTCGCGATAAAGGAAATGTAATTGCAAGGTTCTACAATCTTTTTATTTTCCTCTGTTTTGTGGAAAATAAATTGTGAAACCTTGCTAATCCGTTTTCTTTTCTATTATGTATGAAGGAGTAGCATCATACTATATTTCGCCAGATACCATTACATGCATTTCTTTTCTCCGGTGCCATTGTCACTGCCCATTCTCCCTCTTCTGCCCCTTCAATTGTTTTCCTGTTTCTTTCTTGAATATGACCGCCCCAGAAAGGGTGGCAGCGGCGATATCCTTATCAAGTGCCACCGAAACCGGTCCAAGGGTGATTAATGACGTATTTATATTCTGAAGAAAGTTGATAATACGGTTGACGATTTCCTCTTTATTCTTGGGAATTGGTTTTTTTCCAGTAGAAATACCTCACATGTTTACTATAAAATTAAAGGCAAGAATCAAAGAACCATGCATGTTTGTTTCCTTTATTGACTCCCAGCAATAGGCGTGCACTATTCCAAGAAACTGCGGGAGATGCCGCAACAGCGACTCGTAACGGAGTCATCCGCTAATATGCATTTCCCAAATTAAAATTAAATATTCGAAGTTTCTAATTAAAAAAATTCAAAGTGAAAAAAAAATCAAATTAAAATTGCAGAGTTTAAGAGGACGCCTCGATAGCTTAACCAGCTAAAGGCACTATAGTAATAGCCCTCGGCTAGGCATCGAGGGATCCGGGTTCAAATCACGGTGAAGGCGAATGATTTTTAATCTTTGAAATTTTTGCATATGTGCAATAGATATATCCCTGACCCGCGTCCGCCTCCTCAACCAGATAGTCTTCCCAAGGATATGGTATGTGGCCCATCTGTGGCCCTTACCCACTAAATACAACGCATACTTTATTAGAGTGACCAACCAAATGATCTGGAATGGCTACGAAAAGAATGTGTCCCGAAACCAGCTCCATGGCTCGTTTGAGCAGGGTGGCCTCAATTTAACCGATAAAGCTCTAAAGGCGAAGGTGGTCTATGCGAAGCTTAGCCAGCGAATCCTCGGCGGTGACGACGCGTGGCGCAAGGCACTCCTCAAGGACGCGTGGCAGGAACTCGCGCGCGACGTATGCCACCGGAGGGCTTTTGATGAAACGAAAAAGGTCGCTTCTCTCCTGCGAGATGGAGTAGCAATTCGGGTCAAGGCCCTGTATGTCAGAGCGCTTACCGAGCAGCAACAAAATACATCAAAAAGAACGATTTCTTGGAAACACTGGGTGACCAGCAGGGCGAACGATGAGGCACGTAGTGGAATGTTTAACCTAATCGCGAACACAGTAATGACGAGGAAAGTGAGGCAACACCTTCAGCTAGCTGATTCGCCCCTTTGTCCGTCATGCGGTCGAATAGACAACGTCGCGCATCTGATCCTGGGATGCAACGATAAAATCAGAGAATGGGAAGCTCTAAAAAAGATCTATAAAACCTGGGACGTGTTCGGTGGTGGTGCCATTACCGACATAAATCTGATCACCTTGAACTTTCGGCTCTTTCCGAGCTTCAAATCCTTCATAATGACCTCCCTAATCGTGGAATTCACACAGATGAGAACCGCGAATAAACATTCCGCTAAAGGCATGCAAGCATTGGTGGAACGGATGTGGCTGCCCCCGGTACCGGACACACTTCGTCCGTGGTTAAAAAGTTGTTTTTCTGAATAACTGTGCTTCAAAGCTATCAATAATTCCAACCAAATGTAAAGTTCCGCTGCTAATCCAAATATTTCCTTCTATATTTTGTGAACCCTGCCTTCATTATTACCTTCCACAGTATTGATCATGGTCACAATTGTTTTATGCAAAGTTTATGAATGTATGTCTACGTAAATATGTAACCATAATAAGAAAAAAATGTGCTGTAACCATAATCTGTAAGCTGACAATGTGTACAATGTAAACACTAGCAGTGTAACATACTAGACCGAATAAAACTAAATTGAACCATAGTTAAACGGGCTAATGCACTCGACCGGATATCGAGGGATCTTGGTTCGAATCCCAGTCAAGGCGAATGATTTTTTCACTCTGAAATTGTTGCATTATGAATGCTTGTTCGTGGGCGAGCGGTGCCAAGGATTTCCAGCCGGGAGCAAGGGTTGTCGGGAGGCGGGGAGAAGCCTGGCTGTCTCGCCCCTCCTCCCCCACCCTACCTCTATCAAAGGCCGGCAGCCCAATGGCCGTTAATTCGGCGCTGCGGGGGCGCGCGTGTAATCTCGAGTATTAATTTTGAATCGCGGGCGGTTTAGGGAGTCTCCTCGCCACGAGATGCGGGATTAGCAGCGGGCGGCGGGATGACGCCAAAGACTTTGTGGCGGAGGGGAGAGAAAACTGTCGGCCCCTATCCAGGGGGAGTCGGGTCGTGCATTCATCCGCGAGATCTACTCGACGCCTCCGTTCCCCTTTGCTTCCATTTCGGTGCGAGCGGAAGGATTCCAATGACGGGGACCACTGCTCCGCCCCCTGTCCCCACCAGAGCCAGGATTGAATCCACGCGTGCGAATCTGGGATATCATGTCCACTTCGCCTCCTCTCAGTGGCGCGGGAGACTTGCGAGATAGGTTAGAGAGACCGTTTGGCAATGAAGTCGGCCAGAGGGAGTTGAAACTCATAGCGACGTATATTTAATGAAAACCTCTCTCATCAGAGGGAGCGCTTTACACCTGGACTCATTCGACGGCGGTGCAAAACTCAGACCAAGGAAATATTTAAAGAAACATAAAAAACAATGACATAATGTCAGTTACATACTGGTTTCATTGTAAGCATCCCTTTAGCAAATCCGCTGGCAAATAATGTCTATCACGGTAATTGCTGCCACAAAAAGTTTGTATTGTCATATTTCAAAATTGTTTAGGAGCATTTCAACGTGATGTTAACCTAAAAACATTCATTTAATCAATTGTTTGAGTATCATGAGAGTAATCACTGCTGCTGCACCGACATAGGTACTGCCAATTTGAAAGTAAGCAAAGTAAATGTTTTAAAGGGTCAACTGTATTGTACTGTATTTTGTAAGATCAATGACAATCTTTAATTATTATGTGTATTTATTGGCATTTTTAGTTTTCTAAATAACGTTTGCTCTACATAAATGAGAGGCCAGGCGATTGGCCGCAAGAGTCTTGGGTATATTTACTTTATTACTAGAATTTTCATTCAAAGTTATATTTAAACAAATATTCGGCGTATTATTTAGATAAGAATTGCCTTCAAATATGCATTTAAAAGAAAAATTGTGAAAAATAAGGCAGTCAAAACATATCAACCTAAAATATCCATGTTTAATTAATACCTAAGTACACCATCTAGAATGTTAAGCAATTGATAAACTCCATCCTTAATTATGAAATTTCACTCTTCCCGTTAAACTACAATTGAGCATGCCGCATGTAATTGAGAACAGTTAGATACAATCAGTTGGGAACTATTGGATACAGTTGTACTCCCTCAAGTCTAAAATCAAAGATTGGATCTTAAAATGCGTACTAGTGAAAAGCATCGGTCCAAAGAACCGAACGATAAAATAGTGATAGCAACGACACAAAGTTAAAATACCATAAGCATGAGAGAAAGAGATCTCTTCGCTACCTACAAATCCATTTTAATGCTCGTCATAGTAATTGCATTAATGAAACCTAGAATTCGAGCACCTAAACACATGAATATATATTTACCATATTTTGAGGGAACTTTCTCATGTATAACCTTGAACTCGGAATCCTAGTGGAAATTTGATCTTTAGAGGTCACCGTTTGATCTAGTTGAGACTGTGAGCCAAAATAATAGTTCTCCCTACTCTCCCCAAGGAGAGATCTATGAACAATCCCTGCTATACATCAACATTATCGCAGGGGAAAAGTGAAGACTTCTACATGATGATCCTGAGCGGTAGGTGATACTGAATGTGGTACTCCTCGTCAGGTCCTGTTTCCACACCGCACTGAGTGTAAATCAATTAGCGCGTGTAGTTTTGATTAAATTTTTCACTCGTTTGGAAGTTATTTTTGGCTATTGCGAAGGAAAAGGCGATAAATGCCTCCGACTGGGGAAATTGTAGTGGGGAAATGATAATTCGTAAATATAAGTCATTGCTTACTCTCCGCTTTTATTGTAAAAATATATATTTCTAAAAACTTTCGTTGTTTCATTTCATACGTAGTGTGGTAATGCTGAAATCAATCAAAGTATTTTAAATGATTTTAGAGTAGTTCCATTCGCAACAAATGCATTTGGAAGCAGGTGGTGTGCAGATTTACCTTTGTACTTATGTCCCTGTTTTCCTGGACTGGAGAGCACTTCCCACTGCTGAACAAATGGGATGGAAACAAGAATAGGACGTCTTGATGCTTTAAAAGAACTGCGCGTTAGGTGCGTAATTAAATGTGATGACGTGGAAGCTTTCATCTCTTGGTTTTCTTGCGACACATTTAGTGTGTGTTTTCTCCTCTCGTCATAAAAATTCTCGCGTCGACCAGACCTCAAGGACGATAGAGTTAGCCAATCGATGGCATTTCTTATACTTGGCATTTCGTTTGTTTGAGGCTCTTTGCCATCAGGCGAGGATCCGAAAGGAGAAGAGCAGCGAGGGCAAGAAGGATTCGGAGGGTTTAAGGTGCAGGCGAGCGGGATTATGACCCCGAGGTATCCCCGAGGATTCTCGGGGGCGCACGGGATTCCGCCGCGGTCGCCAAAATTGGCGCATCCCGACCAAAAGGGATTAACAGCGAGAGGGCGCAGATTGTCTCCGGATTGCGGGACCCCTCTGCAGAAACTGCCCTGACCTCGAGGGAAATGTTGCATTAGCGTACCCTCCTCAATATTAAATTGAGGCGTTCTTCTCGCAGGAGATAAATTTAATAGAGATGGCGCTTCAAAAATATTCGGCCAAGCTTCGGAGCGCTCAAGAAGTTCAGTTATGCCCCCTCGTACTTATCTTTCGGGGTTAAGAACCCGCTGTCAACAGAGCATTCATTACATGGGCAGGAGCCGTGCACTCTGGTGCAGGCACCTACCTACTGTACTAACTATAGGTCGGTGGGTGTAGTTGGTGTCGCCGAACAGTAATCACTTCATTCGAATATTCTATGATACTTTTTTTTCTTTTTGCATATATTTAGAGATCTTTTTAGGGTAATCCTTTGGTATAAGTTCTAATTGACCATATTTTATGTATTATGTGGACACATTCACGCGCGGGTGTATTCCATTTGCATTGTAATTAACTTCGAAAACCACAAACTGTTTGGCTACCCAGATGTTTTCAAAGATCACAGGCAACGTAGAGAAACCATAGCAAACATGGCACTGCATTTGAAGTTTGTTTTCCGACGCAGAATTATCATTCATAAATTTATTTCTCGCGAATGGTTTAATTGGAGATTTGAACAGTTTTCATTTGATGAGCTCATTTGCTTTAAAAAATGAGATGCGTTAACATTTATGCTAGAGCTAATAGGTTTTCCGTTAACTACACCTAAGTATTGCTTCAGGTGACGATGTGATGCAATATTATTCATTTAATGTGGCCTCTACGTCAAAGCTGATACTGGAATGAAATGGAGAATTGGGGACGAGGAATGATGAGATGTTGGCGGGTTCACGTTTAATATCATTGTGAAAGTAGCCGACTCCAATGACTCGACATCTGGTATGCTATTATTGGAAAAATTTTCAATTAATTTGGTTTTTATTATTTAAAGTTATATTTTCTTTTAATTTTTTATCCAAGCGTACTTTAGTGGAAAGTATTGTTCTAATGAAAACTCCATTTAAACGGAAATAGACGTTTTGGACAATGCTAGAATGAAGTCCATCTACATCTGCATAATATCCTACAAGCCGCCGCGAGGGCGTGTAGTGGGGGGTGTTAGATTACCAACCATTCATGCAAAATCACAATCATGCCATCTCTACACACACATTAGTCTTGGAATAATTAGACTAGCTATAGAGATGTATATCCCTACTAAAGAGAATAAACGATAGTAATGAAACACGATGGCGCCACAGTGAGGAGGGAAGGGGTTTAAGACAACAAAAGAAGTTGCACTCGATATGAAAAAAAATTTGAAAAACGGCCAAGGAGCGACTTCTGAAAGTAAACGAAAAAAATAATTTACAAATAGTTGGAAAAAAAGATTGTACTGCAAAGCGCCTTAATAAATTTCAAAAGAAAAATTTGGTGCGACTACTGGGAGAATGTCCGCAAGGTCGTACGGCAGGGAATTGCAGGAAAAGCGTCCAGCTACAAAGCCCCCCAAAGGCAGCAATATTGATATACAGGTTGCGGCCACATGATTTCCTTTTTTTAAGGGGGAATTGCTTTATAAATAAGAAATTTATCATCCCGCACCGTGTACTAGAGACAGCAACCAAAAAGCGAATGTTTTAAATACTGTCTTTCAAAGCACCACAGTGAAAGACCAGCGAAAGACCAGAAAGACCAAGACTCTCTTTCACACCAGTGAAAGAGAGTTACCCAGTGAAGGCCACGTACTTACTATCGCAAAGAGGGATGACATTAGAAATGCACACGAAGGTATCACGAAACAACTACTACAATAAAAAACACAACCAAACTTTACCAACTTACACACTTGGAGGTGTTCGGGTGAGCGTGGTGGATGAAGTAAAATACTTGGGGGTCACCGTTGCATCGGATCTTTCCTGGGGAAAACGTATACGCAATATTTATAGAGGGGCACTATAAAAGCTGACACTCGTGAAACTTATATTTGCAAGTAGTAGTGATGAAAAATTGAAGGAAACGTGATATTTATCTTTTTAAAAACGCGTATGCGGCGAGCGTATGGATCCATTTTAAAAACATTAATTACAGAACTGAATATGGTACAGATAAAGGTCCCTAGGTTCATGAAAAACTCGCACCAAAGGACACAGAACGTCACATATTAAAGAAAGAATCTGGAGTGGGAACGTGGGAACGAAGACTCAGAGCCACGAAGACTAAACTTATTGCAGAGATATAAAGCGTGAGGTTTAGCATCCCTAACGGCGCATATGACCTCAGCTTTCGGTAGCCTCCCATATAAACTACTACTACGGCTTGAGGTGTCACCCCTCACCCCCCAACAGAGGTATGTAAGGGGAAGATTCAAGATACAACCAGTAACGGGTACTGCATGCTCAGCATGACAGTCTCACGCGGGTAGGGGTTTGACAACAAATCACACGAGATTGCAAGATGTAAGTACATGCAATTGAGTTGGACAAATTATTTCCTGGATACTGAGGGTGGCAAGTGGAATTTTCGGTATCTATAATCATACAGTTCCCATATTGTCCGTGGAAAGAAGGAGTCCTTGGATCTGCTAGTTCTGGCACCAATTTTCCGAATTTCATTTACATGATCCCAGCTACCAATGCGTGCTGGAGTGCGAATAATTTGCGAGGCCTCGACGCTGAAACATGCGGATCTGAATACATTTAGTAAGTCGCTTGATCTGCTTATAAGTGCTTCACCGCCGCCTGTAGCTCAGAACTAAGAATCGAGTCTCCTTCCTCATCGGCGCCTACCTATCTCTCCTTCAAAGATTCTTGAATGCATTTCCGCTCCGTCTTTAAGATTTTTCCAGTACTTTTTCCCTCTCGCTTTGTTTTTTCATCTGTAAGAATTCCATCTTTGGTTTTTCTGACCAGTTCAACTTTGTTCCGATGCATGATCAAACAAATATTCGCATTGAGGTATCATAGCTGGGTTTGCGCATGAATGGCGACATATCAACCCCGCCACACGCCCTTGCGGCGGCTTGTGGGTAATCATGTAGATGCTGGTATATTTGCCATGTTTTCATTAAAATGTTGTTTCATGGTATCTTTATCCCTCTCTCTCTCTTCGCGTTTTTCTAATAATTTAATTCCTCAGTCTTCTGAATTATATCCATTTAAACGCATTTCTTGAGTTTTTGAATTTTTTCCTCCCTTGCTTTAGGTCCAGTATTTCGTTTCCACAGATTTTTTGGCCAACAGTTTTTCACGCGCCAACTGAAAGTCTAGTCTTCCTTACCTGCTCTTTGTTTTTCGGTATGTCCTGTGCTGTTATATTTTTTATTTCCCTGTTCGAAGTCGGCTGGTCTTAAAACCAAGGATTAAATTTCTTCAATTTGTATGAATCCCAATAAGTTTCCATTTCCTCTTCAGCTTCTTGAATTTTCAGATACTAATTTATCAGCATTACATAGAGGTAACTGTCGATATCTCATACGGGTAGCTCGAACATTCTTTCAAATTTCTTCTTCACGGGCCTTTTTTCAATTTGGTCACTCATCGCATCTTCAGGAACCTTCCATGTGTATCATCTTCGTGAGTGGTGCTAAAAAAGTGTTTGCCAAACTAATTTTCGCTGTTAGCAGAGTCTAATTTTTTCAATGCTCTTCCCTTGGCTGGTCTTTCTAACGTATTTCCTTCCCAACCTTCTCCAACGATTCCTATTCAAATCTCCAATGACGAACAGTCTTTCTCCTTCATTAATATTTTTTATTGCTTCTGCGCTTCAAGTAATATTATGTCTCCTTCCGCATATCTATTCATGGAGTCTGCGGAAATAATTCTTTCACTGTCCATTTAAAAGTCTCCTTCTTCGGGGTATTTCATTTTATTCACACTCAAGATGTACCTTAAGATAGTTAAAGACACTTGAAATAACCCTATTCTAGGCACATCTACATTCTTTAATCTCCCATATGTCTGAATTGATTGGGAATTCCAAGTTTCGAACCTAATTTCATTAAAATATTTGGCTGAATTATTCTTTCGAATAGCTTCCGCTAGAATTTTCGAAGGAGAATATTTGTCCATCTTAATATTATGCTGGAGGAAGTTCCCTTAAGTCTGTTATTTCATCTGGTAACTGAAATGAAGTAGAGAAAACCGATAAGTTAGTTGCCCCTACTTAGGATGGTAAATTGATTGCTTCCGTTGTCTTCTACCGTGCTGCAGCCATTCAAATAATTCTTACCGACACATGCAGTGAGAAAATTGTCACCAACCACAGAGGGCCCTGTATAAAGGAAGGCTGTTTCTTCATCTGGGTAGTATGCGATACATTATTTCTCAGAAAACACTCGCTATTTCATGGCACCTTCATTCGCCTTTGTTGAACTTGTCGGCCATCTTATAACCTTACACCCTGTTTAGGTTTATATTTTTCCGTCTCGCGCCAAATGCTCTCGTACCCCCATCCGGGGTTAGGAAGAGAATGAATGGGTGGAGTGAATATTGTTGGAAAGATGCAAGAAAATATATATTCGTATTTAAGGTTTCATCGGTCTACGTGGTGGAAGTAGGTAAATTGATTGAATTAGTCAATATTACTTGGTGATTATTGATTAGAACCTCCCACCTCTAATCATTTCCCACTCTTTCAGCCATTTTTTGAGAGGATGGTTAAATTACTCTTGGACTTCTGAGCAAAATACTTACGACTAATTGGTTGATGGTGGAATCATGGTCTCTGGAAAAATAGTGTTTACCAAGGTAATGCTATTATTCAATCGTTTTAGACTGCAAATATGCCTAATTAGGGGTTGAAAAATTGAAATCAATCATATTTTATTCAACTCTAGCGTTAAGGATTATTGGTGTTCTGTTCCTTTATGATATTCTATCACGAATTTTAAAAATCTGTTCAACTATATAATTCATATAATAAATAAACTTGTCAAAATGCAATACTCCTCCAATCCTCGGGTTAAACTACCTGTGCGTCTCTTTCAATTTATTTGATAATGCATGTTTTTTCAGTGGATTTCAACCGAGACTGGTCAACAAAGGTTTATGCTACGTGAATATTTTAATTCGGCCCATTTGTATTGGTTTTGGATTTCCTTGAGAATTACATTGATTCCACGTTTGATTTGGAATTTTTTTACCAGAAAAATAGTTTTACGTGGCCGAAGTCTGAGCAGTAAAGCAATCAACTATGCGTGCTTCACACTTGCATTCGTGTATAAAGACATTTTGATTGTGAAATATTTACATATTTATGTGCACATTTAATTATACATATCTCATATGCGCTCTTTTTATTGTTAATGTTTAATTTGGGCTTATGTTTTTGAATACAATTATATGAAAGTACTAGAACTGTAGTCTTTATTTCAGGATGATATGTGGTGCAATCGCAGCATTATCTAAATTTTTGTATGGTATCATCGCGCGAGCATTGAATTGAAAATTTATAAAGTAAATGTAACACTACCACCTGAAGATTTGACACGGCTCTCTATGGAGAACAGATCTAGGGATCTCCACAGATCTGTGGAGAACACATCTAGGATATCTTAGCCACCCGTTTTACAAAATATTACATAAATTAGCTAACTCATTCATTTGAAAAAGTTGAAAAGTCCTTTGAAAAATTATTTTCTTTGATGAAGTACGCAGAATCACATTCAGATATTTTTTTTAACTGCGAGGTCTGTTCAAAAGATTTCAGAACTTGTTTAATAGCTCGTCTCCAGTTTGTTATTTTTTAATCCATTTGAATGCATTGTATTTGCGAAAACTTTCCAAGTAACTAGATTTATCCACTTTGTTGAAATCTTGTTTTTTTGATTAGTTAGGGCCGTTTATGTGAAGGGGTGTTCTTGAAGTGTGGTGAAAAATCGGATCCGCGGAAATGAGCTCTTTGAAGGAGCAAGGCTGCTTTGGAATTCTACGTGAAACTCTGTAAACCCTTCACGGTAACTTTTAAGTTGATTACCTAGGCTATGAAATGTAACGTGTGCTATGATTGGTTCACCCGGTTCAAGAGCGGGCGGCAATCAGCGGGAGACGAAGAGCGTCCCGGGAGAAGCGTTCCAGGACTAATTCAAAAAGAGGAAGAAGCACCGTTGGGATAAGTGTACGAATACGTTGGAGAGGAGACTACACAGAAAGGGACCACGCCCCTGAGTGAAGTAATTTTTTCCAATAAATAAATTCGGGAAATTGATGAATTGACCTCGTTTAGTGCAAACTGAAACTTTTGTATGTAATTTATATTTGATTTTTACCTCAGAAGCCATACATTTTTTCCTTTTTGTTTTCAAAACGGTTTGTGCTTGAAATCGTGGTATAAAATGGTATTTATAAGTTGGGTAATTGGTCATATCCAAGAGAAATGCATCTGTTAACCAAACCATAATATAAATCAATGGCGTCCACGGTTACATTCCATACAGGGTGAAGGAATCTTAGAGTCACCTCATTGACCTAATACCAGTATACTATACCACGGGAGAAGGTGCCCGCTTTTTCCAAGTTTCGATACACATGTTGAAATTTCACTCCATCGTGAAGAACGTCTTTGTACCCCAACTTAAGTAATGATCATTTCGTCGTCCCTCTCGGCTGGCATCTCTATCATCAAAGTTATCAACATTTTTTTCCTCCGGATGTCTGCATATGGTCGTGATTTCCTTCTTTCGTACTCTTCTTTCTCACTCTACTTGCAAGAAAACCTACGCGGAAAAATAAGTTGCGACCCGGTATTTTAGGATTTCTCCCCACTTTCTATGTAGATATGTTTGAATCGTACGCATGTGATATATTTTTATTGTTTTATTATGGTTTTCTTGTCTTCTTGTAGTATGGCAGGCAAATGTAATGAGAGAAAAAATATTTCCAGAAGAAATCAGGCTTGCATTGCTACTTGGGGCTATAATTTAAATCTGAATTTAATGCAATTTGCGTTTAAAGAACTGTTCAACGACCGATTTCACCCTCCTGCCAAGTGATTAATTCTTCTATTTAGATTTCGGTAACCCATACGTCCATTTATTTCATCAATGTGTCAATACATAATATTCCTTACAGGAGTCATTTTTAATATGTATTCCATTTTCTTCTTCATCATTGATTTTTTATTTTAGATTTTCTCCCACATTTGTCCTTTAATGTATAATATTTTCAAGGAGAACCTGGCATATTAATTAATACACACTTACTACTCCTACATTTGGTAGAACTTCTTCGTGAATCATTTCTGCGTAAAACCTTTCCGTTAAATTAATAGCGTAATGTTCAATTAAGTAATGCCTTTGAAACCACATTAACACAAATGAAAATGGTAAATTTGGTCATCGTTTAATTTGTATCCAACAATTTGTATCCCTTGCAATGAAAATACGCGGCCGATTCATGCCAGTGAAGATTTTCATTAATACATGAAATTGTGAAACGGCTCGAATACTTCGTTGAAATTCTTCATTATATTATTATTATTAGGTAATCTACCGGTTAAGGGAAGGTGTTTGGATGGGCACAGTTACTAAATAAATATTTTGTGACTCCTAACAAAACACAAAATCAAGCATTTTACTCTACATCAGGTCCCTCTTCATCTCTAAGTACTTCCTTCCTCCCGTCCAACATCCCTATCCTGTTCCTTCCCTTTCCTCGTTTGCCTAACATTCTCCCCTCAATTACAGTCCTCAACATCCCGCTGCGGGTCAAAACCCCCTTCATCCTTTTTTCCTGTCTCCATAGGCATAGGATTTCTGCCAACAACCCCTTCTCTTCGCCAACCATACCAAGTACTTCCTCATTTGTTTTCTTCTCTGTCCCCTTCTCCATTATTCTCCACACCCACATTTCAAAATCGTCCGGTCTATCCTCCTGCTTCAATGACCTCGTTTCCACGCCGTACATAGCTACGCTCCATATAAAAGTTTTTACGAGTCTTTTTTGACATCCTCACTCAACGCCCCTGTCATCAACTCCCTCCTCCTTGTGAAAGCATCTTTGCCTAGCGCAATTCTTCTCCTTACGTCCCTACCACTTTGATCGTGTTGGTCCAAACACTTCCGAAATACGTAAACTGTTCTATCTGCTCTAGTTTTTGCCATCCTATTTTAATTTTAAGCTTAGCCTTTTTCTTCCAGAAAATCGGATTCCCTTTGTTTTATTAATATTAATTCTCATCCCATACCTGTCGCATTGAATTTCCAATTCACTCACCAATGCTTGCAACCCCTTGGCTGACTGACAAACTAAGGCTTGGTCATCAGCAAACCTAACTGATTTTACGAATTCCCCGCCCAATTTCATTCCTACTTCCAGTTCTTTCCATGTCTCTTTAATCATTTCCTCTGCATACAGGTTGAACATCCACGATGATAATGGGCAACCCTGCCTTACACCTCTTCCTAACACTGCCCATCCGGACTCCCCGTTTCCCACCCGCACCTGAGAAGTCTGAGAGATGTAGAGGTGGCGGATTAGCCTTCTTTTCCTCCAACATGTTCCTATTTTCTTCAATATACTCATTAATTCTCCGAATTCACTCTATCAAACGCTTTTTCGAAATCTACTAAACAGGCAAATACTTCCTGTTTGTCTTCTAACATTCCACGTTCCTATTCTAACTAATTTGGTCTTCTTCTTCTGCGTCTTATGTCTTGCTGCTGCTGGTTTTCCCTTGCAAGGGATTCGTGGGATGACATCGGCGGAAACCTTGCCTCCCCCGCTGCCGGACACGACACACGGCCAATTGGGCTGAGCCCCGTAGTTGCCAGGACTCATATCCTCTGAAGTGTTCACCATTTAAATCCTGGGAATGATAATTGAGGTGGTTTCCCGTTGCCTTCTTAATGGTGTTTTTAACGTGACACCATCACTTACCCCATTAGGGTTAGACGCTATGGCAGCCGCCTCACTGAGGAACAGACGCTGCGTGGACTACCTTTCGTCTGGCTCCTTACCTTCAACCTATCTGGCATGGGTGACCCTACCAGGATCAATTATTATTACTCCCGCCAACACAGCTCTAGGGGTCATCGGAACGCGCAAGCCCTTGTACCAAGTCAAGGTTGTGGTCCAGGGAGGGTTTCTTTATATATTTCCCCATTAATGTTGATCGGAAGGCGCGCACCTCCGATTAGGAGCCAGCAAATACCTACTTTCCCACGCCGCCGCAAATGCCCATTCGCCCTCTCCACGGGGCGCATTCAATCCTGCATCCCATAGCCCTTCCCACGCGGACACTTGCCTTGGGGCATTCATCCATCCTTTCATTATATTGTCCTGAACTCTTCTTGGATGCGATCCACAGCGCTGTATCCAGTCACGGGATCGGAAGACTTGTTCTCAACTTTGGAGGCCGTCCAAGCCACTCCGCGAGGGGTGTCGTCGGTTACCGAGGGACCGTCCCGTCCCCCGCACCGCATCTGTCGCCCCCAAAACCCCACTGATCGTCGTGCACGGGAAGCGAGCGAGGAGAATCGATTGGCAATTCCTTAAACATGTCTCCCCGCCCTCTCACACGGGGTACCTTCCGACATCCTCCTCCGAGGGTGAAATTGCTCGCATGCGAACGAAATGCTTGGTCATTTGCATTCTCGAATGTATTAGTGTCCGCCTATTGTCACACCGACACTACTCTCACTCTCTCCTCCGCTTTTTTCCCCTCAGGGTAACTTAATGTTCGCTCTGCTTATACCCCCCAGCGCTCCCCCTCACGCGGTGGTAGAGCTTGGTTACGCGATAGCATTTACGGAATCTTGATTTCCTCTTCAGCGCAGAGAAATCTCTTCCTTTCCCTCGCGACACTGTCTAGCCTCGCCCCTACGCATCGCCTAACTTCACATTCTCCTTCCTCTTTTTCGTCTACAACTCTAAACCCAAAGGTGCAAAGCTTTACTGAAATGGTCTTGGGTTTGATTCTTGAAGGTGGAACTGACTCTCGTGCTCTGTATAAGAAATAATTTACCATAGATAAGCCATTACATGGTGGGCATTCGCACATATTTTGTTCAAGAGCAATTACAACGATTTCGCAAGCATAGTATCGTTATTACATCTCCTGATAGGTGAGCACGACCCTTAGATAACATACTAACCTTCAGGTTAATTGTCATGTTTTATAAAACGTTAAACTTAACAACAGTCTTTCTGCAGAATTTGAAGCAGTTTTTTTGGTTTGTTTAATGGAGTGGAAAAATTTTGTTCAAAAACGTAGTTGGGTTGAAACTAAGAGATGAACTCCAGTTTTGTGAGTGATACTACTGCAATGGCCTTTATTGGGAACTAAAGTGACTGCAGTGTTCCCTAAATTCATGGTAAATAAATGTTTACAAACTTAAGTAATTCATAATTATAAGTCTTTCTACCAACACCCGTTCATATCGAGCAACGAGTTTTATAATTGTGCAATCAGAAGACATAAAAAAGATTTAAGGAAAAGGGACAGGTAGACATATATATTGTAAAACGAACGCAGGAGAAATGGGGAATGTGGAATCGAGCAGAAAACAAGAGCGAAAATATTTATTCGGCAGGGATATGTGTGTGTGTCTATTTCTATATAAATAAATATATATATTCTCTATATATATATGTATATAATATATATATATATATATATATATTATATATATTATATATATTATACATATATATTATATATATTATACATATATATATTATACATATATATATATATTATATACATAGAGAATATATATATTTATTTATATATTTATCAGGTAATATACCGGTTAAGGTAGGTTATTAGATGGACAAAGCTCCTAAATAAATATCTCGTGCCTCCTAACAAAATATCTAAATCAGGTCCCTCATCATCTCTGAGTACTTTCTTCCTCCCTTCATCCCGTACAACATCCCAATCCTGTTCCTTCCTTTTCCGCATTTGCCCAAAATTCTCCCCTCTCTTACAGTCTTCAACATCCCACTGCCGGTCAATACCGCCTTAATCCAATTCTCCTACCTCCATGGGATTTCTCTCAACAAACCCCCCTCTTCGCCCCCCATACCAAGTAATTCCTCATTTGTTTTCTTCTCTGTCCATTTCACCTTCTCCATTCTTCTACTCACCCACATTTCAAAAGCCTCAAGTCTACGTCTATCCTCCTGCTTCAATGACCACGTTTCCGCGCCACACATAGCTACGCTCCATATTAAATTTTTTACAAGTCTTTTCTTAATATCCTTACTCAACGTCCCTCTCATCAGCTCCCTCTTCCTTGTGAAAGCCTCTATGCATAGCGCAATTCTTCTCCTTACGTCCCTACTACTTTGATCGCGTTGGTCCAAAACACTTCCCAGAGACGTAAACTGTTCTATTTCTTCTAATTTTTGCCCTCCTATTTTAATTTTAAGCTTGGCCTTTTTCTTTCTAGAAAATCGCATAACCTTTTTTTTATTAATATTGATTTTCATCCAATACCTTTCGCACTGAATTTCCAATTCACTCAGCAATGCTTGCAGCCCCTTGGCTGACTGACAAACTAAAGCTTGGTCATCGGCAAACCTAACTGATTTTACGAATTCCCCGCCCACATTCATTCTCAGCTCCAGTTCTTCCCATGCCTCTTTAATCATTTCCTCTGCATACAGGTTGAACAACAAAGGTGATCATGGGCAACCCTGCCTTATACCTCTTTCTACCACTGCCCATCCGGACTCCCCGTTCCCCACTCGCATAGTCTCGGAATAGTAACTAAATCTGTTCTCACATAGTCTTCCGGCCAGATACCTTCCTCATAGATACCACGAATCAGCCCATATAGCCTCTTCCTCCCACATTTTCCTAAACATATCAATAGTCCCGCGGGAATGTTATCCACCCCCACGGTCTTATTTAGTTTCATCTCCCTTAATGCCCTTTCTATCTCCTCGTCAAGTATGCCCGGAAATAAGCTATCTTCCTCTACGTCATTTTCCTTTTCTATGCCTAACTTGGTTGATCTAAGTTCTTTACTATACAGTTCCTCTACATATTCCTTCCATCTCTCTTGGATCTTTCCTGCGTCAACTATTATCTTACCCGCCTTATCTGTAACTGTTAGCATAGCTCTTCCCTTCTTACTTCCCGATAAGGATTTAACTTTGCTGTACAGCGCACCGATTTCACCCTTCCTCTGCAGACTTTCCATATCCTCGCACTGCGTCTTCCGCCATGCTTCTTTTGCTTTATTTGTTGCCCGCCTCAATTTATTGTTCAAATCTTTGTACTTCATTTTGCCAAACTCTTTATTTACATTCTTTAATTTTTTCCGTTCACCCATCTTTGTAATCACCTCATCTGTGATCCATGCTTTCCTAGTCCTTTTAGCGTTAACGGTTCCAATAGTGTTTTTTGCGGCTTTAGACAACCCTTTCTTGATCATTTCCCATTATTCTTCGATAGTACTAAGCCCTTTGCCATCCTCCATGATTTCCTCCACCACTTATTCAAAGTCCTTCCTTTTCAAACCATTTAATGCTTCAATATTCCAGTTTCTTACCCGCCGCCCCTGCCTTATCATTATTAAACGGGTGCTACATTTCATAACAACTAAATTGTGGTCAGTTTCCGCATCCGCTCCCTGTAAGCTATGGAAATTTATCACTCTGTTTTTAAACCTATGTATAACCAGAATAGTCTAGCTGATACCTTTGTGAGTCACATGGTATTTTCCATGTATTCCTGCGTCTTTTGTGGTGTCTAAACTAAGGATTGGTAATTACTTACCACTGTCTCCTGCAGAACTCAACTGATTTCTCCCCGCGGTCATTCTTCGTGCCTAAAACGTTGTCCCCCACCTCATCACCATCTCTTCCTTCGCCTACCGTCGCATTCCAATCCCCCATCACTCTCAAATTTTTCCCTGCGGGAACACACGCGATTACGTCCTCTAACTAATCGTATTCCCTATCGACCTCTCCTTCCTAATGGTTGCTCGGAGGTATGCCTACCTGAACAATAACCAAGTTCGTCGGTTCTGATTTTATCTCTACTAGTAATATTCTATCTGTTGCCCGCTCTATGTTGGCTACACTTCTTCTTACCTTTTCACTTAATACTATTGCAACCCCTCGTTGGCTCTAGTCCCCACCACTGTATACTGATCACTCCAGTAATCCCCGCTATCCTTCCATCCGTCATCAAATAGACCTAAAATATCAATATTTCGCCTTTCCATCTATTACTTGATATTCTCCAGTTTACCTGTCCCCACCATTGTCCTAACATTCCAAGTTCCTATTCTACCTAATGTGGTGTACCTTTTCTGCGTTTTCTCTCCTGCTGCTGCCGGTTTTCCCCTGCAAGGGTGTCGTGGGATGACGACCGCGTAGGTCTTGCCTCACCCGCTGCCGGTTACGACTCACGGCCAATTGGGCTGAGCCCCGTTGTTGCCAGGACACAAAATCTCGGTATTGTCCATCATTTAAATATTGGGAATGATAATTGGGGTGGTTTCCCGTTTCCTCCCTCAATAGTGTTTTTAACGTGACACCTTCACTTACTGGCCGTATATATAGGAAGGAGGGAATCTATGCTGTGTGGCCATAGTAGAAAGATGTCGTCAATGTATCGGAGCCACAGGAGAGGTTGCAGAGGATAGTTGGAAAGGAAATTCTCTTCCAGGACACCGAGGTGGAGGTTTGCATATGAAGGGCTGAATCTGCTACCCATGGCGCAGCCCTTTATTTGGCACACCATAGATTCCCTCAATTCCTTCATCTCCAAACTCAATGATTCCTCATCTTTGTCTTTCACCTCGACCATTTCATCCTCTCAGATTACCTTCCTCGATGTTAATATTTCCCTCAGCAACAACAAATTCCTTACCTCTGTTCACACCAAACCTACTAATAAGCAGCAATACCTTCATTACAGCAGTTGTCACCCCTCCCATACCAAGCGCTCCCTCCCTTACTCTCTTTCTATCCGCGGTAACCGCATTTGCAACCATCCCGAATCCCTTAACAAATACCTTAACAACCTTCACTACTCCCTCCTCCAACGTGGATACCCTGATTCTCTCCTCCATAAAAAAATACTTAAACATTCCTACACCCCCAAGCCTGCGTCAACCACAGACTCCCAGCCTCTCTCAATCTGTACTACCTACTTCCCAGGCATTCAGTCTCTCAAATTCATCCTCAAAGACCTATTCCCCATCCTCAAAAATCACAACACTTCCTCCAACCTTCTCCCCAATTGCCCCTCTGTCACCTTCAAACGTCCCGCCAACCTAGCAGATATCCTCAAATCCACCAGGCCACTCTCAAAATCCCCTCACACCCCCAGAGCCATACCCACTCCATGTCATCGAGCAAGATGCAAAGCCTGCCCTATTTTCACCACTCCACCCCACTCCATCCCACCATTCAACTCTCTCCCGCCCTTCCCCTATTCCTCTTGCACTTCCAAGAATGTTGTTTATCTTCTTACCTGTAAACTCTGCCCGTCCTTTTACATAGGCCAATGTTCCACACCACTTAACATTAGGATTAATAACCACCGCGCCTCGTGCAATCCCTCCTCCCCGTCCGCGGGTCTCCCCATCCCTAAACATGCTTCCCATCATAATACCCCCTTCAACCAGTGCTACAATGTTTCCGTCCTAGCGTCCCTTCCCACATCCGATAACCCTATAGAATTAAAAACCCTTGAATTGGCATTCATTTACATCTGTATGGCCTATCAGCATCCGGGCCTCAATGTCGTTCACTGATGGGAGTGGCCTAAAATTGTTACTTCCACCCCATCCCTCTCCCTTTCCTCTCCCCAACATTCCTTCCACCCCTCCTTCGCCTCCCGTTCTCCCCTTCCCCTGGCCCCCTTCCCTTTCTCTCGCACCCCTCACCTCAACAATTCCAGCAGTCATTACTTCTATATCTTCAGAGGAAGACGGATTGTTTCCGTCGAAATATCAAGAAAATACGTGTGAGTGTTCTCTTTTTTTGTGTTTCTATATTATGTGTTACTGTGTATTGTACTATTCGGCACTTCCGTGTTACGTCTATGAAAGCATATATATATATATATATATATATATATATATATATATATATATATATATATATATATATATATACATACATTCAAACACGAAATCCCGCCAAACGGCGAATAAATACTCATATATACACAGAAACAGATATAAGGAAAAGGGATAGGAATATCTTCCTATCCCTTATTCTCATCAACACACAAAAAGAGACTCACTTTTTTTTAATTTTCGGTGGTCTTGACCACCTTTATCAAGGAAGAGAAGGACAGAACTGAAGGAAATACGATGGTTGGAGCGATGAATGGAAGGGGAAGGTGGCGTCCTCCCCCATCACTACCCCTAATCAAACCAGACCTCGCTTCCATTAACAATTTACCTCCACCGAACCCTCGAGGGCCTTTTCCCCAAAGACACCGCCGCTCTAGACCCTCCATACCAACCACTCCCATCCCGCCAGACTAATACACGGACGCCGCCATCAACGTGGTTAACCTTTCTTTCAAACCCTTAGCCCAAATATAACTTCCCTTTTGAACAATGGCCTCTTTTTAACCCCCACCCCCAGAGGAAACCACGTGACAATCCTCGCGGACGTATTGCATTTCTGCCGGACTCTCCGGTGGTAGGCATTTTGGGATTCCCCATTGTTACTCCGGCAAGTTTCCAGACCCCTTCACAACGCCTTACATAAATTCAAGCCGGCTTCTGCCCTAGAACCCAATCCTCTCCCCCCAAATCAACCAATTCAAATATTTATAAACCTTCTCCTGTCCAGAATTTCCCACCTGTTTTTCCTCAATTCCCTAAATCCTCGACCCAACCTGTCTCCTACCGAATCCGCAGAACTAAGAAGGCTAATTAAGAATCCTAATTTCATCATTACTTTTGCGGACAAAGGTTCAACGGTTGTTGTCTCAAACAGATTAGATTATACAAGTGAGGTTGACAGACAACTCTCGGATACGTCTGCATACCGGCAAATTCCCTAAGACCCAAACCTCGCACTTCAGAAGGAACTTATTGAATTCCTCGTGTCCAGCGGGCCAAATGAGGGTCTATCTCTTTCAGACCTTGGCCTCCTTTCCCCTCCCCACCCACGCACCACTCATTTCTATATCCTTCCTAAGATTCACAAGCCTGGGAATCCCGGTCGTCCGATTTTATCCTCCCGTCAATCCCCAACTGAAAGAATCTCGGCATTTGTCGACCACTATCTCCAACCGATAGTCCATTCCCTACCGTCACACACCAAAAATTCTTACCATTACCTGGAAAGGCTAAAATCAACCTCCCTCCCTCCCTCCAGATACCGATATTACTATGACCACTATAGATGCAACATCCCTATGCACATCGATTCCCCACTCGTAAGGTCTCTCCGCTCTCAAACATTACCTCTCCCAACGCCCTGAGCCACACATACCCAGCACAGATTTTCTCCTTAGCCTTTCCGAGTTCATCCTCACCCGCAACTCCTTTTCCTTTAATGATAAATTCTTCTTGCAAATCAAGGGCTGTGCCATGGGCAGCGGGTTCAGCCCTTCCTATGCAAACCTCTTTCTTGTTGTCGCAGAGAAGAAATTCCTGTTAAAACAACCACTGAAACCTCTATTGCGGCTCAGATACATCGATGATATCTTCCTCCTCTGGCCACATGGTGCTGATTCCCTGAAAACTTTCATTTCCGACCTCAATGCTTCGTATTCTGTCTACTTCAGCTCTACAGTTTCCTCCTCCCAAATCACCTTCCTGGATGTAAATGTAACATTAAAACCAAAAATTTCACACCAGTGTACATATAAAACCCAAAAATAAACAGCAATACTTACACTATAATAGTTGCCACCCATATCACACCAAACGCTCCATTCCTTACTCCTTACCATAAGAGGACACAGAATTTGCAATGACCCTGATTACCTTGATAATTTCGTTTCAAATCTACACTGTTCCCTCCTCAAACGAGGTTATCCCGAATCCCCCCTGAACAAAAGAATCCGAAAACATGCCTACACTCCCAAACCTTCCTCCGCCGCGGAACCCCGCCCTCTTTCAATTTGCAGCACATACTTCCCGGGATTAGACTCTCCACGATCAATCCTAAAAGACCTGTACCCTATCCTCAAAAATCATAATGCCACCGCCAACCTTTTTCCCTAATGTCCCTTTGTTACTTTCAAACGCCCCGCCAACCTATCCGATCTCCTCAAATCAACCCGTCCACTCCTTAAATCCCCAACCCGTCCCAAAACCACTCCCACGCCATGCAATAAACCTAGATGCAAAACATGCCCTATATTCAAAACCAAAATCCCATTCATCTCCCACCCGCTTTTTAACTCTCTCCCGCCAATTCCCTCTACTTGCAAATCTAGCAATGTAGTATACCTTCTGAAGTGCCAACTTTGCCCTGCCTATTATATTGGGCAGTGTACCACACCCCTCAATATTAGAATTAACAACCACCGAGCCTCATGCAAAAATGCTTTCCTAATTGATATGCTGCCTATCCCCAAACACGCCTCCGAACACAACACTCCCTTTGATAAATGCTATAGTGTATATCATAGCATCCCTCTCACCCTCTGATCCTCCACTGAAACTCAAAACATTAGAGCAATCCTTCATGAGGCTCGCTCTTGGAGCCCTGGAATTGGCCAGGAATCAATATTAGGCATTAATTACCCTGCTCCAATTATATTTTCATCTCCCTTCCACCCCCATCACCTTCTACATTTTCCCCAACCTTCTAACGCTGCCCCTCCAAAACCCGTCCCTTCGGAATTCTCTCCCCACCTTTCACTTCCATCCATCGCTCCAGCCCTCGTATTCCCTTCAGTTCTGCCCCTCTCTTCCTTGATAAAGGTGGTCACGACCACCGAAAATTCGAAAAATAGTGAGTCTTTTTTTTTGTGTGTTTCTGTGTGTTTTTGTTTGTGACCACTAGTGCTAAGTGTCATACATCATTATTCACGTCCGCGAGACTTTCAAAAAGTGTTATACCTGTATATATAATCAATGACATGGAAATAGATATGATACGCTTGTGCTCTGCTCAATTCCACCTTCCCCACCATTCTTCCTCACCAAACTTTCGGGTTTTTGATTTTTATTTAACATTCTTTGGTAAATTAATTTTTTTCGCTGTAAGCATTAATATATAAATAAATCTTTAATTTTCCGAACAAAGCATATAGACAGTAGCACGATATCTTTTGTGTAGGCATGTGCGAAGAACGTTTCTGGCCGTTGAACGAGAAGGGAAGTACTGCTCTAACGAAACCTTATCCTTTTTTTAGAATTCTAACAATCCTTTTTCCTGTCTGTTAATTTTTTTAAAAGGGTGGTCATCTTTTATATTTCTTGAGTGCAACTCTTACATCATCATCAGTTGTTCAATCTGCGCTATAGTCCATCATTCCACCTTATCCCATACATTTCGTCTTATTTGCTCTACTGTCTACATTCCTCATTATTTGGCCCATGTAATTCTCTCATTGTTTTACTAGTTGGGCCTTAGTAAATGTTTGTTCTTTCTTCTACAATATTTTTCATAATTTATTTTATTTCAAGATACCTCCAATGCATCTGGTTCATCCTTTCCTTGAGAGACTCCACATGGTCTTTTCCTCCTCTGCTCTTCTGTATATCTCTTCATTTCTTACTTCACCTGTCCGTGGAGCCTTAAGCAATTTCTTCCAGTAACAAGTGTAAAGTCCCCTCTTTTCATCTGCTCACCTTCCCCTTGGGCAATGTCTCATCCATGCAATGTAACACCCCGCACGAATCTTTTCATAAACTGTTTACTTCTTTGTTTTACTATTTTCTTTGAGCATAGGGTTTTCCTTTTATCATAAATGCCTTTTAATATCTTGAGGTACTCTCCTTTTTTCAGTAGAAATTCTTCCATCTCATGTTATGACGCTCCAACTGTTCCACTTTCCGTAATTTTTCCCTGTTCTCTTGTTCAAATTTCCCTCCTTCTTGAACCTTTCTGTATAATGATTTCGGTTATATTCTTATTTGTTTTAATTTTATGTTCTTGCATTATTTGATACATTGTGCTCAAGAATGCTTGTCGGTCATCTCCATTTCCTGCTGACGCTTTGATGTTATCTACAAAGCTAAGCGTTTTTTAATATTCTCCGTTCGCCCTAATTTCTTTGATACAGATTCCTTATGCTTCAATTATTAAAACTTTCAATCGTTTGCCGGATTACGCCCGTGAGAGTTTGCACGCTTGTCTAACCCCTTATTTAAATCAGCTCCTTATCTTTCATTGCCTTGTTGCAAATTTTTTCTTTTGGTTGTTACATTGTTCTTATGCCGTTGTAACTTATTCAAAGTTTTACAAACAGCTTGAACATAGCATCCCACTTAATGTAATCAAAGACCTTCAATTCCGCGAAAGTTATGCGAAACGGGTTGTTCGCATGTATACACTTTTATCATCCATCGACTCTAACAAGTTGCATTGGCTAGGATCTGCAAAATGGAAGAACAAACATGATAATTTCCCAGATATAAAAACAAGGAAAAGCATAAGGTTAAAGTCTGCAAGTAAAGTGTGTTTCAAATAATAACCGAACAGGGAGACTGCAGGGCTAATCTTGCCAAGATATGAATAAAAATGAAAGAGATAGAAAAAATAGTCTAACTCCTCTACGCTGAAGAGTTGTGGTATCGGGCAGAATCACGCACAAAATTGTTACTTTTTGCTTAAAAACAATATGTATGATAAAATAAATGAATTGATTTAAGGTATTAACAAGTGCCAAGAAGAAGAAGAGAGTCCTAAAGACTAAGACATTAGTGCCAGGAATTAGATTAATCGGGAAAAAGGGAGACCTCAGGTTAAATTGTTTAAGACGAAGTTAAGACTATTGTGCTAAGAGGGTTGTAAAGAAGGGACACTGTTTTATCAAATGATGCCCAACAAGGATGCACAAATAAGAAATTAGTTACTAGTTAAGGCTTTATATGCTGCAACTATAATTAGCATAATAATAAGCATACAGTTATATATATTAAAGGATGATGATAATAAGCAATGCATCAGGTAATAAGGAAAAACAATGCTTAATAAGCAATTAGGGTAGAAATAAATAGCAGGGCATGCAATGACCAACGAAGTAATTAGTGTAAATAAAATAGGATCATCAATGTAGCAGCAAACTTATAGTTAAGGTAGAGCAAGTATATCTTAAACAAACTATAAACAGATACGAAAGCAACAATGATACAATTCTATAAAAAATGTAACCGTGGGCGTGAAAGGGGTAAGCATATGCTGGAACCCTAAATATATGTATACAAATCGTATTGTATTCTATGATTACAATGAACACGGCACATTCCTCGAATGAGCCATGGCCATTGCATTGTAAATATCCTTTCTTTGCTACTCCTAATACACAGAAATAAAACAATGTTTATGCGGCTTTTACGATTAATGTGGTTAATGTTGTGGAAATAACGAAGCTATGGTAATAACTCCTTTTTCTCTTTCCGTTTTAAATGTATCCAGATCACGCATCCAGATAGAATTACACTTGCAAGTAATCTAATCATTTGCTCTTCTCGAAGTTTGTCGTGCGTCCCATGATTGGTCTTTTTCTTTCGAAGAATAGTAGCATGGCTATCTAAGAGACCCTAAGAAGGCGCTGTCTCTTTCCAACACTTCCCAATCGCAGCATGTCAAAAAAGAGGTAAAATTACCCAAGAAACCTCAGAATAAAATAAAGCACAGGGCGAAAAAAAATTGTGATTAAATTTTCTGAAGGGAGTTTCGTCCCAGGAAATTCTTCCACTTTCTTTTGCCTCCATTGCCTTCCAAAGTAAGGAGAGAGTGTTTTTTTTGTAATGGTGTCTTTGTAAACGTGGCCAAACCTAAGGTGAGTATCTTCCGTATTACCACGTTAGGGGATATTAAGTGTTGGTCCGGTGATCAAAGAAAGTCTTCAAAGGTTTTAGTTTTGTTGATATTCTAACAGGGGAGTTTTTTGAGTAATTGCTTTATGTTGTTTTCTCTTTTGAGAAAGTTTTTACGATTAGACACTTCATATTGTGAGCTGGTGCTAAACTATTTTTCGATCTTTTGTTTCTTAGTTGTGAGCTGGGTTCATCTCAAGAGCGAAAGTAGATGCAGAGCCAGCGTGGTTTGGGTGGTGAAACTCCGGACCTTCAAGAGGCTTTTGTTCTTCTCGCAATTGGTGTCGTCTTGGGTCAAAATATGCCGAAAGTGATTTTTTTTCTTGGTAGAACACTGTTATTAGGAGAAAGATTTATAGATGGGGAAACTAGTATGAAATTATAAATGGATGCTTTTGTTCATACTTGAAACCACACAATGGAATTATATTTATAAAAGTATGCCTCTACCTTTATAAAAATACCTTACAACTTTCATTGTCACGGATGGTCTCAACTTTTGAAAGAAATTCACAAGAAAAGAGAAAAATCACCAAATCTGTGACAGAAAAACTGCGCCAGTCCCCAGCAACTTTTTCCCACTTCATAAGGTGTAAAATTTGTATTATTAGTCCTGTATTATTTTCCTTCTCCTGAGTAGAAAGTAGGCGTATCAAGACCTAAGTTTTAATATGCGTTCCTACTACCTGCTGCCATTTCGTTCTACACGCAGTAAATTCCATTCCTTTTTACCGTTTGCTGAGCTTCATCCCTTCAATTACGGTCTTCAATCAAATGCATCTATTCGAAATCTCCTCCACCCCTGCCTTTTGCCGTCTTGCGGAAGTAAGCTGCTAAACTGCTACGTTATCAAAACGCTCAATTTACACTTTCTGACTTCGAAGAGTGACTCAATGGAAGGAGTGTTGTACTGACTAGATGGTCAAGTTACACTGATTCCATCGGTTTCATCCAAAGTCAGGGTAATACCAAATGCCTTGTAAACCCCAGGTGAGCCCAAGTGATGGAGCCGGTCTCATACCCTAGTATTGTGTTGATTTCAAGGGCGGTACATATGCGTATGCATATTAGATGCGAAATATACCCTAACCTAAAGAACCAGCCTTCTGTTTGGTTGCATGATTTTTTTAATACTTTAGCTCAATTTTTCGTTTACCACGTCCCCAATACTTGTGTGCTTCTACGCTCTATTTCCTTCATCCGGGGCCTCTCGCGTTTAAACTACACGAAGAGGGTATTTCCCTCTTAGTCCCTAAAATGTCCACTCTTCGGGTGCAGTATTTTTTTCATTGGGTCAACCCAGACGAAACGCATACGATCAGTTCCTCTTGAGCGTAGCGTCTAAGGAACCGTCCCTGCACTCAAATCCCTCCGCGTTGAGCCATCACGTTACCTATCACTTGGCGTCTCGGAAAACTGGGTCACAAATTGGAAAATAATTTTGGGCTCAAGAGTGAGCATCGGTGATTGAAATCTTTAGCGAATTTTAAGGATCTAAAATGACGGGAGTTTTCCCGCGGACTTTGATAATTGGTCATAAAAGGAATTAAAAATTGTATTTTAATCTGTATTTTAGCGTGTTCATTACGGAATTTTTCAATTGAAATGGGGATTGTTGTGATATTTCTGCTGCCAACTCTGATCCACTCACCAAACTTAATCGGCCAGGAAGTTGCAAATTTGAAAAGTGTTCATTCTTTGGTTATTAGTGTATAGATCGACATCGCACTGTGATGCGCTACTTTATTCCAATTCAACGAAGGAAAATAACCTTAAAATAATTTCAAAGAGTAAAAATCATTCGTGGCCAGGATGCGAACCCGGATTCCTGGATACCCGACCGAGTGCTTCTACCAATTAAGTTACCTAGGCGTCCAGCTTAACTATCTCGTGGAGAATGATTTGAACACTTTGGGAATGTTGCATTTTAATGTACATTGACGGATGATTCCGTTACAGTTTACCGACGCGGCATTTCCCCCGCACTTTCTTTGAATAGGAATCTACCTTCATGAATTCATTTTGGGGTGGCATGATAACCATGGCGTGGGCATCTTTAAGTGTGTTCACACTACGATAATAATATTTTTCAATGGGATCGAGAGTTAAAAATTAATTATAACGACAGATTATTTGATGCATAGGCATTGAATTTCATCCAGCATTCAGCCTGAAATAGCTATTTGAAACTCAATTAATATTTATCCTTTCCATGGAAAAATCTACCGCTATTGAAAACTTAACCAACGTATCTCCCAAACCAGATGTGTCGGGGTATCGAAAGTCGTCGATTTGCATCCCCCTTCTCCAACTTCCCCCCAGTCAAATGGTCCAGAACTACCCTCCATCTCCTCTCACCCCACCCTCTCCCAGCGCACGCAGCCGTGGGAACCGTGCTAGCGGGAAAAAGAGTGATACATAAGAGGGGACTGTTGCATGAGCGGATGCTTCTATTTTCTTATTCCAGAGGGTTATGTGGAACGGCGGTGGGTTGAAGGCAAACTGCAAAGCTGGGAAGAAGGGAGGGAAGGCTGTTGAGGGAGGTGGAGTTTGCTTTGGGGAGTGAGGTGGAAGTGAAGGGGGCGAAGAGAGGAGGGGATGTCGCGGCTATGTACACGCTGGAGTTTGAAGTGGGCGGAAAAGGGAGCCATCCAGCGGCGGGGATGGGACATGCCTAAGAGGCAAGAAGGAAGAGGGTCGGGGTTCGTTTGTGGACAGAGGTGGAGTTTTATTTTGAAGAAGTGTGGATGGGCGAGGGTGAATGATATTATGCTTCCTTGGAGGAGAGTGTGGGGGGACAAAGCCTAGCAAAGAAGAGGAAATAATGATATCTCATCACGTGACCTATGAATCGACGCCGGCGTATTAATATAAGAATAGAAGTTAAATCAATAGTTCAGGGTGTATTTAAGTTCGATTACTAATATCGTACTCTTATGACTGAAAGTACAAAATTTGGCAATCTATTTTGATTCCACATTCTCTGTAGAAAGTTTTCCCAATCAGCTTTTGAATAATATGATCTCATTCGAGATGCCAATCCCACGGTTGAAAGAACTCTATCAAGTTCTCGAACATTTAACTATGGAACCAAAGCTACCCTTAGACAATCAGAAGCATATATTGAAAGCATTTTTGTGTACTCATGATAACTAATCTGTCATTGACATTTATTTCTCTTCACTTAAAATAGTCATTAGCATGGGTCGACCTATTTGTATTATGGATCTCATTGCCATGTATAATAATTTTAATTCTGTTAACACACCACTCATGTTTGGACTATTTTAGATGCCTGGATATTTAATATTATATTTTCCCTTTGGCTTTCCCTCACAAGCTTGCTTAGCGATGACTATATTGAAGATATCGTTTGCTTTTTGAAACGTGCTTAAGACGGATTGTGGGGTCTTTCACTTCAAAGAAAATTCTCCACCGCAAATAGTAGCACATCTTAAATTAACTTGGCTGTAAAGTCAAGCTCAAGTTATCCAGGTTTCAATCTTCAGTAACTAGTGTAGCTATAACATTTCCAACGGACAAATTTCGCTTGCAATTCACTCTCAGTAGTTTAGCCCACTCGAGGAGAGATTTGATGAAATTTTATTGGTCTAAAAAAATAAGACGAAGTGTATGTGGAAAGGACGGAATAGTTGTGGGAAGGGAGGGGGGAGAAGGAAGTGGTAGGGGAGGGGAAGAAGGGTGGATGGACGGGACAGAAGTGGGAAAAAGTTTCAGTTTCTCTCCCTCCCTCTCTCCTCTCCGTCCATGAATTTCAAATTGGACTTCCAGTTAGTTTCCTCTTTACTATTCGCTGGGAGGGAGCGTCCACTCTGATGGAGGGAGGGGTGTGCGGGGGAGGAGAGGGAGGTCGTGGGAGGATTGGCATGCAAAGGAGTCAGGAGCAAAGATGTGGCGAGTTAGGGGGAGAGGCGCGTGACAGGGTGAGGGGGGGGGAGTATCTGCAATGCCTCCCCATCCCCAGCAATCCTCCCCTCGCCTTCAAATGGAGATGTCCGCGGGGGACGTGGGGGTTGGAAGGACCAATAATAAACGCCATGTCGAAGCGGAGAGAGCTCCGCTCGGGGGATGGCAGGGGTGCTCTGGAGGGAGGCGTTCCCCTCGTCATCCAGGGGTGAGTTTTCCAAGACGCCCCCCTCATCACGAGCATTCCGCCGGTGGGCGAGGAGTCTCCGTCTCTTCGCGGTCGCGGAATGGCATCGGGCCGACCTCGTGAGCCATCTCGGATACTCTGCCGAGGGGAAGTTAATCCGATGAAAAAAAGGGAATATTTGTGCTGCTTAAAAAATTTGTCGTAGAAAGAGCGAGCTGCTAAAATGTGCAAGTGAAAGGGAATTATTTGAGTTGAAACGTCAGATCAGAATCATATCTGAGCATGTATCACTTAATGTGACATCACGATGCAGTTAGATCTAAATTAATCATAAATATTTTACGGTAATTAACTAGTATTTTTTAAGTTAGAACTTCACTTATCCATTTTGAATATTTAATGCAGCAATCATCTACACCATTACAAAATGGAATATATCTAATTTTCTGAGGCTACCGGAAGTACTGATTCAGCTTAATATGTAAATCCGTCTAAAGCTACAAAGACTTCATATACCTTAATATGCTCTCGTTTGAGCCTTTTAATTGAATAATCATAATAAAAGAGGCTTTGGAAGCATGGAATATGGTAAAAATTAAAGTAGCGAAATAAAATGTTCAATTCAAGGCAAAGTACCAATATTCTTTCAATTATTAACTTACCTAAATGTTGCAATGTAAATTCTTGTTCCACCACGATAAATATGTTCATTGGCACGGTTGAGGTATCCGAGTTCAAATCCTTGTCAAGGCGAATGCTTTTTACACTGAAATTTTTGCACTCTACATGCAATGTAACAAGTATTCTTAGTCTTGCTCGTTGCGCCACAGTCTACGATCAAGACGAATAATTTTTACACATTTTTTGCGAATTTAAGTTGCACATTTTTTACGGCAACATGATTTTTCCCTGTCGAAATACCAAATTTTCAAGTGCACTAATGAGGAACAAATTTTGTAAATAAATGTTCTCAATTTGTGTAATCAATATATGGCCTTGCATGATTCTTAGGTAACTTATGTAACAGTATCTACTGCTGAGCATTCGATTATTAGATTAGTTTAGCGGTGCCTACTTTATCTCCTTATACAAAAATTTGTACCGAATACGAAATCATGAATGGGTAGCAATATCAATCTCTATTTCATCCAAAAAACGCTGATCTCATGAAACAATATCCTTGTACATTCCGGCCGAGGCGACTCCTTCGATGCCCCTCCCCTCGAGGCATCACATGCACCCGAAAGGGGGGAAACTGGGAGCTCATGGCGAATCGATTGTGGCACGGGAGTGAAGTCCACTGCTATGGGTGGTGGAATGGGATTAACGCGGCATATTGAGATATAGAGTCGCGGATTGCAGCTCCTTCCATCCCACAGATTGAAAACCGATGACGCTGGCTAATGATCCATCGCGCTTGGTTCAGAGAGACTTGGCTCGCTGACGGTACTGCCACCATCAGCGCCAGCCATTGAGGGAGTGGAGAGTGGGGGGGGGGGGAGAAAAGACGGCAAGTTGGGTAGCCGAGGTTGAAGCGCATGAACGGGGATGGAGAATACGAGTAGGACGGGGGTGGTTGAGTGAATCGGCGCTTCTGTTTGAAGTATGGGGGGATAAACGTTGGTGGGGAAGCGGGGATGCCGTCAATTAAATTAAATGAGACTTCGAGGGGGGGAGCGGAGGCAATCAAGTGCTCACTTAGACATTCAATTGTCATGACGAGAAGGGAGAGTGTGCGTACTGCAGCACACATTCCCAAATGCCGTGGCTCCCTTTCCTTTGAAGGGGGAAAGAGAGAGAGTGGGGGGGGGGAAGAGCAGGAGAAGGCACGGGAGGAGGAGGAAGAGAGAAGGCCTAGTTCTCCCACTCTCTTCCAATCATGCCGCGAATTCCCCTCATTCGTTTCCCCGACGATGTCATCCCCGCAGTCCGAATGTATTTAGCTACGACCGAAGTAAATGTGCCGTTTCGCTCCATTTGGCCGAATTTTCCAGGAGCCATTCTGCGCGCAAACTCACGGTGGAGTGTCATAAGCTTGGCCTTTGTATTAATGATTCGCCCAGAGATTTCTCTCGTGGCATTTCTCTCCCAGAGATTTCTCTCTCTCCCGCCCCGATGAATAGTCTCGCCGTGGCGAGACTATTCATCGGGGCGGAGAGAGGGCTCTCGCACTCGATGCACCACACACAGCCAATGGATTTCGAAGGCCATCTCGAGAACTTCACTCCTGTGTGAGGCAAATGGAATGCGAGAGAAACTATTATTTCAATCAAGCAGGCAAACTCGTACCCAATGCGTAGTCGCATGATCGCCGGAAAAAGGTTAATTTCAGTATACCTTCTCTTCTCCTACAAATGAACCCTTTTTGTCATACTATTTCCCTCCAAAACGAGGTTTAAAAAGAGGTGGTAATTTTTTATGGCATGGTCATCCTTAATTGCCTGTCTTAATTTCAAGGCATTGATGAGGAGCACGAGGGTGCGTTGCTTGAAATCCATAACTTGCTTGTGCCGCTCATGGTTTCTAGAAAACGTCGAGCTCTCGGCACTTCAAGTTCCCAGGTTTATCTTGAATTTTCGAAGTCACAACTCGTACTTCAAAACTACTAAATGAAGACATCGGGAACATTTTAATGACTCTAACTATAAGTACAATTTCGGGAATGGAACTTTTAACGGAGTCATCCGCTAATGTGCATTTCTTTGAAGTTTGTCAAAGTGAGAACACCATAAGTGTTTAAAGTTGGCTTTAACCTCGTGGACAGTGGCGCCTCGCGCACGACTACGAATGCCTGTGACATTGTATGTACGGTATTTCGTCACAACATCTTGTTCCTTTAAAAGCCCCAAAATTTCAGAGTTTAAGAGGACGCCTCGGTAGCTTAAGTGGCTAAAGCACTCGACCGGATATTGAGGGATCTGGGTTCGAGTCCCAGTCAAGGCGAATGAGTTTTACACTCTGAAATTGTTGCATTGAAATGCACATTAGCGGATGACTCCGTTAAAAGTTACTGTTGCGGCATCTCCCGCAGTTTCTTTGAAGTGAATCCGTTTTGATGATAAACAAGCTTTAGTTAACGCATCAAACGCCTAGCAAACGTGGTCAATGAATAACGGTAGAGAACGAATCTGAGAGTAATGCAAAAAGAATGAATCATTAAGAGGCTAATGAGATTTCAAAACTTGTAATGACCAAACTACAATTGAGGTTAGCTGTTAATAAATTAGTGCAGGCGAATGCGAATCGCGAATCTGTACAATAATTGGGATAAAAATGACAATTGTTTACGGCTCATTCATTTAATAAAAATGACTCTTTTACAAGATTGTTTGTGAAATAATTACGTTAATCAAAGTAGAAATAATAAAGTGAAGAGTATAGATTACTGAAGTCTTTTATATAAAAATAATTGGAAATTATCACATTTGATGCAAAATATACATCTGAGGGATTAGAGGAGAAAAAGACTGTGTTCTCGCCTAATGTGACGTAAATATAAAGTGATTCGTTGGATAAAAATACTTTATACGGAGGAGGGCATTTTTATGTACCTGTACTTTGGCTGAAGATAAGGCTTGTAGATAAATTCAAATTCATTCAATCGGGAAGAAAAATGAATTAAAATACTCATGCATAGCATATTTTCTTATCAAATGTATATCTCTAATACTAGGTAAAAGATGATGAATCATTCTAGAGAGCAAGTCGAATCAGCGTAGAAGAGGAAAAAGAAACTTGATAGAGGGTGCGTCGACATGACTTCTTTTTTTCGAAAACAGAGAACGCTTTCAAAAAAGGAAGTAATGTAGCCGCACCCTGTGCATTATACAAAGGGATAATGTAAATATAAGGAGCCGATGAAAAAAATAGGAATAACAGAAGAACCTTTGCTCTGTACAACAGTTTTAAAGAAATAAAGCGATGCAAATGGTGGCTCAAAAACTAAAAAAAAAACTTCGCGCAAGCTGGCCACCATGGAATGACTACGTAAATGTCTTCTCCATACAGCATGCTTTATACGCGTATCTAAGTTACAGCTCTTCAGAAATTTTGCGCTAGGAGAATAGGCCTTTCCAAATTGACCTGAAGTCGTGGTTAAAACCCTTGAATACTTTGTTTCCCTAAGTACATAATGTGTATCCCCTATGTATTTTCTTTTATCTATGAAACTCGGTCCTTTCCATTAATATATGCCGCAGATGTTTCGGTACGGATACTTTAGATGAATCTTACTAAATATGGAAAGTTGGACATTCTGGTACCCGGTATTTTTTCACAAGTTTAATAAATGCCCTAAATGAAGTCAGTGTTTAATTATTTGTAGTGCTAGGATGTTAATGGATAATTAGCGTCGCAGACCTTCCGTTAGAACTCTCTTTAGTCGCTCGTTGCTTGGGACCGAGTAATTGTCGTTTCTTTTGGCGATCAACAGTTCATACTTCCTCTTGGATCTTTCGGTATCCCAGCAACGAAGCTCACTCTCTTTAACCTTTCCTTTTGGCGGAGACAAAGAATTTATAGTTTCGACGAATTTCGACGTCTGCATTAATTATTTGCCCGACAGCCCCTCTTTATCGGGCCCCGCCACGTCCTCCCACGGAGCAAACAGCGTAAGCAAGCGCCGTTTGTCATTCGTTCCCTAAAATTTCAGTCCTTCCCCGCCCACCCACTACTTAATTAAATGACCTTGAATCAGTCATCTTAAGGATGCACGAAGGCGCGCAAAGGCGCGCACCACTCTCATTACATCCGCTTCGGAGATTTCGAATGAAATACGGTCTTATTTGGAAAGCAATTATGTTTTGAAAAATTGTGACTTCTCCCTACCTCTCCTAATCAATTTCCGTTCTTTAAGCACACCTATTTTCCAATTAGTTTTTTTCGCCTAGTCTGTTTTTCATTTCTTAATGAAAATTTTGTATTTACTTCTCATATTTGTTGTCCTGACATTTTATTGTGTGCGTATTTCTCATGGAATTCTTTCTCCTGTAGGCGATACTACAGCTTCCTCACTCTTTTGAATCAATGTTGTTTTAAATTTAAACAATTTTTGCTTTTACTAATTCTTATTTAAAAGTATATTTTCAATAAATCGACCACCGGATCACTTTATTATTAATTACTGAATAAAATTATTTCGAAATTTTAATGAATTATAATTTCAAATGCATCTTATTTCCTCCGCCCGGGCTGTTTTCATCGCCGCTTTAATTTTTCTTTTCCTCTCCAGAAATAGTGAGCCGAAACGTAACAAACTTTTTCAGAATTTCAATAGTTGAAAATAAAAGACCTAAGTGAACCTGTATAATGGGTTATTATTAAGATATCAGGCCGGTGGTCCACTTATACAATCTTAAGTATAAGAAGATTTAAAAACTAACGCATTGCATTGAAAATTTTAAATTTGGATTTTTAATGCAAAATATTTTAATAGACGATATAAATAACTTCATTTGAATTCAAATAGTTACATAGTTTTAATAATTATTTTTAACCAATCACATACACTGGTTGAGTTTTTACAAATGAGGTAAGTTATCATTGGACCTAAACCTTTAATTATGCTCAGGATTTAGAAAACTTTATTCGACATTTTTTATCCTTAAAACCCTGAAAGTAGAAATTAGCAGTGAAATTGGCAATTAACATGCGAGAGATATGGTGGGAATAAGGTAAGCACTTCGTTGAAACGTAGCCAATAGCCCCGTTGGTTGGCCTCTTGGTTGTGGGGGGAGGGGGAGTGTCCAGAAACCAATGGGCAGTGGCTCGCCCTGATCACAAACCGCCATACGGCTTCCCACAATTCACGCCGATATGAATTAAACCTTCCTTTCAGACTTAATAAGCACCCTGGAAAAACAATACCTTAAGCGATTCGGTAGCCACGGAAACCGCACAAGTTTCCCAATTTATTGTCGACTCCCCTCTAACCGCGTGCAGCGAGCCTTCCACGGACCGCAATGCCAGTAAACGATGGAATTAAGTGCGGTGCAAATGGATGCCGAGGGTAAATTATTAAGACTTAATAATCTCCGGAGGAGACCCGCGCAAAAGACACGGATCACGCTAATCCATTCTTGCGTTGCCGGGGACCGCTAAGTCTCAAACTCATGATATTAGTAATTTTGGGGAAATTTAAGAGAGAGGCCACTTAAACGTTAACCATGAACCACTTAATGATTTAACGTACACTTTCCTACTCTAGAGGGTGGAAAAGGTAAACAGCGATGGAGCATTTATTTTTGGTGCGGTAAAAACCGCCACAGCAAAGCTTCAACGACGGTTAACAACACAAGTGGGTGTGGAAGGGCTAAGCGGAGGTTCCTGGCGAGAGACACTTCGGCCAGCTCGATTGGGACTTCAGCGAGGTGACCCTCATGGCCCAACTTGTGAGTTTTATTGAAACATTCCATTGTAACCTGTCTGATCATAAATAAACACCAGTCAGATTATTTATAATACTCTTTTGTCACCCCATAACTTCTCCTATTCGCATCTTAATAAGTATTGCTGTTTGTACTCATTAAAGGAACTTTCACATAAGTATGTACACCGCGGACTTATTTTTTTGGTAATCACATTTGTACATTCTTTTCTTCTTTACATTTTATTCCAGAATACCACTAAATTGCATAATTCTATCGTCCTCTCTTTTCCGCAATGCTGTGTCCGAAATATTTCTATTTAGTGGTCTTTCGCGCTGCGAGGTCTCGCTTTCCATTGAACGTTTATTAGATGTATGATTTTGTGATACATGCTTGGAAGCGATAAAAAGAACCTAGATTGTCTTTTACCATCCAACAGATAGCCGTAACAGGCCAGCAAAAAGTTTCAAATGTGATTTTATTTTCAAAACGCCCAGCAAAGACGTACTTTGTGCGTTCTACCAAATCTTCTATCGAGTAAAGTTCTTGGCCGGTTGTGGCTTCAACCAACTTATGCCACCACCGTGGGTTTTCATATTTAAGACTTGGAAATTATTATTATCACCATTTAAGTGTTATGAAACGTAGCGTCCGTTTCAAAAAGATAAGACAGGGGAGGCGGGTTAGAAAATGGACTGTAGAAGGATTGAATGGATTGACAACGAAGGAGTATCAGCAGGCTGTGGAGAAAATCATGGAGGGCGGTTAAGAGCTGAGTACTATGGAAGAAAAATGGCAATGTATCTAAAAATGGATATCGAAAGCCCCAGCCAAATCTATAGGAACCGTTGATGGGAAGAGTTCAAGGAAACGAATGAGATGATTAAAAAGGTAGATGAGGGAAGGAAATGGAAGACTTGCTTGAAAAAACTTACTTGAAATATTTGCCTTATCCACGGTTTGCCGTTTTCAGTCTTAAAAGAATGTATAGTTGGACATTTAACCAGTATATATCTCGACCAGAATGACTGAGTTTTCCCCAAGGTATACTCATAATGATATATAGTATGGATCGATCAGCATTGAAGTGGACTTAGCACCGAAGAAATAAGAATAAATAAAGGAGTCCGACGAGTAATGCTATTTTCTCCCCAGACGAATGTCCTTAATAGTGAAATATTCTTTTAAAACATGTAAGGTAACAAGTTAATGCGCACAAGAAAGAGCATCCCAGGTTCTGCTGTTGACGTTCCAACTATAAAGGGAGGAAAGGAAACATGAGTTCGGCTTCACGGAAAAAGTTCGTAATAGAGGAGTAAAACGTGGAGAAAATCTCGGAGAAAATCAAAAAAGGATAAAAAGAAGGATAGGCGATTAGCGCACAAAAACCCGGAGCTTTCGGGAATTGTATCCATGGAAGCGGATTTCCAATTAGTGGAAGCATCAAAAAACATTTACTGGGCAGATTTTCGCCGACAAAAGAGAAATTAACAGAAAAATTGCAGATTTTAAAAATTAATATCATTTTAAAAGCATTTGAGCTTATTGTCTATTATACTTTGGCAAATTAAGTGGTAGAATCATATTTAATATTATTGAAAGCTTACTTAGAAAGAAATTAAAGTAAAGTATGGGAAGCAAACGGTAAAAATATTAAAACGCTACCAAGCGGTGGAAAAACGAATATTTTTTTCAACGCTGCATGCTAGTAGTGGCCCTCATTTGGTACTCCTTTTAATATATATTTACCCTCTGCAAGTTTATTCTAGATGAAAGGTATGAAGACAAAGAGTGCAGAGAAAGCCAAGAGAAGTACATCTCTAGGTTTTGAGATAAACAAAAGAAAATAAGAAGGCACAAGGAACTTGCGTGTCGCTGGAAATACTTCCATTGAGAGCTTAGGGGGAATAAATCTCATTTGACGACGTCAGTCAATGATGGAAAATTGACGGAGAGGAATATGAGATATATTCTAGCTCAAGGATGATAACTTTTCGGTTAGCAGATAAGCGACCCCTGATCACGACTCGAGTCCATTCGCTAAAAGAATCACGATTGAAGAAGTATAACGATTCCCCACACCCCTTTAAATTCCCTCTGGAGCGATCGAGATACGGCAAATGCCATGGCAAGGAAGTTGTTTTTGCTTCCGTTTCCCAGTTTCGCGGAGGTGAAGGGGAGGTTGAGAGCAGATGAGGAGACAGATGCAGACGGGGAATTTTAAGCCTCTGAGGGACGCTGTTGCTTCAAAATTGTTCTTCTCGTGTGCTTTCTTGTCGGATGACGCTGCATCCCAGCGGAGAGCCAGCGTGGGAACTAAAGAGCGACGTTTACCGTCGAAGAAAATACCGCTCTCTCTTCCTCTTATCTCGGCGCTGCCTCGAAGTGCTCTCGAGCGGCAAACAAAGGCATTGCAGAGTGCATGAGGTCATCCGAGTCGCCTCAGAGGTGGGGCGCCTGAGAGTTAGCGGTGAATGGCAAAGCGTGCACTTGCAGCCTCCCAGCTCCTTCACCACCCATTCTTAAATGCATGCATGGAAGATACACGGATGCATGAAAAAGCGAATCGAGAATATCAGAATGAAATCGTGCTCGCATTCGGTTCGGGTAGATTATTTTTGTTGAAGTAATCTCTCCAGAAATAGTTTAGCAGAAATAATTTGTTATTTCAGAGTATCTCTTGACTCTATATTCCAATGGATTCCATTCCAATGGAATGTATGCTTTTTAGATCCCGAAACATAATTTGATCTAAGAAGTATCACATTGAGATGGGTTTAGAGTACACATAAACTGCATGTTGAAAGGTATCACAGGACAACCTGCGATATTTTGTAATGGGTTTTTAGTAAGAGTAGGGGAAAGGGCTGGAGTTCTTCCAAAATTCACTAACATTCAGGGTTCGTCCGGAAAATAAGTGTACTGAGCTCAGGAAAAAAAATGTATTACACTTTTACATATCTTAAGCTAATATTCCTCAAAATAGGACCCTTGTGAGTCGATACACTTGTTCCAGTGGCGTTCCCATTCCTGGAACGCTCCCGCGAAGGCATCATCGGGTACCTCTCGAAGACACGTCGTCACGGCCTCTTTGACGGCGTCCAAAGTCCCGTATCGCGTTCCTTTCAAACTCCTATTTATCTTCGGGAACAGAAAGAAGTCCGGTGGTGCCAAGTCATCTACATCTACATCTACATAATACCATGGCAATTGGAATTTTTACTATCTATAATCCTACAGTTGCTATCCCGTATTGTCCGTGGGAAGAAGGAGTCCTTGAGTCGGCTAGTCCTGGCATCTATTTCCCGAATTTTATATGCATGATCCAAGCGATTAATGTATGTAGGAGTACGAATAATCTGCGAGACCTCGGTGCTGAAACATGCGGATCTGAATTTATTTAATAATTTCAGTCTTGCATTGAATCGTTTCTTTTCTAATGATTCCCACCCCAAATCCATGAGCATTTCGGTAACGCTTTGCGTTTTATCGTAGGAATTTTTTACAAAACGGGCTGCCCGGCGTTGAACCTTCTCAATTTCCCGAATGAGACCTTTTTCACTCGGGTCCCACACGCTGCATGCGTATTCTAAATGAGGCCTTACAAGAGCGTGGTAACAAGTCCGGGCTGTAGGGCGGGTGCGGCAGCGTTGCCACGCCGTGCTTGGCCAAGAAGTCCGACACGACAAGCGCGGTGTGAGACGGCGCATTGTCGTGATGCAGCCGCCAGATGTTTTTGATCGCTGGGCGGACGCGGGCGACTCGTTTTCGAAGCCTGTCGAACACTTGGACGTAAAATGCAGCATTTACAGTTTGTCGTTCAGGTACAAATTCGTAGTGGACGACTCCCCTTTTGTCAAAAAAGACAATGAGCATCGCCTTGATCCGAGATTTGCTCATGCGAGCTTTCTTTTGACGGGGTGATGATGGGGTGTGCCACTCCGCACTTTGTCTCTTCGACTCCGGGTCGTACTCAAAGATCCACGTCTCATCACCCGAAACAACGTTCTCTAAAAAATGTAAGTTACGCTAAGCAACGATCATGATTGATAGCACAATAACCTGTTCTTCAATTCAGCATACATCCTCATTTTATGTCGCACAACAGGCCAATCCTATTCCTGCACATTCCTCGCTATCATAGAATGCAAAACGCCGCCTTCAATCGAAACGATCTGCATCCACCTGCTTTCCTGCCTCCTTAGGATTTCTCTCAACAATGTCCTCTCCTCCTCCCCTTTCACCTTACCTAGCACCTCCTCATTTGTTCTCCTCTCGGTTCTTTTCACCTTCTCCATTCCTCTGCACGCATTTCAAAAGATTCCATTCTTCTGCTCTGCCTGCTTCAGTCACCATGTTTCCGCCGAACATATTAAGGCATACGACTTGTCGAAAAAGACTGAACACCATGTGTTTTTATTACCTCAGATAAAAAAGATTTATCACATAGATTTTATTTTATTCCACTGTGCTGCAAAGATAGTATTCTAAATAGTGACGAGTAACGAATTTTTAATTATTTTTGGAACTAGATACATTGACACCTACCTTTACGCCCTTAAATCTTGAGTGTTATTTAATTTCCCTGAGGAAATATGTATTTTGATTTTGGGTTACCGTTTACCGTAAAAACAAAATGAATGAATTTATCATAATACCTAATTATATTTCCTTAGTTTAAATATAATATGAATTCTGATTATTTTAATTCTCGGTTCGCCGTAAATCTGCGAACATTTCCCATTTCCTTCCATTTTCTCTCTGGATGCATTCCTCTAAGGGTCCATCCGAGAAGGTGATGGAAGGAGAGCGGGTGACACCCCTTCCGCCACACCACGTAAATGGCGCGCTCATCCGCCACCCTCTTCCTGGCCCCGTCTCCTTCCATTTTCCAATATCATGTGGGATTTGGGAGGGTTTTTATTACGCCCCATCGCCCACATGTACTTTTCAGAGCCGTCTTGGGATGTAGTTGAAGGAGGTTTGTATCGGTGATACGGCCCTTCCCTCGCCCCAATCGGACTTCCTCCCCCTCCATACGCCTCTGCCTGTGTAGCGAAAGATCCGTTCGCTGGCGGGGGCTGTAAAATGGGCCAATCGATTTACTTCCCTCCCCACCTTCCTGCGGAAAAAGGGGGGTGGTGAAAGTGCCTATGGGGAAGGAGTTGGTGAGATAGGGCAAGTATAAGAAGGGTCCCGGCCTCTTCTTGTCCTGACCGCTTGAGTGGTCCTAGGGCAGGAGCAGGAAGTAGTGCGTGGATAACGGGGTGGGGGCAAAGTGATCGGGGTTCCAGATAATTCCGGGGTGCAAATGGGGAGTGCAGTAAAAGGGCCGATTTTTATGGGTCCTTCGGATGGCCCGAAGCGGTATGGGTTGGGCGAGGCCCGTCGGGGGAGGGGGTTCGACTCCGGAATGAGACTCGTAAAAGATCCATGGCCTCCCCGCCCCCCCCCTCCCCGCTGCAAAAATCAACATTCTTTATAATCCACCCCTTTGTAACTGCGTCTCCCTCACTGTTTATTTCACGTGGAAAACTAACCTCCAACTTATTAGTCCTTGCTCGCGTCACAATCACCCCAGGGTCCGCCCCAGCTTGTCTTGGTTTTTAGGATATGGTAAACATTAAATTGCCTGTATGCCCTCCTCATTTAGGGGTTTACACTTTGACCTAAATTCCAATATTTCTCATAGCCTTCGAGGTTCCCCCCATTCTCGGTGATTTCTCAGCCTTTTTCTCCATGTCTTTGAAATTCCCAGTCAGTTGCTCCACTTTTTACTCTTAATTTATGCTCCGTTTACCTTCTTTGTCATTCAGTCCTTTCTTCGAGAACGTTTCTAAGCCGTCACAACAGTAAGCATTAGGAATATATTTGCGATGACTAACTTCAAAACAAAGTTTGTACCATCAAAAATTTTCCCCGCACATTCGATGAAACAGATGCCCTCAGATATTCTTTCTCGTGCTAATCATCTCATATTTCTGTTTTCTAGTCTTTTACCATACTCTTCCAAATATGCTCCAAATTATTTTTCCAGAAAAAGGGCCTAATGACACCTGTTAAATTTCTACGCTTCAACTCCAATTAGGGTTCTCAATACTTCAGTTGATTTTTTAAATCCCATAAATTGGAATTTGCACTGATGTTCATTAGACAACATGTTCCAACTCATGCAGTGGTGAAAGTGACAATAGACCACTTCCCTATGTGAAAGTACGCATATGGCGAGGTTATTTGCTCATCTCGACGTCACACGAATGGCTTACTAAATTTTCCGATAGAGACCCTTCACGATTGGCGATCCCTTAGGCTTTCCCCCAGCGCCTGCTGTTCAGTAGAACGTTGCGGTGATATCGATATTCATCCGAACAGCTTATTGGTCCCTCAAAAAAGCCGTTGGCAACTCCATGTCTTCGATACCACGTTCACGTTCCATGCATGCTACATACTAAAATGGTTGAGCTTCTTTGGCGGCTATGCAAATCTCATGTTCCAAATATGCCAAAGAGATATTTGTGAAATAAGTTCATGAACTCAAATTCTAACGGTTACTTAAATTTTACGCTGCACGTGTACAAATTACAGATAAAAGTATTTGTATCATAAGCACTTGGATAAAACACAGAAAGGCAAGTAAATAACTTCCTCGGAAGTGCAAATAATGAGGTTAATGGAAGAAGAAAATGCTGCCTGCTTCCACAGAATTTATTATTTACTTTTGAGACCATCCCTCGGTATCGAAACCGACTAAGTATATTCCGTGGAGCAGCTATGTTGTCTTACTCAGAATCATGAAGAAAGTCTACACTGCATCACCCAACATAACTCTGCATATGACGCGATTGCATGAAGGGTAGGCGTCCTCACGACCATGGCGTTGACCTCTTTTTCCACGCTTCCAATGGTGTCCTTGGTCGCGCAGTAAATGCGTTTATGCGTTTCCACGCACAGGCTTCGGCCACTCACATGCCGAATCACATCCGATCGCACCATATTCCTTTCTTTTACTACTGAAAAACCACCCCCGATTAACAACGCGCCTCTACCGCAATTACGCCCTAACCCCTTCGATCACCTTTTCCACTCGATCAGAGCATTTCTATTGGGCGGTCGGATCCCGAGCAATTTGGGCGCAAATCGAAATACAGGCGTCCTTTACCCACCCCTCCCCCCGCCCCCACCACCCCCTTTCCATTCACGTCCTCTCTAAATTAAAGAACATGTCTCTGTATGTGGGGCGAATGTTATATGGAGCTCCCATTCTTTCATATCCTTGGCTGCAGCCCTTCGAATAGTATGAAAGAGCGTGGTGTAGAGGCACGACCTGTCACACCGGTGGCTTGCATGGTATCAATTAGATATGTATGTGTGAATGATTTTTGGCATAAATATTTATCGTGACCTGAATTGTAAAAATTATCCGTCTAATCCCCAATTTCAACAGTTTAATTTCTACGTTTGTTTTCCTTTCTGCCCACTTCACCTTTTTCCATCTTGTCCACACCCCACTGCAAATTCCTCCTTTCTACGCCTACCATCTTGCTTCAACGACCACGTTTCTGCGCCTTACAAAGCCATGCGCTTCATATTAAAATTTTTCAATAGTCTTTTCTTGCTCAGCATTCCTGTTACCCACTACCACTTCCTAAAGAAAGTTTCTTTGCCTAACGCCATTCTTCTTGTAATATCCCAAATAATTTGACAATTTTACCCCAAACACTTTCAAGATAGGTAGTCTCCAGCCTCCTCTTAGTTTTTTCGTTTCTCCTATTTCGTCCAGGGTGGGCTGTCCAGAGACTTGTTTGTTCTGTGATCGGTGAAACTGTCTTCAACCCATAACTCCCCCTTCAGAGTTCTTCCGCTCTACCACCTGAGCTATCTCGTCGCTTGAGCAGTAGGAATATGAGTTAAAAACTGCCACGTTTAGCTCTCACTTTGTCCGCCGAAAGATCCTCCTCCACGATGCGCCATCGCTCAGGGTCCCACGCCTCTCTCCTCAAACCCGGCTCGGAATAATGGTGCGTATTGCTGTTCTCCTCTATCCCCCCACACACCCGGAAACGGAAGCGTTGATTTGCCCAGGGTCGTATAGCTACGGATTGTAAATATAGTGATTGACTCCGGGGGTGCATTCTTCTTCCCCCCCCCCTCCCCGATATATCTTTCGCTCCTGTGCCTGGACTCCCGCCGTCCATCGGATTAATGCCTCGACCATGAGGGTGGGGCGGGGAAGAGGAGTGGGTGCCGTAAAACCGGGAGGGCGGTGGCAGGGGTGGAAGGGTTCTCCGCGTCGACGACATCTACATGGGACGAGATACGCTCCATTCCACGGCACCCCGCTTCCTCCCCGGGGAAGACGCAAGGGATAAAAAAGGTGGCGCCCGGGATTGACAGTGGAAATCGTTCTCGTCTAAAGCGGGAAGGGGTGGGTCGATCAGTTTATGTCGGGAATCGTTCGATCAGTTTATGTCCCCTCGCTCTCACTTGCCCTGAATGGAACCGAGAACTGTTAAACTTTTTATCTGCCAACTCAACACTCACGCGCACAAAACCTTTCCTTCCCTCCACCTTGCCTTAAGCAAACAGCTTTATTAAGGAGGCAAGCCCGATCCCCTCCCCCCCTCCCGCCGCCACCTTACCAAAGACCCAGAGTCGCGGGCGGAGGCGAGCGGACAGATGAGGATGCAAGGAGCTTTTTTTTCGAATCCTGATGTGGCCGGCGGTTCCCTGTGCGGATTGACGAGGCGGTGTGAGACCGTTCCTTGTGTCCGGCAGGGTGCTTCTTCCTCTCCCCGCACCATCAACCTTGAGATGATGGCGAATGAGCCAGGCACGATCAACGGCCATTGTGAGCCCAAATAGTTTGTAGGAGAACATACAACTTAAAACTATTTGTTCTACACTTTATCTCTCTATATTTATGCAGATGATCTCCTCTATTGTAGTTCGTGATTGGTTTGATAATATATTTTCATTATAATCGCTAAATAAACCTTCCATTTAATGAAATAGATTTGATCTGTGATTTAAATTTCACTCCGTGAGGGATTCCCAACTTAATTTTTCTACTAATTTTGATACGCTACTCATTTTAGCATTGCAATGTTTTACAAATTTAGGCTTTCTTCTCTGCACGTGATCTAATTTGGCAATCGAATGAACTTCATGGGGATCCCATATGCCAGCATAATATTTTAAATGAGACCTAACAAGCGAAAGATAACAAAATTGTAGCAATATTTAATCATATCGTAGTATTTCGCCAATATTCTTAATTCAAATCCTAAATTTTTTCTTTCCACGTATTCCCCGAATATGCTTGACCGAGAGGAGGCCATGAGTGCACCTATCCGAGAGATAATATGCCTGTTGGAACCAGCTCTTTCGATTTCGATATTTTGATGCAATAGGTCCTTGGGGAGGGGACTGCTCCTATTTAAAAAAATCTTCCCAGCATATATTTTTAAAAATAATTCTGGTTTATTAAGTGTTGCACAAATGTATTATACTACGACCATCTTATAAAACTACTTGATCCGCCGGGCTACCAGCATCTCTGTACACTGCTAGGTCGTAGACAATTAACCTCATCATACCATAGAGTCAATGTCGTTCACTAAAGAAGGTACCAAAAGACGATTGAAAAAAAGTAAAAACTTCCCAAGAGAGCCCATAATGTGACTACTGCATTACAGCTAACTCCATCTAAGATCACCCTTTGCATGGGGCAGTTTAAAAATTCTTTGATCCAAAGTTGGACATTTTTATCCACGCTATAGCCTTCTTGTGTAGTCAGCACTTTGCTATGAGAAAGGTCTACAATAACTGCAACTCAACTTCAACTGTAGCATTATTTTCTCCCGCACCAAAAATATCAAGAAACAAAAGCGCAAATTGTGTCTAGCGGGAGCTACCGTTTTAGAAACCCTGCTGGTTCTTCATCAATAACTCTTGATTATCGAGATGTGTAAATTTCGAACAAACAATAATGTTCCATGACTTTGCATGATATGGATATGAAGGAATTACGTCAGTAATTTCTCTACTGCTAAGCATAGGTTAGCAATCTTACAGTTAATGGTACCTATTGACCTGCTAAATGGATTTCTTGAAAAAAATTCTAGATACGGCGTGGTTACCGGTGCAAGTTTCTTAAAAAATGCAAGCTTGCATTTGACGAGCAAGCCCGGAGTATTTGTTTGGGGTAATGTGTTTCCGGCGTTCAATGCCGCGATGTGAAATTCTAATGTTGGACATTAGCCAGCGCAAATGATTTGGCAAGCCAAGTCGGAGACATTCGCTGAGAAATTGGTAGAAACGGAGGAAGAAATTTAGTAAGTTAGTATTTTTTGAACAGTCGGTTAATCCTTCACCTTTATCGTTTTTGATTTAATTCATGATAGATTTTCTATAAAACCTCTCCGGCATAGAGCCAAATGCTTATGGATTCTCCTTTAAATTTTCAACTGGTTTTATCCTTTTGAATTTGCTTAATGTCTTCCGAAACTCCTTCATGGCATGCGTGCTAGATAAATGCATGGTAATCAAAAATTATCTCATTCCTTTGGTCGGCTGCTATGGATGTCATATCGTATCTTTCATCTTTTCGTGACTTAATCTTGGACGTTTCATTTAAACTTTGAATTCCGCGTTGCTCCTAGGTACCGCATTAACTTCAATAAATTTACTTGGAAAGAATGTGATTGCTGCTAAGCGTGTGGTGTTAGGGAAGTGATTATCCGACTTGTTTCAATGTTTATTTTCTTTATGAAGATGGATAAATTAACTCTGCAACACGCATTATACTCTCTGGTCATAAACAAGAAATTTCTTTTGAAGATTTTTAATTCTGACCGCATATGAGGATAAGTTAGCATTTACTGCTCGGTGATCGCTAATTTATTTAATAATTTCAACATATAATTGATACCTTCTCAGGTATTTTCGTCGCTAAAAAATCAAGAATATCATTTGCCCTAGTTGGTGAACTGACAACTTGCTTTATTGACTTCAACGGAAAAGAGCGTAATAGCGACTAGAAAGTATCCACCAAAACTATATGCGATCCATCCTACGCATGGGAGTTTGAAGTCTTCACCGATTATAATGACGTCTGGATTGCTGTTTTGTGATGAGAACCTTCTAGCTTTCAAGGGTAGCTCTGGCATAAAATCGAATACAGGAACGCACCAAAAAGTGGTAGGACTGATTTTCTCTGGCGCGAACGGAGCGGTGAAGGGGGGTCTGCCTGCCAGGGTAAGGTGGAGGGGGCTCTTAGCAACAGACCGACAACAACCTCAGTCACCTGCGGGATGTCGTTGAGTGAGGACACCGTTTTTTGTGAAGCAAGTTTTTTGGCCACGTCGAAAAACAAAATGAATCTGAATTTAGAGCAACGTTATTCCGTGAAGTTTTGTCCGAAACTCGGGAACACGGCAACTGAGACCCTCGATATGATCAAGCAGGCTTATGGGGACACTGCCTTAAGCCGTTCCACAGTATTTGAGTGGCACAAGTTTTTTAAAGAGGGTAGGGAGCTCGTTGAAGACGACCATCGCTCCGGGCGGCCGTCGACGGCAAGAACCGACACGAATGTGGACAGAGTGAGGACACTGCTGACCACAGACCGACGCTTAACCAGTGAAGAAATTGCAGACCAGTTGGTTCTGTCTGCATCCAACGTCCAACGCATTATTTTACAGGATTTGGCCATGCGCAAGGTGTGCGCCAAGATGGTGCCGAAAATTCTGCCATGGCGCGCTTGTCGTCAGACAGCTCCTGGCCAAATACGGCGTTGACAGGTTGCCGCACCCGCCCTATTCTCCCAATCTGGCACCACCGGACTTCTTTTTCTTCCCCCTGATGAAAAGACAGCTCAAGTGACGACGTTTTGACTCGATAAAGGCCGTTCAAGAGGCTTCGACGAGGGTCATCAACGGCATCCCCAAAGAAAATTTCCATCGGGCGTACGGGGAATGGGAGCAACGTTATACTAAGTGTGTAGCAGCTCAAGGAGCATACTTTGAAGATTATTAAGTCGATGTAAGTATATCGTCAATAAAATTCTTGTAAAAAAATCAGTCCTACCACTATTGGGTGCGTCCCTGTAAATCGTGCAGTGGTCTGAGGTTGCTTGTGCCTTGGAGAAGGACCATAAGTGCGATGGCTCTCCGTTTTGAGGTTTAGATGCGTGTGCACGTATCTTGGTTTGCCAGTGAGGTGTATACTATCTCTAAATCTTTTCAGTCGTCATGGGGGCAAGCACATTTTAATTTTCATGAGGTGAGTACGTTGGTTATTATGACGTTTAGATGTTGAAGCTATGATAAACACATGTAAGAATGAATTTGCACAGAGTTTACGTGCATGAGGGGAATTATTAGTACTTATTCGTCACAACTGGAAAATTTCACGAAAAAAATGGAAAGGACTAGAAGTAATCTGACTTCATTCAAAATGTATCCCTCCTCATACTCACGAGATCAGTTTTGTCTTTCCTTCGATGAATCGCGTTAAATGTTCCCATTCCTAAGAGTTAAATCTCTTAGATAAATACGATGATATATACTTACACGATATTAATTTTTGCCTGACATCAGTGTAGGAACTTGCCATGTTACTGCCAATTGAAAGGCAACCGTTCTATTTATGCGTGTCTTTCTTCTACCGAGTAGTTTCTAGTAATTTCTGTTCGCTCTCGGAATCACTGCTCCGCAAATGCACGGAGCAACTAAAATCTACTATCGAGCACAATAGTAAACTGATCTTTTAGTGTTTCAACGACGCTAATTTATTTTTAAACTTATGTTTTTTCGTCCACTCCCTTTGTGTTATTTTTCCTGGAGTTTTAAGTTTATTATAGTTTACCAAAGAAATGTATTGAGATGTTATGACCCTCTCGATCGCTAAACATAACAGTTCCAGGGTTGGCTTTGGGGAAATTCTTCATGATTAGGAGAGAAAAAGGAACTTTGCACTTCAACATAAAGATTTAATTCTTCACACAAGTGTGAAAGTGTGAAGCATTCAATCTTTATGTGGAAGTGTGAAGTTCCTTTTTTTACCTTCATCACTCTGAATCGCTAATGCAAAACAAATAATCTTTGCTGATTTTCATTGCAATTTCCGTTTCTTTCCAGCCTATATGTAGGATTTTAGGGATTTGTGTCTAATATTTAAATAAATTGCTACTCCAGGGGAAGATAAAATTCATAAATATCTAAAAAACAGAATGCGCGACATGTCACGTTTGACATGCTATTGTCACTATTTGTGTGATGGCACATTTATGGATTTACATCGATAAGAAAATGTATTTCGTTTTATTCTCACCAATTATGTTAACTGAAGCTGCTTATTATGCTTACCTAGAAAGTTTTTACATTATTTAAAATATTTACCTCAGAATTATTTCGAAGTATACTTACATTTTGATTCGATGTTATTTCTAATATCAATCTAGTTGTGCATTCCATCAAACCTTGTGAAACTATTCGAAAACTCTAGCAAAAACTTTTCCTATCAACTAATAAGTCTCTCTGTAACCATAAAGTATGAAAATACCAACCGACTCATGCTGAATTCCCCAATACAGATCCAGGACATAATTTAATAACAAATTTTTTCAGAATTTATTTCCGCCGGAAAAAGTTTACTTCATTTGTATTCATAGCCTAACAACAACTAATAATGACGCACTGCATCAAAACTAGTTCGGAATAAATCTTTTATAAGTGGAAAATTGTAATTTTCTTCGTCTCTGTAAATATTTGGCAAACATTTGTACTTTGCCGCTGACACAATGTTCTAAAAACGTGCATATGAACAATATGATTTCGAAGAGGATGAAATTTTTTAAAATATCTGGAATCAAAATAAACCCTGTTCCCTCTAGACTATTTCTTGAGTTCACAGTTGATTCCGCCGTGATTACTTCTTGCAGAATCTTACAAGGTCAGTCCGAGGTCAGTTTATAAAGTTCGGGAACTTTTTTATTGCAAAAATTACGTCGCTAAAATGTTATTGGTCAGGGTCTCTTCAAAGTAATCGCTTTCCCAATGTATACATTCATCCCAACGGTGTTTCCACGTTTTGAAACAGTTCTGGTTCGCTTCCTCCGGAACGCTCCTCCGTCGAATTTTTCTCCATCTCCGGAATGGTGGCAAGTCTTTTTCCTTTGAACGGGGTTTTTAGTTTTGGGAGCAGTAGAAAGTCACTGGGGCCGGATCTGGTGAGTAGGGTGGGTGGGGAAGCACAGAGGTATTGTTTTCGGTTAAAACCTCACGAGTTCTGAGACACGAATGAGCCGGCGGGTTGTCACCCTCTATTTTGCCGTCAGGATTTAATAGCACGCACCAATCGAGGCGCTACACTTTTCTGCAAGTCCTATTGCAATCAAACGTCAATTTATGTGAATGATATATTTTTATCGTTAATTTTCTTGTTGTGAGGGTTATTAGTATTTATTAACATCCCATTAGGACTCAGATTATCTTTAGAACTCGCTCTGGTGCTAAGCATTTTCCTACTTGAACCAATTCATCACGCAACTAACAGTCCAACATTAATTGACCCGGCGATTAATGCAAACACAAATAAAATATAGACTTACGGTGAGGTACCTGCTCCCGGAATATCTTCATATGATCTTATTTACATTTTTTATTCCTTAAAATGTCACAAATTGAAACAGAAATACATCACCTATTGTGACTTCAATGCTATAAATGACGAAAATTTATTCATGAATGTATCGGCCTTACCATGGCACGTCATTGAATACCTATATGATATTGATGACAAAGTGAACTACCGAAGCTTACTTTTTGCTTCATTAATCGAAAAACACGACCATTGTAAGACCTAACGAATTTCTAAGCCTCACGCCCCATGGCTAACAGTAGACATCAAAAGACTGATGGCCAGGCGTGACGCCACTCTAAGATTATACACAGGATCCAAAGCACATTCAGCACTGATTCAGTTTAAGTGCCTCAGGAATAAGACTAAATAATCCATTGGATTGGAAGATATGTTTTCTCCATTTCTCACTGAGCTCCAAACTGGCATCCTTTGAACTCTTAGGAAACCTTGGATCTTTCGGAATGGGAAAATCCAGAGAACCACCATCGTCACCAAGTCTTAGCAAATTTACCACTTAGTTTATTACGTCCCCTATCCCCGATAAGCCAAAGAACAGAAGTGATTACGTCAAACGACTTTCTTAATTAACTCCGCACCCCTCAACGAGTCCTCCAATTTCTCGCCTCTAACTCAAACCAATGTGCCCAAGACTTTACAAAGAGTTAAAGCTAGAGCTGAAGGTTCAGATGAAGTACCCATTTCTTTCATACTTAAAATGGTTCACATACAGGGTCCGTACAATAAGTATCGGCACTGGTTCGCTGTAGCCTCAACGGAGAGGTGGATGGGGGTCCGACTGGTCGGCTCGGTAGAGGGGTCCCCCACCACTCAGGCGCAGTTTAGTTAAGTCGCCTTCGGACATGCGTTGAGACAGGTGTATTTTTGTGACGTGTGATTGTTTGTGGTGTCTTCGCGCCAGCATGCAGCGCGCCATGCTAGCAACGCCACGCTGTGAGGTTTTGCGTTAAACTCGGGAAATCCGCGTCGGAGACTCTTGAACCCATTAAAAAGGCTTATGGGGATAGTGCCTTAAGCCGCACAAGAGTTTTTAAGTGGCAAAAAATGTTTAAGGAAGGCCGGGAGCTCATCGAAGACGAGCACCGCGTCGGACGCCCGACGACCGCTCGAACCGATATTCAGATAGCCAAAGTGAAAATGTTTTACACTCTGACAGGCGTATAACCATCGCCCCTATCAGTGAGGAGACCGGCCTTTCAGTGGGAACCGTCCACACCATTGTGACAGACGATCTTGAGTTGAAGAAAGTCTGCGCGAAGCTGGTGCCGAAAGTCTTGAGCGAGGAACAAACACCTTCGCGGGTGGAAATTTCGCAAGAAATTTTGGACTGCATCCAAGAAGATGAAGATTTTCTCGACAACGTAATTACCTCAAAGGATAGCTCAAAAGGAGCTCAAAGGATATCGGGTCGACTCCATTGAGGCGGTTCAAGCGGCGACGACAAAGGTTCTCAACAGTATTGCGGAAACTGACTTCCAACGGGCTTTTGACGAGTGGCAGGCGCGCCGAACTAAGTGTATCGATGCAAGAGGAATGTATTTTGTAGATTAAAAGTAATTGTAATGATATGTGCAGAAAATTTTGATTTTTGGAACCAGTCCCGATACTTATTGTACGGTCCCTGTGGGTTGGCCATTTATTAAGCATATTTTCAATTAGTCCTTCTTGCAAAACAAATTTCCCTCTCAATGGAGACTTGCCTTAGTCCGCCATATACCCAAGAAAAATATTTCTGCTGATGTGACCGAATACGGACCGATTAATCACATACCTACTTATTCCAAAGCCTTGGAGAAGCTCGCTTTCGGGTAGATATCCCATCGCATTAAAATCACAATATACTCAATTGTGAGCAATCTGACTTCCGTAAATCACACAGCACTAATCTAAGCCACAGATGACATTAGACTAGCAGTCGACAAAAGACAAATTATTGTCCAGGGCCTATTTGACTACAGTAAATCTTTCCACTCTGTTTACAAAGGCATATTATTAACGAAATTCCATGCCATTAATTTCTCTTCTTCTGTCGAACCTTCGCACAAGTCTTACCACAGCGAATAATCGCAAAAGGTTGCATCCAATTTGTCTTCTTCTGAGTGGATAGAAGTTCATCCCACTTCTGAGTAGGTGTTCTTCCTATTGGGTTTTTACTAGGGTTTTCTTGTCTGACCTCTAAGGTTTTTTCCCAAAAAATTACATCTAGTGCTTATTTCTTTTATTATATATATATATATATATATATATATATATATATATATATATATATATATATATATATATATATATATATATGTGTGTGTGTGTGTGTGTGTGTGTATACATATATATTACCAGTACAAAGAATTAAACATTAAATTGAGGCGGGCAACAAATAAAACAAAAGAAGCATGGTTGAAGTCGCAGTGCGAGGATATGGAAAGTCTGCAGAGGAAGGGTGAAATCGGTGCGCTGTACAGCAAAGTTAAATCGTTATCGGGAAGTAAGAGAGGAAGATCTATGCTAACAGTTAGATATAAGGCGGGTAAGGTTATATTTAACGCAGGAGAGATCCAAGAGAGATGAAAGGAGTATATAGAAGAACTGTATAGTAAAAAACTTAGACCAACAAAGTTAGCCATTGAAAAAGAATATGACGTAGAGGAAGACAGCTTAGGTCCAGGGATACTCGACGATGAGATAGATAAGGCATTAAGGGATATGAAACTAAATGACGCCGTTGGGGTGGACAGCATTCCGGCGGAACTATTGAAATGCTTAGGAAAATGTGGGAGGAAGAGGCTATATGGGCTGATTCGTAGCATTTATGAGGAAGGAATCTGGCCGGAAGACTTTGTGAGATCAGTTTTAGTTCCTATTCCGAAAAAGATAAAGACTACATCATGTGAGGACTACAGGAGGATAAGTTTGATATCCCACGCAGCTAAAGGTGTACTCAAGATCATAAACAAAAGGATAGAGAGTAGGGCAAGTGATTACTTAGGGGATGATCAGTTTGGGTTTAGAAAGGGGAGAGGTAAGCGTGATGCCATTGCAGTAATGAGATTATTAATCGAGAGGAATATAGAGCAAAACTAGGAGGTATTTACCTTTTTCGTAGATTTCGAAAAAGGGTTTGATTGCAGAAAATTGGAGTAGATTGGAGGGAAAGGAGGCTAATCCGCAACCTGTACATGTCTCAGACCGCTCAGGTACGAGTGGGGAACGAGGAGTCCGGTTGGGCAGTATTAGGAAAAGGTGTAAGGCAGGGTTGCCCATTATCACCGTTGCTGTTCAACCTGTATGCAGAGGAAATGTTTAAAAAGGCATGGGAAGAACTGGAAGTAGGAATGAAAGTGGGCGGGGAATTCGTAAAATCAGTTAGGTTTGCTGATGACCAACCTTTAGTTTGTCAGTCAGCCAAGGGGTTGCAGGCATTGCTGAGTGAATTGGAAATTTGGTGCGACAGGTATGGGATGAGAATCAATATTAATAAAACAAAGGTTATGCGATTTTCTAGAAAGAAAAAGATAAGCTAAACATTATAATAGGAGGGCAAAAACTAGAGCTGGTAGAACAGTTTACGTATCTCGGAAGTGTTTTGGACCAACACGGTCAAAGTAGAAGGGACGTGAGGAGAAGAATTGCGCTAGGCAAAGAGGCTTTCACAAGGAGGAGGGAATTGATGACAGGGACGTTGAGTAAGGATGTTAAGAAAAGACTCGTAAAAACTTTGATATGGAGCGTAGCTATGTACGGCGCGGAAACGTGGTCATTGAAGCAGGAGGATAGACGTAGACTGGATGCTTTTGAAATATGGGTGTGGAGTAGTAGTTTTTAGGGGGGGCGACCGACAGCTAAGGTCATTTGAGCCATAGGGGATGGACAGAAAAGAATGAAGGGTGGAAAGAAACCCGGCTTCCGCATTAGCATACTCTTTACGAAAGGCGCCAAGGGGTCCGCATTTTAACGTCCCATCCGACGGACGCCGTGCTCACTCAAATTGCCCTCCACCAAGCACCTCAAGTAGGGATCGAGATACCTCTGAAAAATTTCAACACCGTCGGGATTGGAACCCGCGCCCTCTGGGTGGGAAGCTAGTAGGCTAGCCCCCGCACCATCTCGATCCTCGTGGGTGTGGAGAAGAATGGAGAAGGTAAAATGGACAGAGAAGAATACAAATGAGGAAGTACTTGGTATGGTGGGCGAAGAGAGGAGATTGTTGGGAGAAATCCTATGGAGGCAGGAAAAGTGGATGAAGGGTGTACTGACCGGCAGTGGGATGTTGGAGACTGTAATAGAGGGGAGAATGTTGGGCAAACGCGAAAAGGGAAGGAGCAGGATAGGGATGTTGACGGGTTGAAGGGAGGAAGAAAGTACTCAGAGATGAAGAGGGACCTGATGTGGAGTGGGATGTTGTCTTTTGCTAGGGGCCACAAATTGTTGAATTAGTATTTTTCTCCATCCAAAAACCTACCTCAACCGGTAGATTACCTAAAAAAAAGAATATATAAGTTGGAATAGGAACTAACACTGATCTCAAAGCATCATCTGAAAGTCTTCCGGCCAGATTCCTTCCTCATAGATTTTACGAAATATATACATACTTATATATATATATATATATATATATATATATATATATATATATATATGTATATATTCATGTATATATATATGTTTGTATATATATGTATATATATATGTATAATATATAAACGTATATATGTACTTATATATATATATAAATCATAAACACAGTAATCAACCCGAAGGTCGGTTTGGTTGGTGATGGCAGAGTACTAAGCTCGAGTGCTAAGCCCAGTACTAAGCCCGATGGCGCGTGAAATTCACACACCAGGGAAGGGGGGCCAGTTCCTTTCCCTGCGCCGGTTATGGTTTCCTAGGAAGATCTGGTACCCGAATAATCATATAGATTGCGTGGAGTTGCAGGTGCCGAGTTCCTTGCCCGGGAATCGAACCTGGGACCCTCCGGTCCGCAGTCCAACGCTCTACCCACTGGACTACCGCAATGTATATACACATACACACACTCACATATATATACATAGATATGTATGAACTTTATCATTCTTTTCTTATTCACTCATATCGCTTCATATTTTCTTTTTTTGTTCACTTTTGTGTACTTGGCGAAGGATTACATAGAAGAAGGGACCGTATCTTTTAATTTCGCCCGAATGAATCTATATATTAGCCGACGTTGATGGTCTTCCAGAACGCTCGCCGTCTTTCACTGATTGCCGCTCCTTTTTGAACCGGGTGAACCACTCATAAACATCCCTTTACTTCGCAAGGATTCCAAATGTACACATTTGAGAGTAGCCTACCTCGAAGGGGACAATAATCGTTAATTGGTCAGTAAAGTATTATTTTAAATATTTTTAGGTGTGGATTATTTGCTTGTTAAGCTGGTAAAATTATCAACTCTAGGTTGTCAGGTGCGCTGAATCATGCAATGAGATGTTACACTAGTAATTTGACAGAGAAAAACGATAAAACACAAGCAGGTGCAATGTAATGCTGGGCGTGCACTCGATAGACATAGCGTATTAACTGAAAGCTTAAAAAGACCGCAGCAAAGAGCGCTTGTTCTGTTTGCTGGCTGACGAAGCGAGCAAATAGAACGCGCTAATTCACGGAATCGAAGGGAGGACTGCCGAAGGCTGTAATGCCGTTACTGCGGATCCGACGATTCCAGTTCCTCGACTGCTTTGGCGCCCTAAATGCCAGCAGTGGGCCGCACGTTGTCCATCAGCGCTCTCCTCCCGCGCTCGACCCGTCCGGCCGCCGGCAGATCACGAGGCATGCATCACACGCAAGATGTAAAACGGGAAAGGAGTCCCGAGTTCACCCACCATGCGTTCGACAAAAGAGCATTTGAAAAGAATCTCCCCGGGAGAGAAAGAACCCTCTCTCTCTCTCTCGCCCCCCCCCCTCCCGGCGGAAGCACGTACTAATCAGCCGCCCCTAATGAATTCGGAGAGTTGGGTTGAGCAGAGGAGTGAGGCGGGGCCAATCATATCCCGGAAGGGAGAGCTCCCGGAAAGACGGGGAAGGCGCCATTCTCTCTCCCGGGTCCTCGGTTATTAACGCGTCGGCATTCTGTTGAGGTGAAAGAGTGATTTGGCAATTACTTCTCGCCGGTAATCCATTAGCCGCGGTTTCTGGAAGCAACTTCGCATGGGAGGCAAATAAGGCACCACGTTTGGTCTCAGTCAACCATTTCCGATTCCAAAAAGGGCAGATAGGAAGAATGCCGCGAGAGGTGAGTGTGAAGCTCGTGAAAAATAGGAATGAAGGATGGTGTGACTCCCACCTCTCCAAACGGGATGAAAGCGTCGGGAAAGGTGCTGCAAGGGAAACCTTTCCCGAAGATCAAATGAAGAGATGGGCGATTGATGCATGCAAAGACTGAAGAATGATGAAAGCAATCTGGATGAATATTATTTAAAACAAACACCGGCTTCCTGAACCCATGCGATGCACGGCAATGGTAACCGATGCCTGGGAAAGCTAATAAAGAGCACATGGAACTGCCCGAGCAATTATTTGAACAAAATATGCGTATCGACGCGCAGGCGTCATTATAATCAAAATAAACTGTCAAGATTCACGACCTATTCTTCGCTAACTCATAATATTCTTTGCAAACTCATCAACGAATGTTCCTCCACATGACGCCTAACGCAAATTAATGAGAGGCTCTAAATGATTACTGTTTTTAAAGTACTGTTGGACGCGTGAGTTCGTTGCTGTGAAACAGAAATTGCGAGAATCTATGGACGAGCGGAAACTGAGGGAAGAAGACGCTGCATCAAAGTTGGTTATTCATTGCAATAACAAATCTTTCGATTTGTTTTTAATGATTCAGATAAAAAAAATAGTAATAGGTGCGTAAATAGTAATTCCAATTTGGAACTTTGAGAAATATTTCCTTCGGTAATGTCTCCTCATAGAAAAATTAATGGATACATTTGAGAGGAATGAGAATGGCTGAATTGATATTACACTCACTGCAAGAAACCAAAAATTTTAAGAATCCACTTTTTTAATGATAATTAGCGGTATTTTTGGTTATATCTTAAGTTTCCCGTATCGATTTCAGCTAATCCCTAATTCTAGCGAATTGAACAAAGTTAAGATGTGCTTTGTGAATCTGCGACATTTTGGTGTGTTGAAAATGTGTTTAGACTCATATAATCAGCAGGAATGCTGTTCAGTTCCTAATATCACTTTCAACATTTCAAAGGGATTTCTTGAAGCCATAGGTGAATTATTAGCTCTAAAAAGCAGTGGCAAATATAATAATAAGTTCCCTAAATTTATCTGCACTCATGTGTTATATATTTCCAAATAAGTTTGTTTTGATTAAAGAAAAGTGACCAAGTTTTTGGAAGTAAGATTAGTCGAAATCAAAAATTTTCATTTATGCAAAAGGTTATGCATCCGCGGAAGACCCTTGGAACTCCACCATAGCATATCAATGTGATGCTACATAAATTGCTGTCCTTGATCACTCTTCTCTTGATGGTAATCGCTTTTTTAGTCACTCTAGATATTCATTCATGACAAAGAAGTGTGCTCCAATGCAAACAAACATGCCTGCATTAAATAATATCGTTAGAAAACTATTACGTTCGTTTTCATTACGAATATGAAACATTTTCATGATCTCACGCTAGGCTATCCAATTTTTTTCCCTTTTTATGCTCGTCGTCTTCCCCTTCTCTGTAATTGTCCAATGCATTGACTCTCCGAATTTGAAACGGCACCCACCCAAGGACGTGCGCATGGGTCCAAAACCCCGTAGGCCTAACTAGGAAGGCTTAACCTAAGGCCAAGAGCGATTAGTAATAATCCTTGGAGGGTGTCGCGCGACTTGGAAAAGGTCTTCCTGCACCCATGTCTCAACCAAGACCCTCACTAGGGCATTTCTGAAACCCTTGCAACTCCTTCCCTCCCTTCCTCCCTCCCCCCTGATCGTCCTGCACTTCCTCACCTTACTCTGTCTCCTATGATAATTTGCGAGAGGGGATCGCCCTCCCGTTCCCTTCTCGCTCCGCGTGTGGACACATTCCATGTCCACCTTGTCTCTCGCCACCCCTCACTGCCCTCCAAAGGAGACCAATGAGAAAGTGAAGGGCTCGAGCATTCTTGGCACATCAATCAAGCCGAGCCGGGAGTAATAAATCCCTAAGATCACCTAATACTTGTATCGTATGCTTCAGTCTTGTGAATAGAGACTTAGACGGACGCTGAAACCTAGAACTCTAAATTACTTCTAAAGATCTTGGCTCTGCCGATTCCCGCGTGACAACGAAACCTAATGCCTCACACTGGAACATTCTTCTAATTCATATTAATTTATTTTTTCGTTTCATGCCTATTAATATTCCTTTCTCCCCCTCCTCTCCTCTTAACCGGATGTCACCCTTTCCTCGTGTCATTCTACATCCCAATACTCACTCTTTTTCCTCTCCATTGACTAATATTTCCTCTTTCTTCAATTCCTATTTTTTCTTATCTCTCATTTTCTCAGATCTTTGATTTTGCGACTATTTATTCATTTGCCAAATTTAACGCAATTTTTTTCCTTTAGTGTCTATTCAGCTTATTTTCTCTACTCGTATCCTCTCCAGGATTGAAAGCCCAAAAATGTGTGTTCATACTCCCAAGTCACAGCTCCTATGATTAGAAACCACCAGCCCTACGCTCTGTATTCATGCGTTTTCTTGACATGTGTGCAAATACAACGTAAGGGTCATCAATGTAAGGGACAAATCAAATATGGACTAAGGATTTTTGAATTTCGGACAGTAGGACAAAGTGCAATAGGCAAGAGTCGGGAATAAGAGTCACTGCAGTATTATGAATGATTAATTTTTCAGAATTTGTTTCCTAGACTTAAAATCCAAGAGTTCATCGGGTTTCCCAGTTTCCTGGGTCAAAGGCTGCATCAGAAGGAAATTGAAGAGAACAATTTCACGAATACGGTGTGGATAAAGGGCTGATGGTTTGTTTAGTAAAGAGCACGGCAAGTAATCTTTCAGTTTCGATGGGAGAGCAATGACAGATATCGCATTTGTATTGGTTTAATCCAAGTGAGAATGCCTGGTGTATCTACCGCTTACGGGTTCTCGAGGCGGATCCAGCGATCCAGCTAATGCGCACTTGGTATTTTTACTGGGATATGAATACTTTTTACGAAAACCTATGAATACATATACATGTATCATCACTTTATCATATATTAATAATACAATGTAAAATATTTACTCGTTCTTTCTTGACCTCTTAATTGTATATGCTTTTTCTCGTTTCCCCAGGAGTTGTAGACAAATTCTCACCATTTATATTTTTATATATTATTTTTATATAAAAAATAAATACTCTCTGCAAACCACTTCTCTAAATATAAGAGTGCTCTCAACAAATTTTCTTTGGTAAAACGAAAAGTACACCTCGGGTGTACGTTTTGGTTTTATCTTTGATCAAAAATTCCTTTTGATTTACTCTTTTGTCTAAGCCGGAGTAAAAGCTTAAACTAATAATCCAAAGAGTTGAGGTCTTGGAGTGGACTTCATTGTCCTACGATCTGCCTTTTCACTGTGTCGAGAGCCTCTCAATCGTTCGGAAGTTCATTATACGAACGAGGCATCACAGATCGAAATCGCATAAGAGACACGAACCTCCCACTCGAGTTGTGGGGAGTAGATACACCTCTTAGCATTGCTTTTCTTAGGGGCTAATATTTTACATTTATATCTATAATTTATTTATTTTAAGGTTATCTACCGGTTAAGGTTTGTGGATGGGCATAGCAATCTAATAAATATTTTGTGACTCCTAACAAAACACGAAATCCAGTATCCTACTCTACTTCATCTCTGAGTACTTTATTCCTCCCTTCATCCCGTCCAACATCCCTATCCTGTTCCTTCCTTTTCCCCGTTTGCCTAACATTCTCCCCTCTATCACAGTCTTCAACATCCCACTGCCGGTCAATGCCCCCTTCATCCACTTTTCCTGTCTCCATAGGATTTCTCCCTACAAACCCCTCTCCTCACCCACCATACCAAGTACTTCCTCGTTTGTTTTCTTCTCTGTCCATTTCACCTTCTCCATTCTCCTCCACACCCACATTTTAAAAGTCTCAAATCTACGTCTATCGTCCTGTTTCCATGACCACGTTTCCGCGCTGTACATAGCTACGCTCCATATTAAAGTTTTTACGAGTATTTTCTTAATATCATTACTCAACGTCCCTGTAATCTACTCCCTCCTTGTGAAAGTTTCTTTGCCTAGGGCAATTCTTCTCCTTGCGTTCTTAAAACTTCCACCTTGTTGGTCGAAAACACTTCCGAGATGCGTAAACTGTTCTACCCTCTCAAGTTTTTGCCGTCCTATTTTTGTGTTAAGCTTAGCCTTTTTCTTTCTAGTAAAAGAAGAAAAACAATTCTAATAGGCTTTACAAATAAATATTCTTTTACTCAACTCAAAATACAGAATCTCTACTCATCAGTACAGTTACATGGACATAACAAGCGTTAGCTGTATCATATAAACGATTATAATCACAGAAGCCAATTAAAATGTTCATTCTACAGACCTCCTTGCGCCAACGTAGGTTATCTTTCAAAGATCGTTAACCAAATATCCATACACTTCATCAAGTATGGTAGTAGAGCGTTAAAGGTCATCAACAATCTAAATCTGCCATGAATTAATAGAACAACAATTGAGAAAAAATCAAGATGTATGTAAAATTATTCCAAAGAATCTCTTCGAAACAAGTAGTCAAATTTCTGACACGGAGTATCAGAAAATCTGAAATTCAAATGTCTTTAGAACTAATTACGCAGAAAACACTTGGAATTAAAAAAATAGAGGAATTAAAGCGTGCTTGAGTAGATAAATAGTTTTAAGTGTTAGCGAGATTAAAGTAAGGGCTTTAGAAGTAAATCTCGTATGATTTCGAACAAACCAGAAAAAGTTTACGGGAAAAGCCTGTAAAAAGCGTGCGTGTATCTAAAACAGGAAAATATTTTAGCGATTATTGGAGGATCACCCTAAATTAATTTTCTCATACGCCAGAAAATACAAGACACTCAGCGGACTGCGTCCGGCATTGTACCAATATCCGAAATAAATCTATTTTTCTGGAAATATTCTCGACACTTTATAAAAAAACCATGCATATTAGATCATCTTAATATTAAAATTATAACCGAATTAGATCGCGTGAAGGGCACAGGAACTTTATTTTCAAACATGTTAGTGATAAAATTAGTAGTAAATCAAAATTAGCAAAATAACTAGGTCGGGAATCACTCTATGAAGGAAAGGTTTAATTACAGATTGCATAAATTGGAGGATGTCTCATTAGGAATGATGTTAGCAATGCTCTATGCGCCTCATCGTGCGAGGGTGGGAGAGATCATACCAGTAAAATTGGAGATATTAAGCGTAGAACAGATGAATTAAAGATGTAAGTTTTCCAGGAACTATAAAGGACCAGGATAACTTTTTTCGACCACGGTAGGTGGAATTATTTTTCTTCTGTCATTCTTATCAGGATAATATGACGTCACCATCTCACTCGCCCTAATTACTGTTCTTTATTACAGAAATCTCTTCTTTTATTATCATAGAAGTAAATGTCACTTAGATTCTGTGCGGCATGTGCCTGTAAGTATTGTATATATTTAAACAACCCTGTAAAATGAAATAAGCACATTTCCGAGGAAGCATTGGAAAAATTTTCCTTATCATATAATTCAGGTTCCCAAGGCTGCGGCAATTCGTCAGGTGTTGAATTATGGAATGCTGTTCATGCCATAAACGTTCGTTATACAGCAGATACCATTTTGGTATTTTCATTTCCACGGGCCAAAAATGATAAAGAGTGACGGACCTATGGCATAAATAGATATTTTGGGGACATTTGACTTGCTCTCTCGTATTGGATTTCGACTGGGAAAGAGTTGTTTGGCTGGGTGGGAAGGGAGGCGGCGAGGGGAAACCGTCCCCTATCGCACTCATCCGAGCCCTCCCCACTTCCTTTTCGACTCCCCAATCCCATCTCCCTCACACACTGCGTACCTTCACCAATAGCATATAATAGCATCACTCAATACAGGCCTTGTTTGATGTGACTCAGGTGCTAGTCATCGAAATATTCGTCTCCCTTTCAGTTTGAAGACTTCTATACCATTACAAATCACTTTATTTTCGTCTTTCCCTTTCTTCCCTTCCCACAGTAACCTCTCTTCGGCGCTATTTGATTCGGGGTGAAGGGTGGAATAAGTGCGCTGTAGAGCAAAGTTCATCTACATCTACATCTACTTAATACCCCGCAAGCCGCCGCAAGGGCGTGTGGCGGGGGGTGCTAGGACACCACCCGTAATTTAGAAAAGAAAAGGAAAAAAACCGCATGCAATAACCACAAAATCATATAAAAAAAACACGGCATACATTCATGCATGAACACTTACACCCCACACACGTGCAAACACTCAAACTACCAACTAACATACACATGCACCTGAAAGTATACCTAACATCTCTATAGTGTTTAATTTTGTTCCGACTTGTAAATTCAACGTTTTTAATATTTCTAAAGTGACTTCGGTTTCTTGCTATTATGATTACTGATTGTTCGGGGAAAGAATGAGTATTTGTACCTATCTGTCTTGGAATCTATCTCCCTTAGTTTATCTTTGTGGTCTGATCTACCTAAGTCGTGTGGGGCCATTATAATTCCTTCAGTGTCATAGTTAAACTCGTCTGTTCTGAACCTTTCTAAAAGTCTAAGCCTCGCTTGTTCTCTCCGCACTTCAAGTGGTTCCCAGCCTAAATCCCCTAAGAGACCTGTCACACTTGTGTTTTTATCATAACAATTTTTAACGAATCTAGCGGATTTTCTCTGGACTTTATCTAATTCTTTTTGCCAAATTTTCTCCCACGGATCCCAAATACTTGCGGCATATTCCAAATGAGGTCTAACTAGAGCAAAATAACACCTCTCTTTGACTTTTTCATTACATTTCCCCACCACCCGTTTTATGAAGCCAAGTTTCTTTAAAGCTGATCCGCATATTGTCCTGATATGTGCTCCCCATGAAAGGCGTGGTGTTAGAACAACCCCCAAATATTTAACTTGATTTGCCGTAGTCAATACTGAACCCTCTATTTTGTAGTCTATATCCTGTTCCTCGCTTCCTTTATTCAAAAATTTCAAAACTGCACATTTATCTATATTAAGTGTTAATCCCCATTTATTGCACCATTCCGAGATATTGTCTAAGTCTCTAGAGAGTAGCTCGCGATCTAGTTGGCTCCTTATTTCCCTGTATATCGCCGTGTCGTCAGCAAATAACCTTAGATTGCTACTAACGTGTGTGCTTAAGTCATTTATGTATATTAAGAACAGAAGAGGCCCTATTACACTTCCCTGGGGGACGCCCGAAGTTACATCTCTCTCCGTTGTGCACAACCCATCTATGACTACTATTTGTTTGCGGTTTGACAAGAAGTCTCTAATCCAATTAATTATTTTCTCATTGATCCCATAGTATTTAAGTTTATGTAACAATTTATTGTGTGGGACTTTGTCGAAGGCTTTTTTGAAATCCAGGAATACTGCATCGACTTGTGTGTTGTTTTCTCCCGATCTAAGTATATCGTGAATGAAGAGACCAAGTTGTGTTTCGCAAGATCTGCTTTTCCTAAATCCGTGCCGGTTGTGGATTACTATTTTCCTGCTATACAGAAATCTCATAATGTTAGTGACAATAATGTGTTCCAATATTTTACAAGAGATCGATGTTAAAGAAATGGGTCGGTAATTTGTTGGTTTATCCCTATCGCCGCCTTTATAGATGGGAGTTATATGGGCTAGCTTCCAGTCGCGAGGCACTGAGCCTTCTTCTATCGATTTTAGAAAAACAATATGTAAAAATGGGGCAATGTCGTCAGCTAATTCCTTTAATATTCTAGCAGGTATTTCTTCCGGACCAGGTGCCTTGTGTGCTTTGATACTACGGAGCATATGTACTATTCCCTTCTTGGTCAATGTAAGATCGCTCATGTGTTCCCCGGGTGGGTGTGGAGGATCGTTTGGTGCGTTTGTGTTTTTGTTGTAGACGCTCTGGAAAAAATGGTTGAAAATATTTGCCTTTTTCGCGCTATCTGTAAAGATTTCTCCATTTTCCGTCCTCAAAGAGTGAACAGTGGGACGTTTACCCTGTATTTCTCTAACATAGGACCAGAATGACTTAGGATTTTCCTCAAGATATTCGCTTAGCATTTTAGATTTAAAAGAGTGTAGTGCTGTGCGCATAATACTTTTCGTCTTACTACGACATTCTGTTAGTTGCTGTTTGGATGTATTCACATAAACTATATCGTCACTTTTTAAACTCTTTTTAAAATTTGACTGTAGCTTTCTTTGCTTTCTTAATGCCGATCTGTCTTCCCCGTTGTACCATCTAGGTTCCTTACTGTCGCATTTGAGTTTGGACGGGATGTTCGTCTTCATTCCTTCGCGTAAAAGATTTAAGAAATAATTCCAAGTGTTCTCTGTATATGTTGTCAGCGTTTTTGTCTTGTATTCTGGTATTTTTATCTTTAAATATTCTCTTAGTCCGTTAAAATTTGCCTTGTTGTATAGGTATATTTTACGCTTTTCTTTGTTTATTTTGACGAATTTAGTTTTTAACTCTACAAGAATAGCCTTATGGTCACTGATTCCGACTATTGTTTCAATGTTAGTAATGATTTCGGGCGTAGAAGTCACAAAGATATCTAGTATGCTTTGGTCCCGTGTTGTTGATTTAACAATTTGTCCTAAGGAGTGTTTTGTGAATATATGAAGGAGTTCTTGGCATGAATCTCTGTTTTTGGCAGATTTTCGTGCGCAGTAGTTGTCCCAGTCAATTGACGGTAGATTTGTGTCACCAGCGATTATAGTAATAGTGTTGCTTTGTCTGCTGCTGAGAGTGGATATTTGTTCGTCGAGCTTGTGTAAAACATCTGTGTTAGAATCTGGGGGTCTACAAAATGAACACACGTATAGGCTTCTGCCGTTGTAGTCCTTAATGTTGCACCAAACGCTTTCCATGTCATCTACGTCGCATTCATATCGTTGTCTACTAAGATGTGAATTTACTGCAATGAATACTCCCCCACCCAACCTATTTGGTATGTCCCTTCTGTAAATTGTGAAACCGTTTGGAAAAACCTCATTGTTTGCTATATCTCCCGTGAGCCAACTTTCCGTTCCAACTACTATGTCTGCGTTTGTACTGACAAAAATATGTTCAATATCCGATATTTTGTTTCTAATGCTACGGCAGTGTAATGTTATAATTTTAATATGGCTAATAAATTCTTGTTTTTCGGTTTTATGTACGCTACCAAAACTGTTTTGAGACGATTCGTGGTGAACAGAGACAAAAGAATTACATTCACTTGCATTGCTATCTGTTTTGTATGTTGAGGCACCAATTTTATTAAATTTACGTGGGTTATATGTTGTTTTAACGCAAGTGTTTGTTTATTCAATTTTTTTGGGGATATGAGAGGCATTACCTGAACTGAATTGACAAAAAGCGCTGGATTCTACTTTATTTTTCCCAATATATGACCTACGCTCTTGCCTACCAGCTATGCTAAACTCTCGAAACGTGTATGTGTACCCTCGCGCTACCAACTGCGATGCCTCGGCAGTGTAATGGACCCCGGAGCGATTAAGGGGTACCCGACACGATGAGAGGACGGGCCTCAGATCAACGAAGTCCGCTCCGATTCCCAGGTAAAATCCCAGCAATCTCTGATTTAAACCCTCAATGCGGCTCCAAACGAGGCTTCCGCGGTCTACACGCGGCACAATACTTAATTTAATTGGGACCTTCAACTCTGCCTCGACTCGTTTCACCGAGTTAAAGAAAGTTAAATGTTTATTGAGAAGTAAGAAGGAAAGATCTATGTTAACAGTAAGAGATAAGGCGGGTGAGATAATAGTTGACAAAGGAAAGATCCAAGAGACTTGGAAGGCGTATATAGAAGAACTGTATAGTAAAGAACTTCGACCAACAAAGTTAGACATTGAAAAAGAATATGACGTAGAGGAAGATAGCTTCGGCTCAGGCATACTCTTCGAAGAGATAGAAAGGGCATTAAGGGAGATGAAACTAAATAAGGCCGTGGGGGTGGATAACATTCCCGCGGAACTATTGAAATGCTTAGGAAAATGTGGGAGGAAGAGGCTATAAGGGCTGATTCGTAGCATTTATGAGGAAGGAATCTGGCCGGAAGACTTTGTGAGATGTTTTAGTTCCTATTTCGAAAAAGATAAAGGCTACATCATGTGAGGACTACAGGACAATAAGTTTGATATCCCACGCAGCTAAAGTTGTTCTTAGGATCATAAACAAAAGGATAGAGAGTAGGGCAATTGATAATGGGATGATCAGTTTGGGTATAGGAAGAGGAGAGGTACGCGTGATACCATTACTGTAATGAGATCACTAATCGAGAGGAATCTGGAATACGATCAGGAAGTATTTGCCTGTTTCGTAGATTTCGAAAAAGCGTTTGATAGAGTGAATTGGGAAAAACTAATGAGTATTCTGCAGAAGATAGGAATAGATTGGGGGGAAAGGAGACTAATACGCAACCTGTACATGTCTCAGACTGCCCAGGTGTGAGTGGGGATCGGGGAGTCCGGATGGGCAGTGTTAGGAAGAGGTGTAAAGCAGGGTTGCCCATTATAACAGTCGCTCTTCTCCGTATATATAGAGGAAATGATTGAAGATGCATGGCGAGAACTGGAAGCAGGAATAAAAGTTGGCTGGGAATTCATAAAGTCAGTTAGGTTTGCTGATGGCCAAGCTTTAGTTTGTCAGTCAGCGAAGAGGTTGCAAGCATTGCTGAGTGAATTGGGAATTCACTGCGACAGGTATGGGATGGGAATCAATGTTAATAAAACAAAGGTTATGCGATTTTCTAGAAAGAAAAAGGCTAAGCTAAACATTAAAATAGGAGGACAAAAACTAGAGCAGGTAGAACAGTTCACAAATCTCGGAAGTGTCTTGGATTAACGCCGTCAAAGTAATAGGGACATAAGGTGAAGAATTGCGCTAGTCAGAGGCTTTCACAAGGAAATGTAGTTGTGGAGAAGAATCGAGATGGTGAAATGGACAGAGAAGAAAACAAACGAGGAAGTACTTGGTATGGTGGGTGAGGAGAGGGGTTTGTTGGGAGAAATCCTATGGAGTCCGGAAAATAGATAAAGGGCGTATTGATTGGCAGTGGGATGTTGAAGACTGTAATAGAGGGGAGAATGTTAGGCAAAGGAGGAAAGGACAGGAACAGGATAGGCATGTTTAACGGGATGAAGGGAGGTAGGGAGTACTCAGAGATGAAGAGGGGCCTGATGTAGAGTTGGATGCTGGATTTTGTTGTGTTAGGAGTAATAAAATATTTATATGTTAGTTTTTTTCAATCCAAAAACCTACCTTTACCGGTAGATAACCTTAAAAAAATATTAATATGCATAAATGAGGTGTATGCAATCGCGGTCTGATTTCCCAACCCTTTTGTCATTCGTCGTCATAAAGTGCGAGAAGTGGAGGAGAAAGACGGATTTCCGGGCGTGAGAGTGGATTTGATGGTCGGTCGAAGCAGATTAGATTATGGTCATGCAATCTTATCAATTATTCATCCAATCTCTTAAATGGGCGTGGAATGAGTCAAGTTCAAACGAAGAGATCTAAGCGGAAGAGGGCTCCGACGTTGGGTGTGGCCTCGAAGAAGAGCGAGAGCCAACTTTGACGATGCCTTGCCCCAACTCATTAGCAAAACAAACGGGCAAGTTTCTTCTTCTTCTTTGACTCCGCGGAGCGACCGACCGAAAATATCTTCTCCTCCCTCCCACCCCCCCCACGCCCCCTTCGCACTCGCATAGTGACAGAGTAACCGGGAAGGATAGCGAGTGAACTGTCTTTGTGTCTCTGCGGGGGCTGGACCACAGATACCCCGCCCCTCTCTCTCTCTGGCTAATTCCCTCCCTCGACATAGCGCTCGTGATTTCCTTAACGTATTCGGAATGCGGCCTTCAATGGTGCGGGGGGCGGCGGTATGGGAGGGGGTGCGTGGCGGATAGGGGTTCTGGGGGGTGCATAAAAGGGACTGAATGAACTGTTGGGAGAGATACGGAGAGGAAGTTGTTACCCGAAGACCCTCTCCCCCCCCTCCCAGCGGCGTTTAGCTAATGAAGTGCATCGCCCCTCCCCACTCCCTGTAACGCCTTTCAAAATCCTCAATCCCGGCGCCTGATATATATTCAGCTTGCGTAGCCAGGATGAGTTTCCTGGATGAAAAGACGGCCCCTCGCACACTCACTCTCATTCCCACCGTCATCCTCGCTCTCCCTCTCATCACCTCCCCCATCCCACAACCCTTTCATTCTCCGAACCCTTTTTCTTAAGAGGGAGTTAACGGCCAACCTCCCTCCGAAACCCCTGGATCGAAAGGCCCCCCCCAAGACACCCGCCACTCCTCCTTCCCCCACTCGCCTCTTCTCTCTCCCTCGCCGCGGCCGCGAAGGAGTGCGACCAGCATGGCCCCCGCGAAGCCGGGGAGCGACGCTCGTCCAGCAGTTTGGCTCCACATCCGCCGCTCCCTCCACACCCGCCGGCCCTCCCTGCTGTCTCCCTCCTTCTCTCCCATTCCCTCACCAATCCTCCCTTTTCATCTCTCTCTCTCTCCATCCCTTTCTCTCTCCCTTTCCCTCCCACCCTTTATCTCCCTTTCCCTCCCTTCCTCCATTTATCTCTACCTCCCTTCCCCCTTCTTCCGTTACCCTCCCTTTCTCTCTCTTTCCCTCCCACCCTTTATCTCTATTTCACTCCCTCCCTTTATCTCTACCTCCCTTTATCTCCACCTTCCTTCCCCTCGTCCTTCCTCCTCCCTCCCAGGCTATCTCTCCTCTCCCTCCCTCCCGCAAACGACGTCGCGGGACTCTATCGTTCCGCCGGAACCTTTCTTCGACGCCAATGTCTTATATTATTTCGCCTTGCTTCCGCCGGTTCCCCCTGTTTGTGCCACTGGAATCGTTTCACTGGCTGGACAACTGATAGATACCGGATAGCATTACTGTTTCTCCGTATTTGTTGAAAAAATTCGGAACATGCTGGCAGATGAAATGGCTAATATGAGTAGAGGTTTTCATATTTTTATCACTAGTACAGCGGTCAAGGTAGGCTTATGACGAGCCCAGAAACTAAATCATTGTGCATTTGGAATTTCGGCGCATCAGGGTAGTAAGGACCCAAACAGCCTTGGCGATGCCGAATTCTCTATTCCCACATACTTTCTACTTGGGTGCTTAATTGACCCCTGCTCACCCAACATGATTTTGTCAACCGCAGTCTTCAACGTGCCATTGCCCCAGTGATCCCACGCATATACTTCTCCTTCCTTCTTCGAAAACCTCTTTCTCACTTGCTTTCTCATTTTTACTTCCTTACTTTTTTATTTCTCCACCAGTCTCACCATCCACATTCAACAGTTTCATGTCGTCGCTTTTCGACTTACCTCAACGGTCATGTTGCGGAGCTCTCACATAATACTACTATTAATGAAATTTTGAAGGCAATGTTCGAAGGCAATGCCAAGTACGTACCAAGCTGCATTAGCTTCCCCATCAAAATCTACCTATGATTACTTGGATTGCTATTTTTCTAGTATTTTTATTACTTTGAAAGCCACAGCTATGGTGTTTGGCTGGGGATTAAAGCATAATAGTTCAATTTAACGGGAAATACGTTTCCCCTAAGCTCGATCGGAAAACGTTAATTTGACCCCTTATCGTCCGTGGGAAAAATGGCATCTTAAATCTATCTGGCCTGAGCTTAGTCTCTCTTATATTATTTACATCATCTCGCCTACCGTAAAAGAGTTTGAGTCGCAAAATTTATTTATTTATTTTTATTTACACAATTACGTTACAATTAGGCGATTTTCCTGGTGGCAATGGTCAAGTTTGGTCACAGCTCTTGCATCGAAAATTACATACGGACACATATAAAAACAGATAAGAGACAAAATATTTTTACATACAATGGCACTTCCACATCACATACAAAATGCCGTCCACATCACATACAAACAAACTTCCACATCATTTACAAACAAACATCCACATCACATACAAACAAACTTCCACATCACATACAAAATGCCGTCCACATCACATGCAAACAATATTTTCATAACTACAATGAAGTTTATTACCCAGTGGCTGCTTTACATTTCAACTTAAAACTTCTAAAATTGGATGGAAAGGGCTCAAGCAAACCTCCAGGCAGCTGGTTCCAATCAATTATAGTTCTATTTAAAAAAGAGTATTTTTTCTTTTTTGTTTTTTGAGTCCTTATTTTTATTTTGAGGCTATGGTCGTTTTTTCCCTTAAAGTTGGGATTTTCTATCCCTTGCCATAAATCTTCCCACGCTTCGTCCTTTTTAACAATTCTATACATCGCGCCTAACCTACTCCTTTTTCTTCTATTTTTCAAACTCTCCCATTTCAGTATATCTAACATTTCTGTGACACTATCTGTTTTTTTTTACCTTCCGAGTACATATCTTGCTGCCTTTCTTTGAACTTTTTCTATATTTTTAATATGTCCCACCTCATATGGATCCCATACTATGGAGGAGTATTCTAGGATAGGGATAACCAGTGCCTTATATGCTTTTTCTTTTGTGGCTACGCTATTTCCTTTTAAATTTCTCATCACCCAATGCAATACTTTAAATGCCTTCCGTGTCAAATTATCTACTTGGACTTCCCACCCAAGATCCCTTGTTAAATAAATGCCTAAATATTTGCATTGACTAGTACATGGGATTCTTTCTCCAAAGAGGGTGTAAATTTCCTTTTCTGCATTCTTTTTATTTGAAAATTTTATATGCTTACTTTTACTTATATTAATACCCATATTATTATTTGTAACACAGTCACCAAGGCGATCGATGTCATTTTGTAATATTTCGTGGTCATTTACATGCTCTATCCGTCTGTAGCAAAGAGTCTTATTTGGGAATGTAAATTGTTTGGCAGATCGTTGACGTCAATTAGGAAGAGTAATGGCCCTAGAACACTGCCTTGTGGAACTCCTGCTAGTACGCTCGCCTCATTTGAAAATGTATTCCCTAATTTTACTTTTTGAATTCTGCCTCTGAGAAAATATTCTATCCATTGTTTCACCCTCAAGTCCAATGGTAACGAATCCAACTTTAACAATAATTTATCGTGTGGCACCCGGTCAAAAGCTGCCGAAAAATCAACACTTACTGCATCCACTTCGTTTCATTCGTCTATTGCGTCGCCGATGTATTGACTCAATCCCAAAAGCTGCGTTTCGCACGAGTATCCTGTTCTAAACCCATGTTGGTGTTTGAATAGCCATCTATCTCTTGCCCACCATTCCCGAATGTAGTCAGCGATTCTTTTTTTCATTATTTTGCAAACAACTGAGGTTATGCTTACCGGTCTATAATTGTTGGCTATTGTTTTATCCCCTTTCTTTAAAATTGGTGTAATATTTGCTTTTTTCCAATCATTGGGCAAGGCATCATTATTTAAAGTTACTTTGAATGGATGACTCAGGTACAAAGCTATTGCGGTATCACCCAGTTTTAGAATGTCAATTGAGATATTATCCGGTGCCACTGACTTATTTTTCCTCATCCTCCTTATTTTTTCACAAAATATGAGTCCTCCACGATAATACCGTGGTTCCGTAAAATGAACTGGTTTACTTACAATACCCCTTTATTCTCAAAGGGGGGCACTGCTCTTTCCTTCATTTTTATCAAAATTCTCATTGTTTCATTCAAGGTGATGTATAAGAGGTGGGTTTTTGCCTTTTCGCAAAGGCCACTAGCTTCTGTCTATCACTAGAATTTGAAATTTCCAGCCCAACCGTACTTATTTGGTCTTTCTTCATAATTTTTGGCAGTTTTAATGCCCTTAAAAATTCCAAAAATGCCCTTTCTTTCAAATGAACATTTCATAGACCTTTTATGTTCACTTTACTCAGTTTGAATATTGCTCTATTCATGTAACTTGAAGGCAATTGATTTTAAGTTTCACCCAATTCAATCCCGAATATAATGGCCGCTGGTGTACAGTATTGTATCACAGTTATAACATCTGCACGCACTTCCGCAAGTCTGCAGGATCAAAAGGTACATAGAAAAGTAGTTCAACCCGATAAGTATCCCGGATATGATGCTGTTAAATTACAAGGATGAAGGAAGTACCAACAGCTAAATAAAATATTTAACGTACAGCATGGTAATTTCAAGATACTGCGCGAGATGCCGTGACAGTAATTTTTGACGAAGTAATATGCCAACATGCATTGCAATGCAACAATTCCAGAGTGTAACAATCATTCGCCTTGACCGGGATTCGAACCCTAATCCCTCGATGTCCGGCCGAGTGTTTTGTTCAGTTAAGCTATCGACTATTGACACTGAATGCTTTTTAGGAAGAAAATCTTGTCACATTTGGTTATATTATTTCTCTGGGAGGTTCTTTCGGCAGAAGCAATGCACGCAGCCTCCACTCTTGACGATGCGACGGATGGATGCTTCTTTTTAGCCCAGCATCTCTGATACCCATTAAACAATACAAGGGAACCACCTCAACCCTTGCGATTAAAATAAATACCATCCCACTAAGTGCAAATTTATTCTCAACCATCTAAGCAGGTGTTTCGTATAAGTCAGAATCATGTGCCTGTGGGGTTATCAAGATTTCTAAGAATTCCCTTTCCTGATTTCCAAAACTATTCTCCTTATTAGAAAATTACCCTCCCATTAAAAATGCGGCTTACGATATGCTTCGTGTCCTGATTGCTGAAAAATTTGTTGAATTGGAAAACGGAGCATTAATTTCACAATGAGAATCGCGGTATAGATCACCCTGGAAGTTTCCGCACGCATCATCTGCCGGTTGAAGATTGAAAATTTACAAATCCGAACACTTTCCTAAAAGGCTAACATTTTAAAGAAATGCATGATCCAAATTATTTCCAAATAAAGATCCAACGGTCCAAATAATGTATAAAATGTGAATACAGTATAGTAAACCACATGATAATATTCAAGGCTTAATGGGCAAACTTTCCAATTTATATGAAACCTGAAATACAGCACGCAAGCAATTCAGAGTATTTCAACTGAAAAAAATTCTCTTGAACTGAAAAAAACAAGTCCTGCAATGGTTCGCAAATCATGTCATCAAATATCTTTCCAGCGACCAATAGAGCTGATAAATTAGAAAATTAGATTCATTTTGGACAGGGCGTGAATTTGGACGGAGTGTGTTGCCGGACGGTGCCAGATTTCGTGTGGTGTAATGCTGGTTACTGTAATACTTACTTTGCATTTTTTTGGTTATAATTTGTAAAGAAGCTTAGTTTTGGTTTATTATGCATTGTTAATTTGTTTACTAATGAGGTGGGATTCAGCTAAGAGTGTTTGTTAATGGGAAGGAAGCTAAATAAGATTTTTACAAATATGACTAACTTAACCAGGTTTCAAGGTACTTCCTAGGAATCACTCTCTTCAATGCACATTTTAGGCTTTTTCCCTGAGAAATGAATCAAAGACGTGAATTGATCTTTGCATTAGTGGCAAATTATACTTGTTATTTGGTCCGCAAGAAAAATTATGTCACTGCTTGACGTGCCAAAGACATGCCATGCCACGCAGCGGCCGTCTCATCTTTAGGCCGTGATCCTCCACGTGTCGCTCCCGTGGGGCGAAGACGTAATAGTTCAACGATGACGCCAAGTTTAAAGGATGCGGAAGTCGCCAATGTTAAGTCCTTTGGGTTTACCGAAACGGAAGCCGTTTGAAAGCGTGGTCGCAAGAGCCCACTCGACCGGATGTGGCAGGTGAGGTGAGAGGACCCTCTCCCCTCGTATTTTTTCCCTCCCGACGGCTGAGTCCGGGGATTTAACATGACTGAGACAGTCCCGGAGAGGAGCATTGAAGAAGCTGAGAGGTCAGAGAATTTAGAGGAAGGGTACGTGATTGGAGAAGCGTGTAGAATAAGATAGCGATATAGCGAGCGTCGATTTTAATGCGAGGAATGATATTTGATACGTATATTTCCCTTAAAAATAAAGATTTGGTCATATTTAAGTAAAACTGGCCATAAATTTTAGTTGTAATAGTTTTTAGCAATCAATATTTTAAGAGGGACCAGATTGTGAATCACGCATATAGTGAAGGTTTGAAATCAGATTAAATCTCTGGCATCATTCGGAAGCGGATATCTTTCTCGACGATGTGGTAAATGGATGGTTAATTACTACGGTAAGTGAAATCATGCAAATTAGAGAGACCAAGTGTAGAGGAGACCGATTTAGGATATCCCTCAGTCGATGAGGGGTCAGAATAGGGGTCTCCAACCGCGCTGGATGTGAAGAAGTATTTTCCTTTTTTTCATTCCAAGTGTTGTCATTATCTCACCTGGCTTTAGTAATTGTTCATGTTACAAATGGCTCCTTTCGTGTGATTCGGGAAGATTATCTCACTTAAATAAAGTAGTCCACACATACCTGTGGTTATTATAATCTAAATTATTTGAATTATTTTATTTCTATCGTCAATAAAAATTGAGAAAACCTAATTTCTGATTATGCAAACCTGGTGTTGAATCGCCCCCTGACATGATACCTGGCAACGGCTTGCAGGTTACCGCGGAGAAGAAATATATAGAGTTAATCTGGACCAAAATTGACTAATTATGGCTTCAAGGTGCCGTCAACACAACTATGTAGCCTAGAAATTCAATCATCTGAGTGGGGTTTTTAGTGGTAAAAATATTTAATTACACATTCCCTACCCTTTTTTACAGTATAATTTGAATCAAATCGCCCGTTCAAATATATTCCCATGTGGTAATTACCTGATGGCAAAATAATGAAAGCAAGCGGCCGGAGTGTGTCCTTCGAATTTTAATCTTAATCATTCTCACCATATGTTCCGATCCGCGGTTTCTATGAGATTTGCGTTTCTCACTACACACTTTGCTCATGTTGCCGTTAAAAGATATCGATCGAAAAGTTAAAGACGAAGTCTTCTTTTCATTCCTTAAATCCCTTCTTTCATCATGTATATAATGTTAATTGCCGTTCGATTGACGAGTTCGCACAAAATGAGTACAGAGTGTGAGCATGAGTGAAAATTTCATGTTGCTTCAAACATCGCCTGCTTACTTTATTCGCTCATGTTTAACATCGTATAATATTGCGTAAATTCCTCTCGGGTCCTCCGCCGGGTTATATCGTCCATATAGGCCGACGTTTCGATGTCCGACTCGGTCATCGTCTTCAGGGCTTCTGAATGCCGTTTGCCTCAGTTTCAGTTTTAAAGGTTTTTATTTCCGTAAAGAACAGCGTACAAGAATGAATATAAAATATATAGTTGAAACATAACAACAACAATACGTAAACCCCGTTTTAGGATATACTCCTCTTCGGGGTGGAAAAATTAAATAAAGGAAAGGCTACAAAGATGGTAGCGGTTGCGGAAAAACCTTTGATATCTTTTCAGAGGGAGCGGTATCGGCCGTTTGGCTCTTTTTTCCCGTATTTATATGGTTTTCCCCCCAATCAGGTGTCATCTGATTGGTCCGTATCAGGGCGCCTTCCCATTGGCCGCCCGTCGTTCCTGGTTTCACCCATTACTCTAAGGATCGGTTTCCACGTGTTGCTCAGGTAAAAGCCCAAGTCCCTGTTAAAATAATGTTTTTGGAGGCGGATCTCGATGGCCTCCTTAGTGAGCCGGTCCCAGTGTCCGTTGGATCGGCATATAATTTTGGTCCCCTCCCACCTTATCTTATGGTCCTTGGTAAAGCAATGGTCCGCCACTGCCGATTTCTCCAGTTGCCCCAGTCTAAGATGCCTCTGATGTTCTTTCATATATATACGGGAAAAAAGAGGCAAACGGAATTCAGAAGTCCTGAAGACGATGACCGAGTCGGAGATCGAAACGTCGGCCGATATGGACGATATAACCCGGTGGAGGACCCGAGAGGAATTTACGTAGCTGATACGCCGGGGAAACACCAAATCTTTTATCATCGAATATTATTGATAAACAACTACTTTTATGCACTCGTCTGAAGGACGTGTGACTGGGGGTTGGTGGTCAGCAGCCATTCTAGGTACTCCGCTACGTCCACATACTCAGGGTACCCCAAAGGCCGCCCAAAGGGCCAAGTGGACCGGGCAATTTGCATCGACATGCGACCACCGTCGCGAATACTATACTGCTCCACTGACTACTCAGACAATAAAAATAGGGAAACCCATAAAAGGGTCGGCTCTCATGTGACGCAGTCGCTATTTACCGGTTCCATTAACCTGAACAAATTAATTTACACATCATGCGGACTACGGATGTCTGTTGTAGGACGAAAGGCATGGAGTGATTTGAAAGCGAATGCAACTTGTATGTTCCTATCTATTTTCACCTGTGCTAACCCATTCCAGCCTTATTATTTCCCTTTGAGCCGCGGTTGCGAATAGTGCACGGTAAAAGCGAATGCTTGCATCTATCTTTGATGAATAACTGAGTGGTGCTCCAAAATTATCAGAGGAGCTGCATGAGGAATCACTCACGAAGCGAAGGTAGAATTACAGATTACATCTCTTGCATAAATTGAAAGGGCAATAATCTTTAGCAGTAATGTTGAAAATGTATTATTACCCCCATTATACTACGGTAGGAGAGATCATGTTAATAAAATTAAAGAGATTAAGTGTAGAACAAACAGATTTAAGGTGTCATTTTTTCCACGAACGATAGGGGATCTGAATAACACCTTCGTCTTCTTTATGCCAAAACGTTTCCTCTTAACGCTTGGCTTGCAGCTTCAAGAATAACACTGCCCAACAGTGGTAGGTTTACATTCGGGTCAAAATTAGTCTGGTGTGAACTCATTCCCTGGTCCATTCAGGGTCCTACTTATAAAAATCGCCCGTCTTCTTCAATTTCTTATGGCTACATTTTTCAACTAAAAATTTGATAAAAATTAAAAACAACTCTTATTTTCTCCTCTTTTAGACACATCCATTTTTAATTAATTACACAGTCCTTTCTACTCTCACAACATTTTGAACCTCAAGAAGTTCCCTTGGCTATTTTATGATCTCTAAGCTTGATTTTCTACCTTATACGCACTATGTCCCCGATGGAAAAAAGCAGGGTTCTCCAAAATAGAGGGCGGTAGGTATAAAAAAAATCACCACATGAAAATAGTAAGCTCCTAGTTTTAGGCTGTTGCAGAGGTTTTTGATTCCATTAATGCGGCCACACAAAGCAGCTACCTAAAAACACAAAATCCTAGACTAAGGATATCATTCTTTGACATTTGGCTATTTTTAAAATAATGGCAATGATTAAAAACATTTTTTTCCTGCCACGAAGATATCTGTAATTTAATGCTAAGAACAGCATGGCACGATAATGGGTATTTTTTATCTAGCCACTGTAAATTTAAGTGAAAACGTTTCTAATTATGAAATGAGAATACTGAAATATTGTAGGTTGTGGATTAGTGACAATTGTTGGAATGGAATATATTATACTCGTCATTTTACACTGGCCAAGAAGTCCGACACGACAAGCGCGGTGTGAGACGGCGCATTGTCGTGATGCAGCCGCCAGATGTTTTTGATCGCTGGCCGGACGCGGGCGACTCGTGCACTATTGTTTTTGGCATATTACACTGCTCTGCTATCATCCGAACACTAAGACGACGATCAGAGTTCAGTACATCGCGAACTTTTCGCGCATTTTCGTCGGTGAGTGTCGTTGATGGGCGTCCAGGCCGTGGTTCGTCGTCGACCTCTTCTCTGCCCTCCACGAACATCTTGTGCCACCGAAAGATCATGTTTCTGGACATGGCTGACTCCCCGTAAGCCTGGTTAATCATACCGACAGTTTCGGTAGACGATATCCCAAGCTTTACCGCAAATTTGATGGAATAACGCTGCTCCAAAAACTTCGGCATCGCGTTCCGTGACGTGGATCGAGCGTGGAGGTTCGCGTTAACAGAGCTGCTAACTACACCACAGCTCAGAGCCGACTGCCTTTTTCAGCGTCGCTTGCCAACATACCCCCCTCCAATCGCAGCCCGTCAGAGCGGTGCTGGGCGCGCCTGGAGCGGCGGGAAAAAATCAGTACACTTATTTTCCGGACGAACCCTGTATGTTTGATATTTATTATTGCTATCTCTTTCCTTTCTGCGGTAGAACTTTTTATTTTAAATCTAATATTGAATACAACATTATTTCCATTGAAAGTTACACGAAATTATCATGCTCAATGCACAAAGCCTTCGCGGGTCTTCTATCGGGTTAGGATTTCATTCAATGAAAGAGGTTTCAATGCCATTACAGTTGACAATTATGTTAAAAATTTATACTTCGCCTCAATGCTACACTTATATACTCACTTGATTTTGAATGAAGCAGAAGCTCCGTTAGCGAATACGAGTATTTTGAAAGTTTAATTTGAATTCTAAGAAATTGCGGGGGATGCCGCAACAGTACCTTTAAACGAAATCATCCGCTAATGTGCATTTCAATGCAACAATTTCAGAGTGTAAAATAAATTTAAGTGGTCATTTTATCCACAAAGTGAGAGTGAAAAATAAATTTAAGTTGTCATTTTATCCACAAACGATAAGGGATCAGAATGACGTTTTCCGACCGTGATAGCGTCATTTTCGGGTCAAAATTAGTCTGGTGTGAATTCACCTCCTGCCACACACCCTAGTGGTGGCTCTCGGGTTACAAAAATATATAAAGAATAAATTATGCCTTTTTTTGGCCATCGACATAAATACCCCGCCGAACCTGCCATTGCAATATATGTAATTTTACTTTGTATCTATAAACACAACGGTTTCTCGCAAATATGTAAGTCAAGTAAATGGCGATTGAACACTGTACTGAATGCTATCAACGGGAAAATTATCATACGGGATTAAATAGTATTATTATCTATAATCATAAAAATAAACGAAAGCAAGAATACTTCCTTTTCCCGCCTCGTCGTAATATCAAGAAATAACACTAAACTGAATGAATGTCAAAAGTAGTCAGAAGAAAGAATGAAAATAATACACCGTATTTTACGTTTGGACGGTATTTCCACCTTTTTCGAATGAAGGAGAAAGACGTTCTCGGACTGTAAGTGAGAAGAAGTCGGTTGGGGATGTGGCGGATTGAGGCTTGGGGGTGTGTCGGTGGAGGTGTTTGGCAGGGAAGGGTAGCCAGGCTGTAAGTCCGATTGGTGTAGCCGGGGTGATTCAAAAGCCCTTTGCGGCCAAAAGTGAGCCAACTCTCGCGTTCTCGCCTCAGCGATACCCGCTGATTCTAGGAGTGAAGGCAAATCAATTACCAAAGGATCGTATGTGGGATTGCGGTATGTCTAGGAGTGGTGAATGGAGAAAATAAAATGGACGGCCCAAAGAGGAGGATGGCTGGCTGTTGGGAGAAACCCGAAGAAGACAGGGTAGGTGAACGGAGAAGATACCGAGGGGCAATGAGGTGGGGTTAAAGCGGTGATAGAGGGGCAAATGCTTGAAAAGCCAGTTAGAACGAGAAAAAGAATTGGAATTTTCAATGGAGTTTGGCGGATGAAACAGTTTCTGGCGTAGTTAGAAAGAGTCCAGAGTTAGAGAATGAGTCATTGAAATATGTAGTATGGGATTAAGGATATTTTGTGTTGTGGTAGCTAAGGCTCACGAGGACAGCAGAGTGCAGTCCATGACCCATCAAAACATACTCTGATCGGTAGATAAGTGCTTATCTTAAATAATATACATTCGGGCATAAAATAACAATAATCCAAGTCATTCTACTCTATGCCTTTCTTATTTTACCCAATTACAAGTAAGTCATTCGTGGAAAAACGTTTTCGTTGATTGTTTTCATCCTTAATGAGTTAAAATTTTACATGACTTAGATTTTACGCTCAATTAATAATCAATTTAGCCTTCTTCATTCGAGAGATCCGTCTATTTTCATTTAATCGAGACATTTATCTGGAGACTATATTAAAGTACTTATGTGATTCGTCACTTCTCTTGGAATCGATCCCCGTTAGACGCATTGCACGGAATAACCAACGTGGTAGGGCGAGGAATAAAAGAGAATACTTACTCTTACTTGTTTACAATAATGTTTTCACCTTAAGGTGAAATGCAAACAAACATAAGACTTCGCGATGACACTCATCTACAGCAATGTAGCCTTATCTTATTTGACTTCTTGATATGGTCAGGTCAGGATACTCTTCACGCATAATATTCGTTTTATACACAACGGATGTTTTATTATTTAACTTACCTTTCCTTGCCCTGAAAAAGAGCAAAGCGTTTCCCATTCTTACTTACATTCTCACCCTATATTTATTTGCACTGACTTTCCGATGTAGTAAGAAATTCTTACAACGTATTAGTGGATAAGTCCCCGATCCCTCTAATCTAATCTTATTTCTCTGAGCTAAATTAATTTATTCTAACAAGTTCAAAGAGATGTAAGGCAGAGTTGTCCTTGATCACCGTCGTTGTTCAAAAGAAGTATGAAGGACATGATTAAAGAGGCATGGCAATTAATTGAAACAGGCATGGAAGTCATATTGTCGGAATTCACGAAGGTAATTCGTAAACTCAATTAGGTTCGCTGATGACCAAGCTTTAGTTTGTCAGTAAGCCAAGGGGTTGCAAGCAATGCTGAGTGAATTGGAAATTCAGTGCAATAGAAATGGGATGAGAATCAATATTAATAAAATAAAGGTTATGCTACTTAATAGAAAGAAAAAGGCCAAGCTTAACATTAAAATAGGAGGGCAAAAACTAGAGCAGGTAGAACAGTTTACGTATCTCGGTAGTGTTGTGGACCAACACGGTCAAAGTAGTAGGGACGTAAGGAGAAGAATTGCGCTAGGCAAAGAGGCTTTCACAAGGAGGAGGGAGTTGATGACGGGGACGTTGAGTAAGGATGTTAAGAAAAGATTCGTAAAAACTTTGATATGGAGCGTAGCTATGTACGGTGCAGAAACGTGGTCATTGAAGCAAGAGGATAGACGTAGACCGAAGGCCTTTGAAATGTGGGTGTGGAGAAGAATGGAGAAGGTGAAATGGACAGAGAAGAAAACACGAGGAAATACTTGGTATGGTGGGCGAAGAGAGGGGTTAGTTTGGAGAAATCCTATGGAGGCCGGAAAAATGGATAAAGGGCGTATTGATCGACAGTGGGATGTTGAAGACTGTAATAGAGGGGAGAATGTTACGCAAACGGGGAAAGGGCAGGAACAGGATAGGCATGTTGGACGGGATGAAGGGAGGAAGGAAGCACTCAGAGATGAAGAGGGACCTGTTGTAGAGTAGGATGCAGAATTTTGTGTTTTTTAGGGGTAATAAAATAATTATTTGATTGTTATCCCAACCCAAAACTCGCGGATGTGAATAATAATGTATATGAAATTAGCACTAGTGGACAAAAACAAAAAAAAACACAGAAAAACACAAAAAATAAAAAGAAACTCACTGTGTAATATATATATATATATATATATATATATATATATATATATATATATATATATATATATTTCACATTATGTATGCATATATTTTTATAGATGCATATATATATTTATATATATAGAAACACCTACACACACACGTATATATATGGTCCTTACATATGCTTGCCTCTTCCATCCGACGTAATGTTCCAGGTTAATTCCTTTGCCATAAATGCTAGGAATTATATTCATAAAAAACATTTTGTCATGCCTTTTTACTGGTCACTTAAGTATTCGTAGTTCCGCGTTACTGTTATCTACCAACGCGGATTTATTTGATTACAATTCCCGTAATGCCCTCGCTATTTCATCATGAAGTATGTGTAGCTATAAACATGAACTAAGTCTATGTAAGCCTAAGATCTATGCCAAATTATCTTTCCATATCTAATCTTGCTGGCCTATTTTTGTTATCATATAGTTTCTCTACATAATATATGTATTCCTTCCACCTATCTTGTTTCTTCCCTGGTTCCATTATGATTTTAGTAACTAGATTAGTAGAGTAGTAGTTAACTAGATCGCGAGTTACTCTCTAGAGACTTAGACAATATCTCGGGATGGTGCAATAAATGGGGATTAACACTTAATATAGATAAATGTGCAGTTTTGAAATTTTGGAATAAAGGAAGCGAGGAACAGGATATAAACTACAAAATAGAGGGTTCAGTATTGACTACGGCAAATCAAGTTAAATATTTGGGGGTTGTTCTAACACCACGCCTTTCATGGGGAGCACATATCAGGACAATATGCGGATCAGCTTTAAAGAAACTTGGCTTCATAAAACGGGTGGTGGGGAAATGTAATGAAAAAGTTAAAGAGAGGTGTTATTTTGCTCTAGTTAGACCTCATTTGGAATATGCCGCAAGTATTTGGGATCCGTGGGAGAAAATTTGGCAAAAAGAATTAGATAAAGTCCAGAGAAAATCCGCTAGATTTGTTAAAAATTGTTATGATAAAAACACAAGTGTGACAGGTCTCTTAGGGGATTTAGGCTGGGAACCACTTGAAGTGCGGAGAGAACAAGCGAGGCTTAGACTTTTAGAAAGGTTCAGAACAAACGAGTTTAAATATGACACTGAAGGAATTATAATGACCCCACACTACTTAGGTAGATCAGACCACAAAGATAAACTAAGGGAGATAGATTCCAAGACAGATAGGTACAAATACTCATTCTTTCCCCGAACAATCAGTAATCATAATAGCAAGAAACCGAAGTCACTTTAGAAATATTAAAAACTTTGAATTTACAAGTCGGAACAAAATTAAACACTATAGAGATGTTAGGTATACTTTCAGGTGCATGTGTATGTTAGTTGGTAGTTTGAGTGTTTGCATGTGTGTGGGGTGTAAGTGTTCATGCATGAATGTATGCCATGTTTTTTTTTTTTTTTTTTATATATGATTTTGTCGTTATTGCATGCGATTTTTTTTTTTTATTATTTTTCTTTTCTAAATTATGGGTGGTGTCCTAGCACCCCCCGCCACACGCCCTTGCGGCGGCTTGCGGGGTATTGAGTAGATGTAGATGTAGATTTTTCTTTACATATCTACGCATTTTCCCTTATTGCTTCCTCATAGACGTTTCGCCTTCCTCTACAGTGCTCACATAAATTACATGGCACTTTTCTATTTATTTTTCCAATAGTTTTGTTAGCGGCATTTGATATAGTTTTTTTGATATGTTCTCATTATTCATTCACCCGACCCGTCTTACTTTCCTCGCTCATAATATTTTCCGACTGCTGAGGATACTTTTCTTATCGTTTCAGCTAATGCTTCCAAATTTTATTCCTCCACCGCGTTCTCTGTTTTATCCTCTTCATTATGATTTCAAACGTAGCTAATTCTAAATTATCATCAGAATTTTCATCTATCCCCGGAAAAATGTTCGAATAAAAAGTGCCCTTTTCTAAATTTGTGCCTTACACTAAAATAGAATATTTAATATCTAAGAAAATCTTTTGGTATTTTTTATGTCTACGCCTCTACCGGTGTAAACCAAATGTCAGTTACAATTAAACTGTTTTCTGTCAGAACGCCAATACTCTCTCCCCGCTGTCATTCCTTGTTCTTAACCTTATGTCGTTCCTTAATATGGGAATTCCAACTCCCCCATCCATTCCTTTGCTTACTGTAGCGTTCCGTTTCTCTCTAACTTTCAAAACATTTTTTCGTTAAGAACAACCGCATTTATGCTCTCTAACTGATTGTGTATTCTGTTAACGTTTTCCTCTCAATATTTCTAGTTTGCATGTAAGCCTAAACAATGACCAAGAGTTTTGGTTATAAGTATGCTTCATTTTAATAATCAATACCGTTGATTAAACATATAATTAATTTAATGAAACATTAGTTTAATTTCAATCCGAACTTAAATTTTATTAATAATTTCTATTTGATTTACACAAACATTTCAAGGAGACACGTTAGTGCAATAAGTCTTAAATCAGTGTCGAAACCTTAGTGCAGATATATTTCCCTCAAGTAAATGGCCGACCATAGTTACCTCCAGGATGCGTAAAAGGATTAGGAGAAGTAACTTAGGAGTCCCCGCAACAGTTTTTCTTAAATCTGTTGTCATTTATCTGTGGACTTTCATCGGGTTACCTGGCTAATTGAGACACCTTCTCCAGTCCACATGCAAAGCCCACAGCTCATTTCGCGTACATACTGGAACGGCGCATTTCCCATGGAGGATGCGAGTGGGACCCCCCCCTTCTGGTCCTCTCTTTAAAGAACTTCACACCCCACGGCGTCCTCCCGTCGACACCCGCCCCTCCCCCCGCGGCCCCTCAAGAGAGAAGAGAAAAAGCCCGTGCATACGCGCATGTTGGCGGATTGGAGAGGAGAGTGGCGGCGGTTGGGAAGTGGATGAGGTGAAACTGCCCTTTTTGCTGATTAGCAGCGAAGCAACACGGCTCACGGCATCCGGGTTGCGCGGGGGGCCCTGTGCTGCGTTGGCGGGAAGAGACGCGCGCCATCCCGGCAAGCCGTTCCCCCGCCCTGAATGTTTTATGAAGACGATGCAGGCGGGCGGAGCGGGTGGGGCGGCTGAGGGAAGAGACGGGGGAGAAACGGGGGGGGAGTGGGCATTTAAGAGGTGGAGGAGGGGCCGTCCCCCTTTTAGCCCCGGCGAGAAAACAGACTGGACGTTTCAGAAACCATCCACGCGCAATGGATTGTGGATAATTAGTGGGGTTGGCCGGGATAATGCTTCACCATGGGGAGGGAGCCCTAATATCTCCGGGGAGGGTTTTTATGCGAGTGGGGCGGGGGCGGAGGGGGGCCGAAAGGCGAGGGGAGGACTTCATCCGTGGGCGGCTTCCTCTTTCGACCCTGCCCGCTAATTTCCTTCTCGCCCTCTCGCAAACCCCACTCCATGTTTGGCTAGCATCCCGAGATGGGAGGCTCCGGAGGCGGAAAATGTGTCGTGGTAGCAGCTCGAAGGTCTGGAGAGAGGGAGGGAGGAGGGAGGGGTGGGGGGAACCGTGCCGATGCTTTCCGAACTCCCATTTGCGAGGTGCGGGAAGATTCGTCGGCTGGAGGCGAAGATTTTGAAAATGTTATCTAATTTCAAGTCACCTAGTTTCAGAATGAAAAAAGGAGTTTCTTGCTTTTTTTCGAATTCATGAACTTTTATTTCTACCGCTTTTCATCTTTAAACACCATTTTGAAATGTAAATTCTGGGACCCAAGCCAATAACCTACATACACTTGACTCACAAGAAAACATAAGCGTGGAAAATCTAAAGCAATTGAAATTAAAGTTCTGAAAGTGGAAAACTATAATTTACTCCTTGTTTAATCATGCATAAGTTTCACCAAGTTTTTCCTGCAACGGTAGCATTCATCTAGTATCCGTTAAACATGATTTGTAAATATTAAATTCATTCTTACATTTTTTATGAGTTATTTATTATGAGTCATCCGCGATATGTTCAAAATATTACAGCGGTGATTACTCTATCAGGCCATCCGGGTCTTTTTATTTTTTAATAGAATGCATATTTGAACATACAATTCTCTTTCTTCGTTTCATCATCGTCGAAGGTTGTTATGCTGATGTTTGGTTTTCAATAGCTCCCCGAACTATCCTGTATCCTGCCAATCTCTTCGCACCCACTTCACACCCTTGCAACGACTTTGCCCATTACTCGTTTTTTTTTATATTTCGTCCTTGGACTTCCTCAGGAATTCTTCCCTCTCCGTTTTCATTGAGTTAAATATGATCTCCACTTCACTATCGTGTCTTAGGTGATTTCATATCAGTATTGCTCATTTCATGCGCCCTCATAGGCGTCTCTCTTCACTCACCCTTCGAAGCACTGCTTAATTTCTTGTCCCGTCTCGTCCAGTTTTCCAACATTCATTGGCAGCACCACATTTCCATCGCCTCCAGCCTTGTTCTCACCACCCATGCCACCCACCTCCCACGCCCATGCCAAAGATGACTACATTAAGAGGTCATAACGCACGCCTTTCTTCGTTTACTCTCACTGAAATTTTCATTTGTGAAAATGATGTTACAAAACATCGTATTGATTTTTCTGTATTTTAGGGTTCTTATTAATATAATTTGCACCTATATGCGTTTGACGTTTCATCAATCTTCAAAGTGAATGCAAATATAACTTAATTGCTAATAACTTAAGCGTGTATATCGCCAAAACTCCGTAGTCATAAACTCATATGAGTTCATATCTTCAGTAGGTCAGTATCCAGAATAGATTATTTTCCTGAACGCGGTTATGGATAGTGCGTTTGTCAAAGAAATTAGGTGACTTATTGACTTTAGATGGTAAAATCCATGGTCGACGATGCCGAAATCAGCTCATCTACAGGAGCGGGTTAACTCCCGGTAAAGGACGCATACGAGGATTGATATTTATATTTTCAGCCTAATAATGGATATACCGTAATTTAGTGTTGAGAATGGCTTTATTGTGTTTCGAAGTATTCCCCATTATGATAAATACTCTTTTGCATGCGCTCGAACCAAGTTTTGTAACACTTTTTCCACTCCGATTGGGGTACCTCCGAAAGAAGGTTTTTGACTGCATCAATGGTGTCTTCAGGCGCCCAAAAACATTGGCCACGCAATTTTTTCTGGATGAACGGGAATAAAAAAAATCATTTGTGGCTAAATCAGGGCTGTACGGAGGATGACCCATCAACTAGACGTTTTGGCCAGTCAAATAGCGTCGTAGTTATTTCAGCCGATCTGTGAGAGCTTGCATGTCATGATGAAGAATGACCCTTCGTTGGTGCCTCCTTTTCCGTATTTCACCGAGCACTTCCGGCAAGCAAATACTCCTCTACCACTCAGAATTCACGGTTCTACGTAGTATTAACAGTACGTTTGCCACCTGTCCAGTTATTCCGAAGAAACATGCAGTCATTTGCTTGCATGTGCTTCGTGCACGGATCATTTTTGTCAGATTTGGCTCATCTTGGAAGACACATACAGTGGATTGCTGTTGTATTTCGGGCTCTTACTGTATACCTAGATACAAGGTTCCTCACCTACGTGGATCTTCTTTTGTTGCACCGCGATTATATTTCTTTACCATTTCTTTGCACCAATGGACACGAGCATCTTTTTAAGCTTTTGTCAATTAGGCGGAAACTTTGGATTAAAAGCTTCTCTAGAGTAATTTGTTTTCAATTTCGATTTTGAATTTAAACATCGATATTCTGTTCTCATTTCCGGAGTTGCTTTAATTTCTTATAATTTATTTTACAAAGTTTGCCCCAAAAGGAGTAGGACTGGGTGGATTGAAAATATTTATTGCCAGAATTGATACATTCACTCACAAGTCTTCGAATTAGTACCCATTTGCGTCCAGCTGTGCCAGCGGATTCTCCACGACTCATACTCCTTCAGGAAGGCGGCGCCCTGAATAGTGCTAAGCTCCCTCGTCACGCTCCCTGTGGTTACATCTACATAATACTTGTCATGTTCATGCATGAATGTATGCCATGTTTTTTTTTATATATATGATTTTGTCGTTATTTGCATGCGGTTTTTTTTATCTTTTTCTTTTCTAAATTATGGGTGGTGTCCTAGCACCCCCCGCCACACGCCCTTGCGGCGGCTTGCGGGGTATTAAGTAGATGTAGATGTAGATGTAGAATACCCCGAAAGCCGCCGCAAGGGCGTGTGGCGGGGGGTGTTAGGTTACCAACCGTAAAAAGGAAAAATACCACATGCAAAAAAAACAACACGGAAAATTACACCCACAGCAGCGCACAAACTCATTCAAAAATCCTTTCATCCAATACTCATGCAAACACATATACCGCAAAACAACTAAAAAACTGCACCCCATGATGCAGCACGAAAGCCATCCTACAACACGGATGCCAGGACACAACAATTAAGAAATTGAAACATCACTACCACATGAAAATGCACCACGAAACACTCTACCCCCAAAGAGTCTGTAAAAGGCAGGGAATACGACCCAACGTTGCAGGTAGCAGGAATTTCCCCCCGCGGAGAGGGATATCTACATCTACATCTACTTAATACCCCGCAGGCCACAGCAAGGGCGTGTGGCGGGGGGTGCTAGGACACCACCCGTAATTTAGAAAAGAAAAGGAAAAAACCGCATGCAATACCACAAAATCATATAAAAAAAACACGGCATACATTCATGCATGAACACTTACACCCCACACACGTGCAAACACTCAAACTACCAACTAACATACACATGCACCTGAAAGTATACCTGACATCTCTATAGTGTTTAATTTTGTTCCGACTTGTAAATTCAACGTTTTTAATATTTCTAAAGTGACTTCGGTTTCTTGCTATTATGATTACTGATTGTTCGGGGAAAGAATGAGTATTTGTACCTATCTGTCTTGGAATCTATCTCCCTTAGTTTATCTTTGTGGTCTGATCTACCTAAGTCGTGTGGGGCCATTATAATTCCTTCAGTGTCATATTTAAACTCGTCTGTTGTGAACCTTTCTAAAAGTCTAAGCCTCGCTTGTTCTCTCCGCACTTCAAGTGGTTCCCAGCCTAAATCCCCTAAGAGACCTGTCACACTTGTGTTTTTATCATAACAATTTTTAACGAATCTAGCGGATTTTCTCTGGACTTTATCTAATTCTTTTTGCCAAATTTTCTCCCACGGATCCCAAATACTTGCGGAATATTCCAAATGATGTCTAACTAGAGCAAAATAACACCTCTCTTTGACTTTTTCATTGCATTTCCCCACCACCCGTTTTATGAAGCCAAGTTTCTTTAAAGCTGATCCGCATATTGTCCTGATATGTGCTCCCCATGAAAGGCGTGGTGTTAGAACAACCCCCAAATATTTAACTTGATTTGCCGTAGTCAATACTGAACCCTCTATTTTGCAGTCTATATCCTGTTCCTCGCTTCCTTTATTCCAAAATTTCAAAACTGCACATTTATCTATATTAACATAATTGAAACATAATTGGTGGCGACTTTAATCTCCCTGGTATAGATTGGGACAACAATATCGTTAAATCTGGGACCCGCGATCGCGAATCTTGCAATTCCATGATAAAATTGGTTCAAAGAAACTCCCTCCATCAAGCAGTACGCATGCCCACCCGTGGAAGGAACATATTGGATCTATTTCTTACAAACACGCCTGAACGTATTATTAGTGTATCAACTGATGAGGGCTTGAGTGACCATAAAGCAATTAATGTCCATTTGGACATAGCAATAAAAAAGATCATTAAACCAACAAGAAAAATTTATAATTACCATAAAGCAGACTTTGAATCTTTTGCCAATCAATTAAACTCTTAACTACCCGAGTTCAAAACCCGCTTAAGTCATGTCAACGTGGAAGAAACTTGGACAGAATTTGTCAATATCATGCAAAAAGGAATCGTAGATTTCATACCTATAAAATACGTTACAGAAAATCGCGACCCCAGGTGGTACAATAAAGACGTTAGGAAAGCCCTTCGAAAGCAGAGAATGCTACACTCTAGGGTAAAGAGGGCAGGCGTGAACACATCATCCCCAGAGAATAAACAATTATGGGACACATATAGATCCTCTAAAATTGAAACCAAAACACAATTACGTAGCGCTTTACTGGACTTTAAACGCAAAGTACTTTGCGAGCACTTGGACACTGACCCCAAAGCTTTCTGGTCATATGTTAGGGAAGTAAATGGGAGTAAACAAACCGTGGCTTGCCTAAGGGATTGTAGCAATATAATTCATACAGACAGTGAGGGTAAAGCTAACATCCTAAATTCATTCTTCCAAAGCGTTTTCTCGAATGATGGTGCCACCGCACATCTCCAAGAAACAATACATACTCCACCCATGGAAAAAATAACAGTGAACCAACAAGGAATTCTAAAATTGCTTAACGATATTAAACCCAACAAATCCCCGGGTCCCGAAAATATACCAGCTAGGGTGATAAAACATTTAGCTCCAAACATTGCCCCGTACCTTGAGTTTATATTTAAAAAATCCCTCAAGGATTGCAAAGTACCTAAGATTTGGAAAACCGCGCAAATAACGCCTATTTTTAAAAGTGGTGACAGGGAGGATCCCAGTAATTACAGACCTATATCTCTCACTTCTATCTGCTGCAAAATCTTAGAGCACATAATTGTCAGTTCAATAATGAGACACCTAGACAATATAAACTTTTTAAGTGACAATCAACACGGATTCAGGAAAACCCGCTCCTGCGAGACCCAATTAGGATTATTTACACATGATTTACTTTTATCGGGTGAGAGAGGTAGGCAAGTGGATGCCATCTTCTTAGATTTTCAAAAGGCATTTGATAAGGTCCCACATGGTAAACTCATTCATAAATTAAAGGTCGCGGGTATAAACAAGGGCGCCATAAGTTGGGTTAAAGATTTTCTTTCAGAGCGGGAACAGAGGGTAGTCCTTGATGGCGCTAGTTCCGACAGCGTTCGAGTCACGTCGGGGGTACCTCAGGGAAGTGTGATCGGGCCGTTGCTTTTCTTGATTTTTGTTAACGATTTGAACCGCGAAGTGAAAAGTAAAATTAGGATGTTCGCGGATGACACGGAGATCTATCGGGAGATATCTGGGGATGAGGATCGTTTTATTCTAGAGCATGATTTAGGTTGCATTACTAAATGGTGTTCTAACTGGGGATTGACTCTAAATTATAATAAATGTTCAGTGGTAATTTTCTTTAAAAGATCAACGGGATTTGCTTACAAATTAGCTGGAGGTGACCTAGCAGTAGTTGATACGGTAAAATACCTAGGTGTCACATTCACTAAAGACTTAACTTGGGGGACTCACATACGTAAAGTCTGCGGTCAAGCATATAAAAAATTGGGATTCATTAGACGCATTGTCGGCAAAAGTGACTCGAAGGTCAAGGAACGTTGTTACCACGCTCTTGTGAGGCCTCATTTAGAATACGCATGCAGCGTGTGGGATCCGAGTGAAAAAGGTCTCATTCGGGAAATTGAGAAGGTTCACGCCGGGCAACCCGTTTTGTAAAAAATTCCTACGATAAAACGCAAAGCGTCACCGAAATGCTCATGGATTTGGGGTGGGAATCATTGGCTGAGAGACGATTCAATGCAAGATTGAAATTATTAATTAAATTTAGATCCGCATGTTTCAGCACCGAGGTCTCGCAAATTATTCGTACTCCTACATACATTGGTCGCTCGGATCATGCATATAAAATTCGGGAAATAGATGCCAGAACTAGCCGACTCAAGGACTCCTTCTTCCCACGGACAATACGGGATAGCAACTGCAGGGTTATAGATGGCAAAAATTCCACTTGCCACCCTCAGCGTCTAAAAAATGATTAGTTGTATTTAAATGCATGCTCTTCCACTAACCTTATGTGTTTTGCTTTAATAACCCATTCTTTCTGAATTACCTTATTAGTGCCCTGTTCATCTGTTTTTAAGTTTCCCTTTCAGTCCCTCGTCCCTCTCCGCGGGGGCAAATTCCTGCTACCTGCAACGTTCAACGTTGGGTCGCATTCCCTGCCTTTTAGAGCCTCTTTGGGGGTAGAGTGTTTCGTGGTGCATTTTCATGTGGTGTTTCAATTTCTTGCTTGTTGTGTCCTGGCTTCCGTGTTGTAGGATGGCTTTCGTGCTGCATCATGGGGTGCAGTTTTTTAGTTGTTTTGCGGTATATGTGTTTGCATGAGTATTGGATGAAGGGATTTTTGCATGAGTGTGTGCGCTACTGTGGGTGTAATTTTCCGTGTTTTTTTTTTGGGCATGTGTTATTTTTCCTTTTTAGGGTTGGTGACCTAACACCCCCCGCCACACGCCCTTGCGGCGAAATGTAATGAAAAAGATAAAGAGAGGTGTTATTTTGCCTTAGTTAGACCTCATTTACATATGCCGCAAGTATTTGGGATCCGTGGGAGAAAATTTGGCAAAAGAAATTCATCTACATCTACATCTACTTAATACCCCGCAAGCCGCCGCAAGGGCGTGTGGCGGGGGGTGCTAGGACACCACCCGTAATTTAGAAAAGAAAAGGAAAAAACCACATCCAATACCACAAAATCATATAAAAAAAACACGGCATACATTCATGCATGAACACTTACACCCCACACACGTGCAAACACTCAAACTACCAACTAACATACACATGCACCTGAAAGTATACCTAACATCTCTATAGTGTTTAATTTTGTTCCGACTTGTAAATTCAACGTTTTTAATATTTCTAAAGTGATTTCGGTTTCTTGCTATTATGATTACTGATTGTTCGGGGAAAGAATGAGTATTTGTACCCATCTGTCTTGGAATCTATCTCCCTTAGTTTATCTTTGTGGTCTGATCTACCTAAGTCGTGTGGGGCCATTATAATTCCTTCAGTGTCATAGTTAAACTCGTTTGTTCTGAACCTTTCTAAAAGTCTAAGCCTCGCTTGTTTTCTCCGCACTTCAAGTGGTTCCCAGCCTAAATCCCCTAAGAGACCTGTCACACTTTTGTTTTTATCATAACAATTTTTAACGAATCTAGCGGATTTTCTCTGGACTTTATCTAATTCTTTTTGCCAAATTTTCTCCCACGGATCCCAAATACTTGCGGGATATTCCAAATGAGGTCTAACTAGAGCAAAATAACACCTCTCTTTAACTTTTTCATTACATTTCCCCACCACCCGTTTTATGAAGCCAAGTTTCTTTAAGGCTGATCCGCATATTGTCCTGATATGTGCTCCCCATGAAAGGCGTGGTGTTAGAACAACCCCCAAATATTTAACTTGATTTGCCGAAGTCAATACTGAACCCTCTATTTTGTAGTTTATATCCTGTTCCTCGCTTCCTTTATTCCAAAATTTCAAAACTGCGCATTTATCCATGTAAGTGTTAATCCCCATTTATTGCACCATTCTGAATATTGTCTATGTCTCTAGAGAGTAGCTCGCGATCTCGTTGGCTCCTTATTTCCCTGTATATCACCGTGTTGTCAGCAAATAACCTTAGATTGCTACTAACGTGTGTGCTTAAGTCATATATGTATATTAAGAACAGAAGAGGCCCTATTACACTTCCCTGGGGGACGCCCGAAGTTACATCTCTCTCCGTTGAGCACAACCCATCTATGACTACTATTTGTTTGCGGTTTGACAAGAAGACTCTAATCCAATTAATTATTTTCTCATTGATCCCATAGTATTTAAGTTTATGTAACAATTTATTGTGTGGGACTTTGTCGAAGGCTTTTTTGAAATCCAGGAATACTGCCCAAACGCTTTCTATGTCATCTACGTCGCATTCATATCGTTGGCTACTAAGATGTGAATTTACTGCAATGAATACTCCCCCACCCAACCAATTTGGGGGGTGTTCTAACACCACGCCTTTCATGGGGAGCACATATCAGGACAATATGCGGATCAGCTCTAAAGAAACTTGGCTTCATAAAACGGTTGGTGGGGAAATGTAATGAAAAAGTTAAAGAGAGGTGTTATTTTGCTCTAGTAAGACCTCATTTACATATGCCGCAAGTATTTGGGATCCGTGGGAGAAAATTCGGCAAAAGGAATTCATCTACATCTACATCTACTTAATACCCCGCAAGCCGCCGCAAGGGCGTGTGGCGGGGGGTGCTAGGACACCACCCGTAATTTAGAAAAGAAAAGGAAAAAAACCGCATGCAATAACCACAAAATCATATAAAAAAAACACGGCATACATTCATGCATGAACACTTACACCCCACACACGTGCAAACACTCAAACTACCAACTAACATACACATGCACCTGAAAGTATACCTAACATCTCTATAGTGTTTAATTTTGTTCCGACTTGTAAATTCAACGTTTTTAATATTTCTAAAGTGACTTCGGTTTCTTGCTATTATGATTACTGATTGTTCGGGGAAAGAATGAGTATTTGTACCTATCTGTCTTGGAATCTATCTCCCTTAGTTTATCTTTGTGGTCTGATCTACCTAAGTCGTGTGGGGCCATTATAATTCCTTCAGTGTCATAGTTAAACTCGTCTGTTCTGAACCTTTCTAAAAGTCTAAGCCTCGCTTGTTCTCTCCGCACTTCAAGTGGTTCCCAGCCTAAATCCCCTAAGAGACCTGTCACACTTTTGTTTTTATCATAACAATTTTTAACGAATCTAGCGGATTTTCTCTGGACTTTATCTAATTCTTTTTGCCAAATTTTCTCCCACGGATCCCAAATACTTGCGGCATATTCCAAATGAGGTCTAACTAGAGCAAAATAACACCTCTCTTTGACTTTTTCATTACATTTCCCCACCACCCGTTTTATGAAGCCAAGTTTCTTTAAAGCTGATCCGCATATTGTCCTGATATGTGCTCCCCATGAAAGGCGTGGTGTTAGAACAACCCCCAAATATTTAACTTGATTTGCCGTAGTCAATACTGAACCCTCTATTTTGTAGTTTATATCCTGTTCCTCGCTTCCTTTATTCCAAAATTTCAAAACTGCACATTTATCTATATTAAGTGTTAATCCCCATTTATTGCACCATTCCGAGATATTGTCTAAGTCTCTAGATAGTAGCTCGCGATCTAGTTGGCTCCTTATTTCCCTGTATATCACCGTGTCGTCAGCAAATAACCTTAGATTGCTACTAACGTGTGTGCTTAAGTCATTTATGTATATTAAGAACAGAAGAGGCCCTATTACACTTCCCTGGGGGACGCCCGAAGTAACATCTCTCTCCGTTGAGTACAACCCATCTATGACTACTATTTGTTTGCGGTTTGACAAGAAGTCTCTAATCCAATTAATTATTTTCTCATTGATCCCATAGTATTTAAGTTTATGTAACAATTTATTGTGTGGGACTTTGTCGAAGGCTTTTTTGAAATCCAGGAATACTGCATCGACTTGGGTGTTGTTTTCTCCCGATCTAAGTATATCGTGAATGAAGAGACCAAGTTGTGTTTCGCAAGATCTGCTTTTCCTAAATCCGTGCTGGTTGTGGATTAGTATTTTCCTACTATCAAGAAATTTCATAATGTTAGTGACAATAATGTGTTCCAATATTTTACAAGAGATCGATGTTAAAGAAATGGGTCGGTAATTGGTTGGTTTATCCCTATCGCCGCCTTTATAGATGGGAGTTATATGGGCTAGCTTCCAGTCGCGAGGCACTGAGCCTTCTTCTATCGATTTTAGAAAAACCATATGTAAAAATGGGGCAATGTCGTCGGCTAATTCCTTTAATATTCTAGCAGGTATTTCTTCCGGACCAGGTGCCTTGTGTGCTTTGATACTACGGAGCAGATGTACTATTCCCTGCTTGGTCAGTGTAAGATCGCTCATGTGTTCCCCGGGTGGGTGTGGAGGATAGTTTGGTGCTTTTGTGTTTTTGTTGTAGACGCTCTGGAAAAAATGATTTTAAATATTTGCCTTTTTCACGCTATCTGTAAAGATTTCTCCATTTTCCGTCTTCAAAGAGTGAACAGTGGGACGTTTACCCTGTATTTCCCTAACATAGGACCAGAATGACTTTGGATTTTCCTAAAGATATTCGCTTAGCATTTTAGATTTAAAAGAGTGTAGTGCTGTGCGCATAATACTTTTCGTCTTACTACGACATTCTTTTAGTAGCTGTTTGGATGTATTCACATAAACTATATCGTCACTTTTTAAACTCTTTTTGAAATTTGACTGTAGCTTTCTTTGCCTTCTTAATGCCGATCTGAATTCCCCGTTGTACCATCTAGGTTCCTTACTGTGGCATTTGAGTTTGGACGGGATGTACGTCTTCATTCCTTCGCGTAAAATATTTAAGAAATAATTCCAAGTGTTCTCTGTATTTGTTGTCAGTGTTTTTGTCTTGTATTCTGGTAATTTTATCTTTAAATATTCTCTTAGTGCGTTAAAATTTGCCTTGTTGTATAGGTATATTTTACGCTTTTCTTTGTTTATTTTGACGAACTTAGTTTTTAACTCCACAAGAATAGCCCTATGGTCACTGATTCCGTCTATTATTTCAATGTTAGTAATGATTTCGGGCATAGAAGTCGCAAAGATGTCTAGTATGCTTTGGCCCCGTGTTGGTGATTTAACAATTTGTTCTAAGGAGTGTTTTGTGAATATATGAAGGAGTTCTTGGCATGAGTCTCTGTTTTTGGCAGATTTTCCTACGCAGTAGTTGTCCCAGTCAATTGACGGTAGATTTGTGTCACCAGCGATTATAGTAATAGTGTTGCTTTGTCTGCTGCTGAGAGTGGATATTTGTTCGTCGAGCTTGTGTAAAACATCTGTGTTAGAATCTGGGGGTCTATAAAATGAACACACGTATAGGCTTCTGCCGTTGTAGTCCTTAATGTTGCACCAAACGCTTTCTATGTCATCTACGTCGCATTCATATCGTTGGCTGCTAAGATGTGACTTTACTGCAATGAATACTCCCCCACCCAACCTATTTGGTCTGTCCCTTCTGTAAATTGTGAAACCGTTTGGAAAAACCTCATTGTTTGCTATATCTCCCGTGAGCCAACTTTCCGTTCCAACTACTATGTCTGCGTTTGTACTGACAAAAATATGTTCAATATCCGATATTTTGTTTCTAATGCTACGGCAGTGTAATGTTATAATTTTAATATGGCTAATAAATTCTTGTTTTTCGGTTTTATGTACGCTACCATAACTGTTTTGAGACGATTCGTGGCGAACAGAGACAAAAGAATTACATTCACTTGCATTGCTATCTGTTTTGTATTTAGAGGCACCAATTTTATTAAATTTACGTGGGTTATATGTTGTTTTAACGCAAGTGTTTGTTTGTTCAATATTTTTGGGGATATGAGAGGCATTACCTGAACTGAATTGACAAAAAGCGCTGGATTCTACTTTATTTTTCCCAATATATGACCTACGCTCTTGCCTACCAGCTATGCTAAACTCTCGAAACGTGTATGTGTAACCTACGCGCTATCAACTGCGATGCCTCGGAAGTATAATGGACTCCGGAGCGATTAAGGGGTACCCGACACGATGAGAGGACGGGCCTCAGATCAACGAAGTCCGCTCCGATTCCCAGGCAAAATCCCAGCAATCTCTGATTTAAACCCTCAATGCGGCTCCAAACGAGGGACTAGGGATTCAAAGGAAAACTTAAAAACAGATGAACAGAACACGAATGAGGTCATTCGGAAAGAATGGCTTATTATAACAAAACACATATGGTTAGTGGAAGAGCATGCTTTTAAATAGAACTTTTTTTTCTTTTTTTTTTCTTTTTCTTTTCTAAATTACGGGTGGTGTCCTAGCACCCCCCGCCACACGCCCTTGCGGCGGCTTGCGGGGTATTAAGTAGATGTAGATGTAGAACTAAATTTTTTTTAGACGCTGAGGGTGGCACGTGGAATTTTTGCTATCTTTAACCCTGCAGTTGCTATCCCGTATTGTCCGTGGGAAGAAGGAGTCCTTGAGTCGGCTAGTTCTGACATCTATTTCCCGAATTTTATATGCATGATCCAAGCGACCAATGTATGTAGGAGTACGAATAATTTGCGAGACCTCGGTGCTGAAACATGCGGATCTGAATTTATTTAATAATTTCAATCTTGCATTGAATCGTCTCTCAGCCAATGATTCCCACCCCAAATCCATGAGCTTTGCTTCCAACTAGCCTTGGTAATGTTCTTTCATCACGAATTTGAGGAGGGAGACGAGGAAGAAGTCTGGTGGGGCATTGTCTAAGAATTTGGATCCTCGCTCACATGGCCGAGACACTTTTTGCAGGTCCGCTTGCAATTTACTCTTTGTGTGCCCGAGAGCACTCGCGGGAAAAACTTCGTACAAACCTTCGTCAGGTCCATGTTTTCTCTCGAAACAACATGTGCCACTCAAAAACACCCAATCTACACTTAGTGTTCCCACCATGAGCTACCTTGAGCATGCCATGGTATGCCATGCCATGGATCTCTTTTTCGGTTTTGCTCAGGTTCACGCAACATTTGATGGCGCACTCTTCCGATAATTGCTTCGTGACAGGAGAGCCACAGGAGGCCACATTTAAGAGGTTTCAAAGACGAATGATCCGCACTCCGCAAAAAACCTCCTTTGATGAGACTCCCCCCTCCAGCGACCCACATTTGTCTCTCTATCCGGGGAGAAACAAGTCCCACTACCTTTGTAACAAACACTGAATATCATTCAGACTGTAATAGATGCTTGTAATCCCAACATCATAATTGGCACAGAATCTTGGCTTAACGATAGCATTACATCGGCCGAAATATTTCCGTCAAATTGCAATGTCTATCGAAGGGATCGAGGTGGGAGGGGCGGAGGAGTATTCATTTGTGTTTGTAGCAACATAATAAACTTTTTTGATTGGCAACAAAATAACTGTGAGATGATGTGTGTAAGGATACGAGAAGCAGGAAGTAGCAAATGGTTAAAAATAATTGCTCTTTATAGAAGTCCAAGCGAAGGTATGCACTCGTTGGAGATCCTTGCTGACTATTGTTCTGAAAACCCCCAAGATAACATCATCATAGCAGGGGATTTAAGCCTTCCAGAAATAGGGTGGGGGGGCAAAACAGCGGGGTGGCGGGCAGGCACAAGATCTGGTAAATAGCCTCATTAACGAACAAGGGTTTACCCAGGTAGTAAATAAGCCCACTAGGGGAGAAAATACCCCCGAAGTTCCTCCACTTAGACCTCCAAACCCTATCATTAGTGTAGATGTCTTTCCGGGAATAAGTGATCACGCAGCAGTGTGTGTTAAAATGGACTGGTATAGATCAACAAAAGGTATGGGGTATGAAAAGAAAATTTGGCAATATACCCGGGCAGATAGGGAAGGGTTCCAGGAATTTTTAAGGGGCAAGTTTCCTGGGCAGCTAGTGGAGCGACCGTAGAGAAAATATGGGAAACATTCAAAGAATTAATTCTTGAAGGGCAAATGAAGTATGTTCCCATAAAAAATTTTAAACAAAACACGGATCCGGAGTTCTACAACAAAACCATAAAAAACTAAAGATAGCGGTGAGAAAGGCACACAAATTAAAGAATGAAAGTACAGAAATGTCACACCATTACAGGACCTTGGTCCGGAACCTAAATAGGGAAAAGGAGGCAAAGGAAAAATTTCTTATCAATGAAATTTCAAAAGACAACGCAGCGAAATTTTATAGATACATGAGAACAAGGAAAGATAACAGGGAACGCGTGGCTATATTAAAAACTAAGGAAAATAGCATTGTAACAGACACTGTAGAAATAGCAAATATGTTCAACTACTGCTTTACGGATGTTTTTTGGGGAATTGAAAACAAAAAGGAAAATAAGGCTTGCCTAAATTGCTCAGAAACGACAGAGAACGTCATCAGCATAACAGCACCAAATACCTTACTGCCCTCGACAAATGGTATTATCTTGGAGGACTCATATTTTGTGAAAATAATAAGGAGGATGAGGAAAAATAAGTCAGTGGGAACGGATAATATCTCAATTGACATTCTAAAACTGGGTGATACCGCAATAGCTTTGTACCTGAGTCATCCATTCAAAGTAACTTTAAATAATGATGCCTTGCCCAATGATTGGAAAAAAGCAAATATTACACCAATTTTCAAGAAAGGGGATAAAACAATAGCCAACAATTATAGACCGGTAAGCATAACCTCAGTTGTTTGCAAAATAATGGAAAAAAGAATCGCTGACTACATTCGGGAATGGTGGGCAAGAGATAGATGGCTATTCAAACACCAACATGGGTTTAGAACAGGATACTCGTGCGAAACGCAGCTTTTGGGATTGAGTCAATACATCGGCGACGCAATAGACGAATGAAACGAAGTGGATGCAGTAAGTGTTGATTTTTCGGCAGCTTTTGACCGGGTGCCACACGATAAATTATTGTTAAAGTTGGATTCGTTACCATTGGACTTGAGGGTGAAACAATGGATAGAATATTTTCTCAGAGGCAGAATTCAAAAAGTAAAATTAGGGAATACATTTTCAAATGAGGCGAGCGTACTAGCAGGAGTTCCACAAGGCAGTGTTCTAGGACCATTACTCTTCCTAATTGACGTCAACGATCTGCCAAACAATTTACATTCCCAAATAAGACTCTTTGCTACAGACGGATAGAGCATGTAAATGACCACGAAATATTACAAAATGACATCGATCGCCTTGGTGACTGTGTTACAAATAATAATATGGGTATTAATATAAGTAAAAGTAAGCATATAAAATTTTCAAATAAAAAGAATGCAGAAAAGGAAATTTACACCCTCTTTGGAGAAAGAATCCCATGTACTAGTCAATGCAAATATTTAGGCATTTATTTAACAAGGGATCTTGGGTGGGGAGTCCAAGTAGATAATTTGACACGGAAGGCATTTAAAGTATTGCATTGGGTGATGAGAAATTTAAAAGGAAATAGCGTAGCCACAAAAGAAAAAGCATATAAGGCACTGGTTATCCCTATCCTAGAATACTCCTCCATAGTATGGAATCCATATGAGGTGGGACATATTAAAAATATAGAAAAAGTTCAAAGAAAGGCAGCAAGATATGTACTCGGAAGGTAAAAAAAAACAGATAGTGTCACAGAAATGTTAGATATACTGAAATGGGAGAGTTTGAAAAATAGAAGAAAAAGGAGTAGGTTAGGCGCGATGTAAGGCGCAAAAAAGCCTTCGACAAAGTCCCACACAATAAATTGTTACACAAACTTAAATACTATGGGATCAATGAGAAAATAATTAATTGGATTAGGGACTTCTTGTCAAACCGCAAACAAATAGTAGTCATAGATGGGTTGTGCTCAACGGAGAGAGATGTTACTTCGGGCGTCCCCCAGGGAAGTGTAATAGGGCCTCTTCTGTTCTTAATATACATAAATGACTTAAGCACACACGTTAGTAGCAATCTAAGGTTATTTGCTGACGACACGGTGATATACAGGGAAATAAGGAGCCAACTAGATCGCGAGCTACTCTCTAGAGACTTAGACAATATCTCGGGATGGTGCAATAAATGGGGATTAACACTTAATATAGATAAATGTGCAGTTTTGAAATTTTGGAATAAAGGAAGCGAGGAACAGGATATAAACTACAAAATAGAGGGTTCAGTATTGACTACGGCAAATCAAGTTAAATATTTGGGGGTTGTTCTAACACCACGCCTTTCATGGGGAGCACATATCAGGACAATATGCGGATCAGCTTTAAAGAAACTTGGCTTCATAAAACGGGTGGTGGGGAAATGTAATGAAAAAGTTAAAGAGAGGTGTTATTTTGCTCTAGTTAGACCTCATTTGGAATATGCCGCAAGTATTTGGGATCCGTGGGAGAAAATTTGGCAAAAAGAATTAGATAAAGTCCAGAGAAAATCCGCTAGATTTGTTAAAAATTGTTATGATAAAAACACAAGTGTGACAGGTCTCTTAGGGGATTTAGGCTGGGAACCACTTGAAGTGCGGAGAGAACAAGCGAGGCTTAGACTTTTAGAAAGGTTCAGAACAAACGAGTTTAAATATGACACTGAAGGAATTATAATGGCCCCACACTACTTAGGTAGATCAGACCACAAAGATAAACTAAGGGAGATAGATTCCAAGACAGATAGGTACAAATACTCATTCTTTCCCCGAACAATCAGTAATCATAATAGCAAGAAACCGAAGTCACTTTAGAAATATTAAAAACTTTGAATTTACAAGTCGGAACAAAATTAAACACTATAGAGATGTTAGGTATACTTTCAGGTGCATGTGTATGTTAGTTGGTAGTTTGAGTGTTTGCATGTGTGTGGGGTGTAAGTGTTCATGCATGAATGTATGCCTAGTTTTTTTTTTTTTTTTTTTTTATATATGATTTTGTCGTTATTGCATGCGATTTTTTTTTTTATTATTTTTCTTTTCTAAATTATGGGTGGTGTCCTAGCACCCCCCGCCACACGCCCTTGCGGCGGCTTGCGGGGTATTGAGTAGATGTAGATGTAGATGTATAGAATTGTTAAAAAGGACGAAGCGTGGGAAGATTTATGGCAAGGGATAGAAAAGCCCAACTTTAAGGGAAAAAACGACCATAGCCTCAAAATAAAAATAAGGACTCAAAAAACAAAAAAGAAAAAATACTCTTTTTTAAATAGAACTATAATTGATTGGAACCAGCTGCCTGGAGGTTTGCTTGAGCCCTTTCCATCCAATTTTAGAAGTTTTAAGTTGAAATGTAAAGCAGCCACTGGGTAATAAACTTCATTGTAGTTATGAAAATATTGTTTGCATGTGATGTGGACGGCATTTTGTATGTGATGTGGAAGTGTCATTATGTAAAAATATTTTGTCTCTCTCCTTTTTTTATGTGTTCTAATGTAATTTTCTTTGTAAGAGTTATCTTTGACCTAACCTGACCGTTGACACCAGGAAATTTGCCTAATTGCAACGTAATCGTGTAAATAATAATAAAATAATAATAATAAATAATTTATCCATTGAATTGAATTTTTTAATGTTGGTGGGCATGATATTATGTACGGGATAAAAAAATAATGGATAACATTTCAGTCTCGTCTATGGTCACATGGAAACAAATTTCTAAATCTCGGGTCGCAGTCCTCCCGGGAATAGACTTTTGAGCTTCAAACAGGAGGGCCTGGGTTAGGTTCCAGGTGACGCCGCTGAGTACTCATAGTACTCGCTATCTACCTCTAAGTTAACTGCCCACCCCCTCTAGGGCGGGTGGCAGGGGTGAACACACACTAGGCATCCGCCATAAATATAAATTTTCAGTTAAAATATAGTTCTGGCTATGTTTTTTAAGGCGTTGAAACACGGCTATTGAAGACTGTTCACGGGCGTAGATTATTGGCTTTTAAAATGTGGGACGGGAGAGGATGGAAAGGTGAGGTGGGCAGAGAAGAGAATCAAGCTTGAAGTACTAGGCAGGGCGAGGAAAAAGCGGGCGAATTTTGTTTATTTAAAAACATGAATAACAAAATATTAGGCATAAAGAAGCATATATATATATATATATATATATATATATATATATATATATATATATATATATATGCTTCTATATATATATATATATATATATATGCTCCGTAGTATCAAAGCACACAAGGCACCTGGTCCGGAAGAAATACCTGCTAGAATATTAAAGGAATTAGCTGACGACATTGCCCCATTTTTACATATTGTTTTTCTAAAATCGATAGAAGAAGGCTCAGTGCCTCGCGACTGGAAGCTAGCCCATATAACTCACATCTATAAAGGCGGCGATAGGGATAAACCAACCAATTACCGACCCATTTCTTTAACATCGATCTCTTGTAAAATATTGGAACACATTATTGTCACTAACATTATGAAATTTCTTGATAGTAGGAAAATACTAATCCACAACCAGCACGGATTTAGGAAAAGCAAATCTTGCGAAACACAACTTGGTCTCTTCATTCACGATATACTTAGATCGGGAGAAAACAACACCCAAGTCGATGCAGTATTCCTGGATTTCAAAAAAGCCTTCGACAAAGTCCCACACAATAAATTGTTACATAAACTTAAATACTATGGGATCAATGAGAAAATAATTAATTGGATTAGAGACTTCTTGTCAAACCGCAAACAAATAGTAGTCATAGATGGGTTGTACTCAACGGAGAGAGATGTTACTTCGGGCGTCCCCCAGGGAAGTGTAATAGGGCCTCTTCTGTTCTTAATATACATAAATGACTTAAGCACACACGTTAGTAGCAATCTAAGGTTATTTGCTGACGACACGGTGATATACAGGGAAATAAGGAGCCAACTAGATCGCGAGCTACTCACTAGAGACTTAGACAATATCTCGGAATGGTGCAATAAATGGGGATTAACACTTAATATAGATAAATGTGCAGTTTTGAAATTTTGGAATAAAGGAAGCGAGGAACAGGATATAAACTACAAAATAGAGGGTTCAGTATTGACTTCGGCAAATTAAGTTAAATATTTGGGGGTTGTTCTAACACCACGCCTTTCATGGGGAGCACATATCAGGACAATATGCGCATCAGCTTTAAAGAAACTTGGCTTCATAAAACGGGTGATGGGGAAATGTAATGAAAAAGTCAAAGAGAGGTGTTATTTTGCTCTAGTTAGACCTCATTTCGAATATGCCGCAAGTATTTGGGATCCGTGGGAGAAAATTTGGCAAAAAGAATTAGATAAAGTCCAGAGAAAATCCGCTAGATTCGTTAAAAATTGTTATGATAAAAACACAAGTGTGACAGGTCTCTTAGGGGATTTAGGCTGGGAACCACTTCAAGTGGTTCCCCGCCTAAATTCATTCTCTTCATTCAAACTTCATTCTCTGCCTGGCTTCTGCCGAGAACAGACGTGCTCGAGCTCGCTCCCTAGAACCGGTTCGACCCTACCTGAGACTACCTGCGTGCCTGCTGTTACTTGTGTACCTCTGTGTTTGTTCTTCCCTAGTGAAGTGTAGTTTAGTGTTAGCTTTAATTTTGTGAAATAGTTAAGTTTATTTAATTTTTGTGTTGCTTGTTATTAGTTTTTAATAGTTTGGTGGTATTCCTAGTGGGTACTCGTAGTGGCTTGCGGTGGTTTTTGTCCGTCGAATCTAATTGGTTATCGGTGAGTGCTTTATTTTCTTTACCATCTTTTTTCTTTCCTTTCTTTACTATCTTCCAAAGCGTAACTTATTGATTGAGGTAAATTTAACTAACCCCTCTTAGAAATTTTAGCGTAGCGTATACAAGTTAGCTTTTGTTGGGAACTCGGTAGATAAATTAGGATGGCTTCATCTAGGTCCCCTGTTGCCATGCTCGAAGGCACTAGCGAATGCGCGGCTTTAAGGGCCCGTATTGTCATGCTGGAGAGAATGGTGCGGGAGCTTCGATCGAAGATCGCTGGCCGGAGGACTCCCCTCAGGAGAGATGGTGCTCGGAGTGGGAATACGAAAACCCGCCACGCCCATATGGGTGCACGCATTCGTCCGAATGCAACACGTGGCTGGGCGATTAGAGACCTACCCCGTGTCCCATCTCCCAACGAGGGAGTGTCTCACGTCCGTAGCTCGGACGATTGGAGGGTTGTCTCTCGGGGCAAGGGGAAGGTAACGCTGCGGCGTGGATTGGACTCTGCGGAGGCAGATACCATCCCCGTCTCCAACAGGTACCAGGTGCTGTCGGATGACAGCACCACCGTACCTGCAGCCCCTATCCCTACTCCGAGGGCACTGCCTAGGGTAAGACGTCAGGGAACGAGAAGGGAGGGAATTGTAGTAATAGGTAGCTCGAATGTCCGTCGTGTAATGGTTCCATTGAGGGAAAGGGCGCGCCGCGTAGGCGCCGATCAACGGGTGACTGCCTGGTGTATACCAGGCGGAGTCCCTCAGGTGACGAAGGCGATCGAGGCGGCGGTCAAAGGCACGAAGTGCTCTAGGCTGCAGGTCGTGGCCCATGTGGGCACCAACGACGTCACGGACCGTGGATCCGAGGAGGTCCTCCGTTCCCTTAGGGAACTGAGCTCCGAGGTGAAGCGCGTCCAGGGCGTCGAGGGGGTTCGGCTGGGACTAACGGTCTGCAGCATCGTTCCGAGGGAGGATCGCGGGTCTCTGGTTTGGAGCCGAGTGGAAGGCATAAACCAGAGACTATCGAGATTCTGCTCGGACATAGGAGCCTCCTTCGTCGACCTCAGACCAACCCTCCGATCTTGCAGGACTCCCCTTAACCGATCTGGGGTCCATTACACGGCGGAAGCGTCGAGTAAGGTGGCGGATAGGATACTCGACCACTGTAGGCCTTTTTTTAGGATAAAGGGCAGGTCACTTAGTGGGTCAGTAACATGTGGGGATAGCGCGTATAATATTATTAATAAAAATATAAGTCACCGACAACACTGGCATTGATTTAGAAAGAATTGTGACACGCACTTCCCCACAAAGGCGTCCTAAATTACAGTCAGGCACAAATAAGGACGTTATTTAAAATGAAAATAACTTAACTATACTTGTTATAAATTGCAGAAGCCTCAAGAACAAATCAGCGGATCTAGAGCACATAATCCAAACTCATTCCGCTGATATAGTATTAGGCACAGAGAGTTGGCTGTGCAATGACATAAACGACCAAGAAATTTTCCCAATAGATTTCAAAGTTTACCGACACGATAGAGATACAAGACCCGGAGGAGGGGTTTTCGTGGCAGTTAAAAGTCATTTTGAAAGCAGGCAAGTTTCATTTGAGAATAATAACATAGAAAGTGTTTGGTGCACCTTAATACGGACCAATCTACCCAACATAAATTTATGCTCTTTCTACAGACCTCCAGACTCAGATTTGAAAACACTTCACACCCTCAACGATCAAATTTACAATTTTACACGTAAATATAATAACAGCATAAACATAATTGGTGGCGACTTTAATCTCCCTGGTATAGATTGGGACAACAATATCGTTAAATCTGGGACCCGCGATCGCGAAGCTTGCAATTCCATGATAAAATTGGTTCAAAGAAACTCCCTCCATCAAGCAGTACGCATGCCCACCCGTGGAAAGAACATATTGGATCTATTTCTTACAAACACGCCTGAACGTATTATTAGTGTATCAACTGATGAGGGCTTGAGTGACCATAAAGCAATTAATGTCCATTTGGACATAGCAATAAAAAAGATTGTTAAACCAAAAAGAAAAATTTATAATTACCATAAAGCAGACTTTGAATCTTTTGCCAATCAATTAAACTCTTCACTACCCGAGTTCAAAACCCGCTTAAGTCATGTCAACGTGGAAGAAACTTGGACAGAATTTGTCAATATCATGCAAAAAGGAATCGTAGATTTCATACCTATAAAATACGTTACAGCAAATCGCGACCCCAGGTGGTACAATAAAGACGTTAGGAAAGCCCTTCGAAAGCAGAGAATGCTACACTCTAGGGTAAAGAGGGCAGGCGTGAACACATTATCCCCTGAGAATACACAATTATGGGACGCATATAGATCCTCTAAAATTGAAACCAAAACACAATTACGTAGCGCTTTACTGGACTTTAAACGCAAAGTACTTTGCGAGCACTTGGACACTGACCCCAAAGCTTTCTGGTCATATGTTAGGGAAGTAAATGGGAGTAAACAAACCGTGGCTTGCTTAAGGGATTGTAGCAATGTAATTCATACTGACAGCGAGGTCAAAGCTAACATCTTAAATTCATTCTTCCAAAGCGTTTTCTCGAATGATGTTGCCACCGCATATCTCCAAGAAACAATACATACTCCACCAATGGAAAAAATAACAGTGGACCAACAAGGAATTCTAAAATTGCTTAACGAGATTAAACCCAACAAATCCCCGGGTCCCGAAAGTATACCAGCTAGGGTGATAAAATATTTAGCTCCAAACATTGCCCCGTACCTTGAGTTTATATTTAAAAAATCCCTCAAGGATTGCAAAGTACCTAAGATTTGGAAAACCGCGCAAATAACGCCTATTTTTAAAAGTGGTGACAGGGAGGATCCCAGTAATTACAGACCTATATCTCTCACTTCTATCTGCTGCAAAATCTTAGAGCACATAATTGTCAGTTCAATAATGAGACACCTAGACAATATAAACTTTTTAAGTGACAATCAACACGGATTCAGGAAAACCCGCTCCTGCGAGACCCAATTAGGATTATTTACACATGATTTACTTTTATCGGGTGAGAGAGGTAGGCAAGTGGATGCCATCTTCTTAGATTTTCAAAAGGCATTTGATAAGGTCCCACATGGTAAACTCATTCATAAATTAAAGGTCGCGGGTATAAACAAGGGCGCCATAAGTTGGGTTAAAGATTTCTTTCAGAGCGGGAACAGAGGGTAGTCCTTGATGGCGCTAGTTCCGACAGCGTTCGAGTCACGTCGGGGGTACCACAGGGAAGTGTGATCGGGCCGTTACTTTTCTTGATTTTTGTTAACGATTTGAACCGCGAAGTGAAAAGTAACATTAGGATGTTTGCGGATGACACGGTGATCTATCGGGAGATATCTGGGGATGAGGATCGATTTATTCTAGCGCAGGATTTAGATTGCATTACTAAATGGTGTTCTAACTGGGGATTGACTCTAAATTATAATAAATGTTCAGTGGTAAATTTCTTTAAAAGATCAACGGGATTTGCTTACAAATTAGCTGGAGGTGACCTAGCAGTAGTTGATACGGTAAAATACCTAGGTGTCACATTCACTAAAGACTTAACTTGGGGGACTCACATACGTAAAGTCTGCGGTCAAGCATATAAAAAATTGGGATTCATTAGACGCATTGTCGGCAAAAGTGACTCGAAGGTCAAGGAACGTTGTTACCACGCTCTTGTGAGGCCTCATTTAGAATATGCATGCAGCGTGTGGGATCCGAGTAAAAAAGGTCTCATTCGGGAAATTGAGAAGGTTCAACGCCGGGAAGCCCGTTTTGTAAAAAATTCCTACGATAAAACGCAAAGCGTCACCGAAATGCTCATGGATTTGGGGTGGGAATCATTGGCTGAGAGACGATTCAATGCAAGATTGAAATTATTAAATAAATTCAGATCCGCATGTTTCAGCACCGAGGTCTCGCAGATTATTCGTACTCCTACATACATTGGTCGATTGGATCATGCATATAAAATTCGGGAAAAAGATGCCAGAACTAGCCGACTCAAGGACTCCTTCTTCCCACGGACAATACGGGATAGCAACTGCAGGGTTATAGATAGCAAAAATTCCACTTGCCACCCTCAGCGTCTAAAAAAATAATTAGTTCTATTTAAATGCATGCTCTTCCACTAACCTTTGTGTTTTGCTATAATAACCCATTCTTTCCGAATGTTCGTGTTCCGTTCATCTGTTTTTAAGTCTCCCTTTCCGTGTGTTTGCATGAGTATTGGATGAAGGGATTTTTGCATGAGTGTGTGCGCTGCTGTGGGTGTAATTTTCCGTGTTGTTTTTTTTGCATGTGGTATTTTTCTTTTTTACGGTTGGTGACCTAACACCACCCCCCGCCACACGCCCTTGCGGCGGCTTGCGGGGTATTATGTAGATGTAGATGTAGATGTAAAGAACTCAAACCAACAAAGGTAGACATTGAAAAGAAAAAGACTTAGAGGAGGACAGCTTAGGTCCAGGCATACTAGACAATGAGATAGAAAGGGCATTAAGGGAGATGAAACTAAATAAGGCCGTGGGGGTAGATAACATTCCCGTGGAACTTTTAAAATGCTTAGGAAAATGTGGGAGGAAGGGGCTATTTGGGCTGATCCGTAGTATTTATGAGGAGGGAATCTGGCCGGAAGACTTTGTGAGATCAGTTTTAGTTCCTATTCCGAAAAAGGTAAAGGCCACGTCATGTGAGGACTAAAGGACAATTAGTTTGATATCCCACGCAGCTAAAGTTGTTCCCAGGCTCATAAACAATAGAATAGAGAGTAGGGCAAATGATTGCCTAGGGGATGATCAGTTTGAGTTTAGGAAGGGGAGAGGTACGCGTGATGCCATTGCAGTAATGAGATTATTAATCGAGAGGAATATAGAATACAACCAGGAGGTATTTGCCTGTTCCGTAGATTTCGAAAAAGCGTTTGATAGAGTGAATTGGGAAAAACTAATGAATATATTGCAGAAAATAGGAATATATTGGAGGGAAAGGAGGCTAATCCGCAACCTGTACATGTCTCAGACCGCTCAGGTTCGGGTGGGAAACGGGGAGTCAGGATGGGCAGTGTTAGGAAGGGGTGTAAGGCAGGGTTGCCCATTATCACCGTTGCTGTTCAACCTGTATGCAGAGGAAATGATCAAAGAGGCATGGGAAGAACTGGAGGTAGGAATGAAGGTGGGTGGGGAATACGTAAAATCAGTTAGGTTTACTGATAACCAAGCTTTCGTTGTCAGTCAGCCAAGGGGCTGCAAGCATTGCTGAGTGAATTGGAAATTCAGTGCGACAGGTATGGGATGAGAATCAATATTAATAAAACAAAGGTTATGCGATTTTCTAGAAAGAAAAAGGCTAAGCTTAACATTAAAGTAGGAAGGCAAAAACTAGAGCAGGTAGAACAGTTTACGTATCTCGGTAGTGTTTTGGACCAACACGGTCAAAGTAGTAGGGACGTAAGGCGAAGAATTGCGCTCGGCAAAGAGGCTTTTACAAGGAGGAGGGAGTTGATGACGGGGACGTTGAGTAAGGATGTTAAGAAAAGACTCGTAAAAACTTTAATTTGGAGCGTAGCTATGTGCGGCGCGGAAACGTGGTCATTGAAGCAGGAGGATAGACTTAGACTGGAGGCTTTTGAAATGTGGGTGTGGAGAAGGATGGAGAAGGTGAAATTGACAGAGAAGAAAACAAATGAGGATGTACTTGGTATGGTGGGCGAAGAGAGGGGTTTTTTGGGAGCAATCCTATGGAGGCAGGAAAAGTGGATGAAGGGGGTGTTGACCGGCAGTGGGATGTTGAAAACTGTGATATAGGGTAGAATGTTGGGCAAAAGAGGAGAGGGAAGGAACAGGATAGGGATGTTGGACGGGATATAGGGAGGAAGAAAGTACTCAGAGATGAAGAGGGACCTGATATAGAGTAGGATGATGGATTTTTTGTTTTGTAGGAGTAATAAAATATTTGTTTGGTAGTTGTGTCCACCCAAAAACCTACCTTAACCGGTAGATTACCTTAATATATATATATATATATATATATATATATATATATATATATATATATATATATATATATATATATATATATATATATATACACACGCACACATGCATATTAAGTAAATGCCTGCCTCTTCCTCAACCCTGATTGTTGTAGGCATGAGCAAGTTAATAACTCGTTAGCCCGCATCCTCCACACTCGTTTCATGATGGACACACACTTCCACACCGTTGCACTTTGGCTGCGGCTCTTCTTGTTTGCGAGTATGCAAACCCTTCCAGAGACGACGTCTCCTTCCCGCCGTGTTTGCCCACACTTGGTATTCATGAATGGTCAGGGAAGGGCGGGGGGCGGATGACTTTATTGCCTCGCACCTCTCCCCAGGAAGCGATCCGTGCTTGGTCTCCTGACAGAATGGCCGACCCTTCTCCTCGCCCTCACCGGGGACAAGTCCCCAACTTGAGAAAACTTTGCTGTCTCTCGCTAGGATTCCCCATTTTTCTCCCATTGATTTCTATTTGCATGTGAATCTTTGATCCTTTGGACGAAATAGAAATCTTTGGAAATTGTTTTAGTCTTAACGGATAAAATAGTTTACCTTCCGCCGACGGTTCATGGACGATCCGGTTTTTGCAGAATTCAAAAAATTTAACCTTATCCTAAGCCTCTTTGAACCCAATAATTTTACGGTAAGATAAACGCCTTTGAAAAAACGCCTTTTCCTTTCAAGCAAACCTCTGTTTGTGTACAATAAGGATTGCAGCATCAGGTCCCCAGATTGTCAATCAGGAGTGTAGATTAGAATCATTATAGAAAATTCCTAACTATTATTATTCATTTTTTGATTCAAGTATATTAATTAAATTAACTAATAGATAGGAGTAAATCGTATGAGTCCAAATCTGACAAGGGGAATAATTCTCTAATAGCATTCCTTTGAAGAAACGACTTTAAAAATTCAACGGATGATCGAAACCGGACCTAATTATGACCCATTTTTATTCTTTCAGTACGTTACCATAGTATCAGAATAAACACGCATGCCCATTATACATCCAGCAGATTTGTACCCCCCTCCCACACATCCTCTTGCCACTTTGAGTTAAATTGAAAGATGTGAAAAGATATTGCATACATGTAAAACGAAATTTCGATCATTTAATTGCTTTTTTGTGCTAGTTAATTGAATTTTCAGCTCAATAGCAGGAGCCTTGAACCCTCCTTTAAACTCACCAAAAGGTTCTCAAAATTTCATTTTAGGAGACAACGGAGTTCAAGGCTAAAATTTCGAGCGGATTGGTTTTGTTTGATTTATCTTAATTTTTCGCGACAAATTTTTTCCCGTACGGTCTGAATGCATCCTTTTTAGCATCCCTTTTTATCTAAAAATAGCAGGACATCTTTCTAATGCCTTCGGAAAGAACTGACGTAACTTTATGATTGGATGAAACCATGTCATATTCAATATTAGTAGATTATAATGATCATGTTATTCCGTAAACACCGATCTTCTCCTGAACCCAGAAACTATGGCGTGAGAAAATTGACGCAAATTGATGGACACAATTACCAGGTACATGTATTTTCTCTCCTAACAAAAATTAAACCCAGCATCCTACTCTACAGCCCAGTCCCTTGTCATCTCTGAGTACTTTCTTCCTCCCTTCATCCCGTCCAACATCCATATCCTATTCCTGTCCTTTCCTCGTTTGCCTAACATTATCCCCTCTATTACAGTCTCCAACATCCCACTGCCGGTCAATACGCCCTTCATCCATTTTTCCTGCCTCAATAGGATTTCTCCCAACAAACCCCTCTCTTCGCCCACCATACCAAGTACTTCCTCATTTGTTTTCTTCTTGGTCCATTCCACCTTCTCTATTCTTCTCCACACTTACATTTCAAAAGCCTCCAGTCTATGTCTATCCTCCTGCTTCAATGGCCACGTTTCCGCGCCGCAAAGAACTACGCTCGATATCAAAGTTTTTACGAGTCTTTTCTTAACATCCTTGCTCAACGTCCCTGTCATCAACTCCCTCTTCCTCGTGAAAGCCCCGTGCCAAGTGCAATTCTTCTCCTTACGTCCCTACTGCTTTGACCGTGTTAATCCAAAACGCGAATATATTATGCTATTAGTAGACGCGTAGGCATAATGTTAATAATATTTGTTACTCCATATTTCGTAATCAGATTATTAAGAAATAGCTTTAAATAGGCAGTTAAATAGTTTGAAATATTTAACTAGGCAAAATCAGAAGTAATTTTTAAAGAAAAAAATTGGTATCAATTCAAGTTCACTTTTGAAATAATCTATTTCTCACATCGTCTTACTGTGCATTCAGGTCCTCCTATCCCATTTATCCTTGAAACTACAGGGTTTCACCCAAAAGTGGTAGGACTGATTTTTTTACAAGAATTTTATTGACGATATACTTACATCGACTTCATAATCTTCGAAGTATGCTCTTTGAGCTGCTACACACTTAGTATAACGTTGCTCCCTTTCCCCGTACACCCGCTGGAAATTTTCTTTGGGGATGCCGTTGATGACCCTCGTCGAAGCCTCTTGAACGGCCTTTATCGAGTCAAAACGTCGTCCCTTGAGCTGTCTTTTCATCAGGGGGAATAAGAAGAAGTCCGCTGGTGCCAGATCGGGAGAATAGGGCGGGTGCGGCAACGTGGCAACGCCGTATTTGGTCAGGAGCTGTCTGACGACGAGCGTGCCATGGCACCACGAATCAATTCGTTGTCATGATGAAGCACCCAGCAGTTTGCGATGGCCAGTCGGACTCTTTTCAAGCGTTCTCGGAGGCGGGTGAGCACCTGAACGTTAAGCGTCGGTCTGTGTTCACTCTGTCCACATTCGTGTCGGTTCTTGCCGTCGGCGGCCGTCCGGAGCGATGGTCATCTTCAACGAGCTCCCTACCCTCTTTAAACAACTTGTGCCACTCAAATACTGTGAAAAGCCTTAAGGCAGTGTCCCCATAAGCCTGCTTGATCATATCGAGGGTCTCAGTTGCCGTGTTCCCGAGTTTCGGACAAAACTTCACGGAATAACGTTGCTCTAAATTCAGATTCATTTTGTTTTTCGACGTGGCCAAAAAACTTGCTTCACAAAAAACGGTGTCCTCACTCAACGACATCCCGCAGGTGACTGAGGTTGGTGTCGGACTGTTGCTAAGAGCCCCCTCCACCTTACCCTGGCAGGCAGACCCCCCTCCACTGCTCCGATCGCGACACAGAAAATCAGTCCCACCACTTTTGGGTGCGACCCTGTATGTGGCTCTAAAATATCGACATCCATATCAGTGTACTTGTAAACACAGTCCATGAGACGTCGGAAGGACTTATGGCGTGGTGTGTTTGGTCTTTCATAAATTGGAAGGACGTCTCTTTAGCAGTTCTGTTGAAAATCACTCTCTGCCTGGCTTCTGCCGAGAACAGACGTGCTCGAGCTCGCTCCCTAGAACCGGTTCGACCCTACCTGAGACTACCTGCGTGCCTGCTGTTACTTGTGTACCTCTGTGTTTGTTCTTCCCTAGTGAAGTGTAGTTTAGTGTTAGCTTTTGTGAAATAGTTAAGTTTATTTAGTTTTTGTGTTGCTTGTTATTAGTTTTTAATAGTTTGGTGGTATTCCTAGTGGGTACTCGTAGTGGCTTGCGGTGGTTTTTGTCCGTCGAATCTAATTGGTTATCGGTGAGTGCTTTATTTTCTTTACCATCTTTTTTCTTTCCTTTCTTTACTATCTTCCAAAGCGTAACTTATTGATTGAGGTAAATTTAACTAACCCCTCTTAGAAATTTTAGCGTAGCGTATACAAGTTAGCTTTTGTTGGGAACTCGGTAGATAAATTAGGATGGCTTCATCTAGGTCCCCTGTTGCCATGCTCGAAGGCACTAGCGAATGCGCGGCTTTAAGGGCCCGTATTGTCATGCTGGAGAGAATGGTGCGGGAGCTTCGATCGGAGATCGCTGGCCGGAGGACTCCCCTCAGGAGAGATGGTGCTCGGAGTGGGAATACGAAAACCCGCCACGCCCATATGGGTGCACGGATTCGTCCGAATGCAACACGTGGCTGGGCGATTAGAGACCTACCCCGTGTCCCATCTCCCAACGAGGGAGTGTCTCACGTCCGTAGGTCGGACGATTGGAGGGTCGTCTCTCGGGGCAAGGGGAAGGTAACGCTGCGGCGTGGATTGGACTCTGCGGAGGCAGATACCATCCCCGTCTCCAACAGGTACCAGGTGTTGTCGGATGACAGCACCACCGTACCTGCAGCTCCTACCCCTACTCCGAGGGCACTGCCTAGGGTAAGACGTCAGGGAACGAGAAGGGAGGGAATTGTAGTAATAGGTAGCTCGAATGTCCGTCGTGTAATGGTTCCATTGAGGGAAAGGGCGCGCCGCGTAGGCGCCGATCAACGGGTGACCGCCTGGTGTATACCAGGCGGAGGAGTCCCTCAGGCGACGAAGGCGATCGAGGCGGCGGTCAAAGGCACGAAGTGCTCTAGGCTGCAGGTCGTGGCCCATGTGGGCACCAACGACGTCACGGACCGTGGATCCGAGGAGGTCCTCCGTTCCCTTAGGGAACTGAGCTCCGAGGTGAAGCGCGTCCAGGGCGTCGAGGGGGTTCGGCTGGGACTAACGGTCTGCAGCATCGTTCCGAGGGAGGATCGCGGGTCTCTGGTTTGGAGCCGAGTGGAAGGCATAAACCAGAGACTATCGAGATTCTGCTCGGACATAGGAGCCTCCTTCGTCGACCTCAGACCAACCCTCCGATCTTGCAGGACTCCCCTTAACCGATCTGGGGTCCATTACACGGCGGAAGCGTCGAGTAAGGTGGCGGATAGGATACTCGACCACTGTAGGCCTTTTTTTAGGATAAAGGGCAGGTCACTTAGTGGGTCAGTAACATGTGGGGATAGCGCGTATAATATTATTAATAAAAATATAAGTCACCGACAACACTGGCATTGATTTAGAAAGAATTGTGACACGCACTTCCCCACAAAGGCGTCCTAAATTACAGTCAGGCACAAATAAGGACGTTATTTAAAATGAAAATAACTTAACTATACTTGTTATAAATTGCAGAAGCCTCAAGAACAAATCAGCGGATCTAGAGCACATAATCCAAACTCATTCCGCTGATATAGTATTAGGCACAGAGAGTTGGCTGTGCAATGACATAAACGACCAAGAAATTTTCCCAATAGATTTCAAAGTTTACCGACACGATAGAGATACAAGACCCGGAGGAGGGGTTTTCGTGGCAGTTAAAAGTCATTTTGAAAGCAGGCAAGTTTCATTTGAGAATAATAACATAGAAAGTGTTTGGTGCACCTTAATACGGACCAATCAACCCAACATAAATTTATGCTCTTTCTACAGACCTCCTGACTCAGATTTGAAAACACTTCATACCCTCAACGATCAAATTTACAATTTTACACGTAAATATAACAACAGCATAAACATAATTGGTGGCGACTTTAACCTCCCTGGTATAGATTGGGACAACAATATCGTTAAATATGGGACCCGCGATCGCGAAGCTTGCAATTCCATGATAAAATTGGTTCAAAGAAACTCCCTCCATCAAGCAGTACGCATGCCCACCCGTGGAAAGAACATATTCGATCTATTTCTTACAAACACGCCTGAACGTATTATTAGTGTATCAACTGATGAGGGCTTGAGTGACCATAAAGCAATTAATGTCCATTTGGACATAGCAATAAAAAAGATTGTTAAACCAAAAAGAAAAATTTATAATTACCATAAAGCAGACTTTGAATCTTTTGCCAATCGATTAAACTCTTCACTACCCGAGTTCAAAACCCGCTTAAGTCATGTCAACGTGGAAGAAACTTGGACAGAATTTGTCAATATCATGCAAAAAGGAATCGTAGATTTCATACCTATAAAATACGTTACAGCAAATCGCGACCCCAGGTGGTACAATAAAGACGTTAGGAAAGCCCTTCGAAAGCAGAGAATGCTACACTCTAGGGTAAAGAGGGCAGGCGTGAACACATCATCCCCAGAGAATAAACAATTATGGGACACATATAGATCCTCTAAAATTGAAACCAAAACACAACTACGTAGCGCTTTACTGGACTTTAAACGCAAAGTACTTTGCGAGCACTTGGACACTGACCCCAAAGCTTTCTGGTCATATGTTAGGGAAGTAAATGGGAGTAAACAAACCGTGGCTTGCTTAAGGGATTGTAGCAATATAATTCATACAGACAGCGAGGGTAAAGCTAACATCCTAAATTCATTCTTCCAAAGTGTTTTCTCGAATGATGTTGCCACCGCATATCTCCAAGAAACAATACATACTCCACCCATGGAAAAAATAACAGTGGACCAACAAGGAATTCTAAAATGGCTTAATGAGATTAAACCCAACAAATCCCCGGGTCCCGAAAATATACCAGCTAGGGTGATAAAACATTTAGCTCCTAACATTGCCCCGTATCTTGAATTTATATTTAACAAATCCCTCACAGAGTGCAAAGTACCTAAGATTTGGAAAACCGCGCAAATAACGCCTATTTTTAAAAGTGGTGACAGGGAGGATCCCAGTAATTACAGACCTATATCTCTCACTTCTATCTGCTGAAAAATCTTAGAGCACATAATTGTCAGTTCAATAATGAGACACCTAGACAATATTAACTTTTTAAGTGGCAATCAACACGGATTCAGGAAAACCCGCTCCTGCGAGACCCAATTAGGATTATTTACACATGATTTACTTTTATCTGGTGAGAGAGGTAGGCAAGTGGATGCCATCTTCTTAGATTTTCAAAAGGCATTTGATAAGGTCCCACATGGTAAACTCATTCATAAATTAAAGGTCGCGGGTATAAACAAGGGCGCCATAAGTTGGGTTAAAGATTTCTTTCAGAGCGGGAACAGAGGGTAGTCCTTGATGGCGCTAGTTCCGACAGCGTTCGAGTCACGTCAGGGGTACCTCAGTGAAGTGTGATCGGGCCGTTGCTTTTCTTGATTTTTGTTAACGATTTGAACCGCGAAGTGAAAAGTAAAATTAGGATGTTCGCGGATGACACGGTGATCTATCGGGAGATTCCTGGGGATGAGGATCGTTTTATTCTAGAGCAGGATTTAGGTTGCATTACTAAATGGTGTTCTAACTGGGGATTGACTCTAAATTATAATAAATGTTCAGTGGTAAATTTCTTTAAAAGATCAACGGGATTTGCTTACAAATTAGCTGGAGGTGACCTAGCAGTAGTTGATACGGTAAAATACCTAGGTGTCACATTCACAAAAGACTTAACTTGGGGGACTCACATACGTAAAGTCTGCGGTCAAGCATATAAAAAATTGGGATTCATTTGACGCATTGTCGGCAAAAGTGACTCGAAGGTCAAGGAACGTTGTTACCACGCTCTTGTAAGGCCTCATTTAGAATACGCATGCAGCGTGTGGGATCCGAGTGAAAAAGGTCTCATTCGGGAAATTGAGAAGGTTCAACGCCGGGCAGCCCGTTTTGTAAAAAATTCCTACGATAAAACGCAAAGCGTCACCGAAATGCTCATGGATTTGGGGTGGGAATCATTGGCTGAAAGACGATTCAATGCAAGATTGAAATTATTAAATAAATTTAGATCTGCATGTTTCAGCACCGAGGTCTCGCAAATTATTCGTACTCCTACATACATTAGTCGCTTGGATCATGCATATAAAATTCGGGAAATAGATGCCAGAACTAGCCGACTCAAGGACTCCTTCTTCCCACGGACAATACGGGATAGCAACTGCAGGGTTATAGATGGCAAAAATTCCACTTGCCACCCTCAGCGTCTAAAAAATGATTAGTTGTATTTAAATGCATGCTCTTCCACTAACCTTATGTGTTTTGCTTTAATAACCCATTCTTTCTGAATTACCTTATTAGTGCCCTGTTCATCTGTTTTTAAGTTTCCCTTTCAGTCCCTCGTCCCTCTCCGCGGGGGCAAATTCCTGCTACCTGCAACGTTCAACGTTGGGTCGCATTCCCTGCCTTTTAGAGCCTCTTTGGGGGTAGAGTGTTTCGTGGTGCATTTTCATGTGGTGTTTCAATTTCTTGCTTGTTGTGTCCTGGCTTCCGTGTTGTAGGATGGCTTTCGTGCTGCATCATGGGGTGCAGTTTTTTAGTTGTTTTGCGGTATATGTGTTTGCATGAGTATTGGATGAAGGGATTTTTGCATGAGTGTGTGCGCTGCTGTGGGTGTAATTTTCCGTGTTGTTTTTTTGCATGTGGTATTTTTCCTTTTTACGGTTGGTGACCTAACACCCCCCGCCACACGCCCTTGCGGCGGCTTGCGGGGTATTATGTAGATGTAGATGTAGATGTATTATCACCCCCATCGTACTACGGTAGGAGAGACCATGCCAATCAAATCAAAGTCGCACATTTAGCGCACACATATTTTTGATTTTGCATGCGATTGTTTAAGTTTGTATGAGATGGTGACACCCAAGTATTTTGTGCAGCCTGCAATGCTCATCCAAACACCTCACACTCTTGAGTTTTGTCAACTTAGCTCTATTTTTGCAATATTTTTAGGACTAAATAGCCATCATTTAGAGAGTGAGGCGCCGGACGAACTTTTATTGTTCTATTGTTGCGATACTTTTGTTGTAGCCTGACGTACTTTTAGAAAACTCGATAGAACTCGAATTTAGAAAGTATTTCAACGTGTTTTTGATACGTCGCACGTATTATTAATGCGAATTTATTAGTTTTACGTTAATATTGTGTTCTTCTACTGTCCGTGTGATTGCTATCTTGGCAAGAAGGTACGAGGATGTTTTCCCGTTAGTTTGCAGTTTATTCAAAATCTGAGAACGTGAAACGAGTGATTTATAGATCGCTTTGTTCAGGTTATGGTAGAAGAATCTAATTTAATGATATTAATTGATGAAATGTGTTATCCCTAAGCGTTTTTTACCCCTTTTGTAAGTGGTAGCGATGCCATCTAGTTCCATGTCCCTTCCTGTTGAACATTCTTCTGCATATATGGTGCACACTTTTTCTACATGACGACTTCAATAATCCCGTTAATAATTTCTCCTACATTTTTCCGGAACTGTGACTTAGCTTTTGTGAGCCATTTAGAAAAGTATTTTCAACACTCTAAAACATGATTCCCTAAATGTGCATAAATCATGTCAAGAATTGATCATGGCGATGAAATACTGCGGAGTGCCTTTGCCTTTCAAGGGAGATGAGATAGCTTACCGGGGTCGGTGAGCACCATGGTGGCAGTCATTGTCAGCGCTGACTCGAAAGGGTCGCTGGAATTGGTGCGCGCATGCATGTAGGGACAGGTGGCGACTTTCTCATTCCCACGGCCGTCAAACGTACCATTTGGTCCTTGAGGCTCTCCACCCTTGCTTGTTAAGTTTCACCCAAGCCGTTGGGTAGTTGGGGGTGGAAACGGTAAGAGGGTGGCGGAAAGGAGATTCGGCCCACCGCACGGCTAACTGATCCCATGCTAACTCCTGCTTTTGGAGTGAAGCGACACCACCCAGAGCTGCACACGATGCAGTCGGCCAGATGCGCGGAGTAAAGAGTTCAGGTAGAGTGGTGACAAAAATTTTGGGAAATGTCCGTATTTTCTTAGGAGTCTGAATTATAGGGACATGACACGGGGTTTACTGGAGTATCTTCTGTATTACAAACGCGACTTTGGTGTGCCATATCACTGCAATCCCGTTCTCTTTTCTCAATTCCTCATATTCTTGAGAGCACGCATGCCTTATTATCAAGATAATTTTACGAGGTTTGGTGAAATTTTGTTAAGTATTTACATGGCACCCAAAGTATTACTTGAAGAGCATTCCTTGAAGAAGTAACTATTCCCGAGCAGGCAGGTTTCCGGGCCAAGACATCAACAGCCCACCAAGTATTAAGGATGACGGAAACATCACGAACGGCTTCAATAAGAAGATGTTCACCCAGGCGGATTTTCTTGACCTGGAGGCTGCTATTGATCGTGTTTGGACAGAGGGCGTACTCCTCAAGCTTGGTAACTCACCGACTCCAACGTACCTCCTAAAAATTATAAAGTCCATCCTAGAAAGAAGACCCTTTCACGCTGACAACGCCGGATGCATTTCAAAGAGAAGGAGCATGAAGGCCGGTGTTCCGTCTGTCTTGTCACCACTACTCTTCTCTATCTACGTAAACGACGTGCCACGAAACTCCGGCACCGAACTCTACTTACTTACTTACTTATATACTTACATCGACTTAATAATCTTCAAAGTATGCTCCTTGAGCTGCTACACACTTAGTATAACGTTGCTCCCATTCCCCGTACACCCGCTGGAAATTTTCAACACGGCAATGATTCGCCGCCTGCTGAGCTATGCTGCCCCGGTTTAGCTTCAAGTTGCCAAAACCCACCTAAAGAAAATACAACAACGGAGAATAAAATTGGAAGGAGATTCGTCGGAGCCCCATGGTACTTACGAAATAGAGAGCTAAGAAAATACGTCATATTAACACCAATACTTACCATCGCAAAAGAGATGCCCTTGGACATGGAAGCGTCACTACGAAACACCAAAAATCCCCTACTGATGAACCTATTGAGTTATCCTACTGGAGATTCTACAACGCACAGGAGACCGAAAATAGGACCAACAGCACACATCCCTGTACTTCTTACTTCTAAAAACCCTTATTTTTACCATCTTTTTATGATTTAAAATTTAGCTTCACTCATTTATTTCAATTTTATCTTCTGGCCACCTCAATAAGAACTTTAGAACTGGTCATTATCATGCTGGTATTTCAACTTTTTAATTCAAGTAATGTTTATATTAAAAATAATAATTTTTATAATAATACTATTTTTGATAAACCATAAATCAAAATTTAAAGTTTTGCTTTGACCAATAAAAATTTTTAAGTTATTAGGAAAAAAGAAACTAAATTACACTCATGAAGTCACAAATTTGATCGAGCTAAACGTATTGCAACCGTTCCACAGTTGAGTGGAGATTAGCGTGTCTTTTCTCTTTGAAACACTGACGCGCTCTTGAGTTGTCTTTTGCCATAACTAGTTTCTCCCTCATTTCTTTATGTTTTACGTGCAGCAAATGTGCTCGGTATATGAGTGAATGCTCCGGTGTTTTTGCCTCATGATTCGCTTCCTTTAATGCTAATTCCTCCACAACCATACGTTAAATTTAACTGATTTGTGTGATCGCATGTATCAACTTCATTTCTTTAAATGGTAGACAGCCAATGGTTATATGTATTCATAAGAATTTGGATATTATATTTTCATATGTATATTTTCCCTTTTGGATTCTGAAAATATTCGTATTAATTGGAAGTATGATGAATATCTTGAAGGAAGTTCCAAAGAAAGCAAGTTGTCCGTGACCTTCGTGCATTAACTGAATGTTATGAAGGCATAAAACGCTGAAGAATACGCCCTGGTTTTGGCACTTACTATGGGGGAGAACCGATTTTCACCCAAGGACAATGAACCGCCCTTATCTGAAACTCCCTTGGAGCAGTGATTATTAAATATTTATTAAATTTTCAAATAGCATTCGTTATATGTATAATGATGTTTGGTCATGATGGCAGTAATGACACCGAGACATGTAAGAGTTACATTATAAATATCTTGGAATCGGGATGCTTGGTTTGAAAAAAAATACGCTTTACCTCACCAAATTTAGAATTTCATGATAGATGACCAACAATAACCATGGAAAATTGCTTACGCATAAATGTTTAAAATAAAATTACAATGTCTAGGTAGGAGGCAGTCTGCTCTTGCAATCAACCGTGGTTGGCCATTGCGAGTAGGCTGACGTTTCTCAGAATTTGTGCAAAGCACGATGAGGGCTGGCGAATGAAGTCTAAATCAAATCTACAGGTATTTTGCCCCGTTTCATGGCTCCTGTGGCTATTTTGATTATTTGTCTGGAAAAATTACACAGACTTTCAAATAACGTGCTTGAAAATAGGCAACCATAATTTTTAATAAGTTTTTACTCCTTTCATCTGAGTACTTTTCCTGCACTTTTTATCGAGTAAGCATCACGAAGAGCAGCTTAATGTTTTGTGATGAAAAAATAAATAGTAAGCATCGGGAACTAGTGTTAGCTACAACTTCCAGACGAAGCACGGATCGATTGGAGACAAAATCTCGAGGGAGATGTTGTGAATGAAAGCTCGAAGATTCCATCTCCCCACACGGCGGCTCCATTGGGATGGAGAAAGAGGGGGTGGGGTTTTGGGAAGAAAATTATAAGGAGATAAAAAAAGAAGAGATGGTGGGGGAGGAAGTTCCTCTCCATATGTTAAGGGAAGACGGAAGGGGCGGAGGTGGAAGGGCGGGTGGGAGGTCACGGGAAGGGGGACACCCTCTCGCGTGAGTGCGCGTCGGGGGTGGGCACATAAATTAAGTCGCTAACGAGTGGAGGAGGCAGGCGGAGGGCGCAATTCATTTATTCGGCCAAGGCGTGGGGCGGCAGGGTTGGAGGGAAAGCATTTTTTAATAACTTACACTTGTTATTCTTCTTAAAGACCATTAAAAAGCGATTTGTCGGGAAAAATAATTCCACGGGATGGAGGGTGGCGGGGGGCAAAGGAGGGATGGGGAGATGCATAATGGGAAAGGGGAGAGGCCTATTTCTTTTCCAAAAATATAATACGTCTTTGCGTGTGGAAGGGGGGTGGTAACGGCGGGATAGGGGAGGGGGGACAGGGTCAGGGAAGGAGCGCGCGACTTTCTTTTTGCCCTCGGAATACACTCTTCCGCTCCGTTGCACGCGCTTCGGCAAATGCTTCCCTCTACACTTACTTACGCCCCAGGTCATAGAAATTCCGCTGGTAATTTCAGGTGGCAGTGGAAGAAAGAATGACTCCCTCCCTTCCCTTAATTTTTTCCTTTCCTGCTTGGCACAAAAAGTGATTATTTCAGTATAAATCCTCTATTTATTCATTTTCATGTAGCTATCGCTCGCCTACGTGAGAATAGACCAAAAGTAAGCAATACGTGCTTAGCTTAGTTAGTGAAGCGTCAAGTGTTCACTTCGCGCTTACAATTACCGAATGACAAGAGTTATTTACGAATTGCAAGACGATAAAAAAGGAAAGAAAGATAAGAAATGCAATGCGGGAGATTTTGTTAGAGCCAAAAGAAATAAATAAGATGAAGCTGTTGACAAAATCCTGGACTAAGACGAAGAAATTAATACATTAATGAAAGATGAGAGTTTTAAAGAAGTTAGATTATAAAAGAAGCAAAAGAAAATTACAGACCAGTAACTAGGAACAGGATTAGTAAGCAATTAATTGCAATTGGATTGTCAAAAATGTAGGAAAAGGAAGGTAATGGAAGAGTCTAAGCATAGAAATACGCAGGAAGAATAAAATAAAAAGAGAGTCAAAGAAATCGAGATAGGAAACTAATTGGACAAATAAATGTGATGGAAAGAACAGGGTAAAGATACAAGTATGTGGAGTTTAAAATGACACGGTGCAATGAGTGGACTTCATTGAAAAATAAAATAATTTCAATGAAATAAGAAAAAGATCCGCCCATTAAATGAGGGATAAAAAAGAAAAGTATTACTGGCAGAAGAAAATATTCAGGATAAATGAAAAGCGTGCATAGGACAGCTGTATGGTAAGGGTATCCATAGCTTCAGTGTGTGTATGTACAAAGTATAGCAAAGTGATGTGAAGTCGACGAGGTCAGCTTAGGTTAGATTCAAGCGTATTCGATGGCAAAGTAGAGAAAGCGTAATGGGAAATGAAAAGAAACAAAGCGGAGGACACCCCTGAGGAATTATGCTAGGGGATAGGGTAACATGCAAGGGAATATTTGTTTGGGGTTGTTTTAAGATATAAAATCGATGAATTTGGCCTGAAGATATCGTCAGATCAGAATTATTGTCCGCTCTAGGAACTGGAAATGCAGCGGTTTATGGGGGCTTTAAGTTAATAAAGATAATTTCTTATGCTAATCCGGTAGTACTCTACCAGATAATGGGAAAGGAAGCATATGATAGCTTAGCAGCATAGAAGTTTGGGTTAAGAAAGGGGTTGGTCACGTTTGATACCATGGCGTGGAAAGGTCACCAGTAGAAAGGGGTTTACGCATAAGTATTTAGAAGATAGTAGATATTGAGAAGGCTTCGGAAAAAAAGAGTGGGCATAATTAATGAGCAATTTTAAGGAGATCTGAATACGCTGGTCAAGTAGACGGTGTCAGATGAAGGAACTAGTATAAGTAGGAAGGAGTAAATTTCGGGGACTGTAATTAAATGCGCGAAGAAATGACACTTAGAAAATTTAATGTTGAGCATTGGCTAAGAAACTATACGCGTGAGTTAAACCATAGGCGCGCAAAGATTGGAGGCTGTGGATGTGGCGGATGAGGGAGGGAAACAGTGAGGTGGATGAGGGAGGAAAACGAGCAAATGAGTGCCATACTTGCCTCTAGGCTTGGAAGAGGAGGAGATAATATTGTCGAGAGAAATTCGACGTAGGCAGAACACAGGGCATATTAAATGGGGAGGAATTTCGAGGGCGGACAAGAGGACGTTGAGCAAAGGGAAGAGAGAGAGAGAGAGATTGGCCTGGATAAAGAGAAAGAGGAAGTGCGTGAAGTTGGAGGATATTAATTGCTATTCAATAGTCATGATATTTATTAATTGCCATGTTACGTGAGATTTAAGTATGCATTGTGGATATTGTAAAAAACAGTGGATCGATGAAAAACCTACCTTATGATTTGATTGTGATGATAAAATAGTATTTTAAAAATAATGAGTAAATGTTTCATCATTTCAGTTATTTAATTACAAAATATATTCCAAAAACAGATGCATTTTGTGGGAAACACGTAAATTATTTCAAATGATTGCCTTCACTCTTCTCTCCCATTAAGGTGACCATAAAACCTGAAAATCTAATATATAATTAAATTATTGTACCATTAATACAGTCATAATTATAAATACCTATTAATTCATTGATAATCATTCCAATGGCCAATAGCATTTATATCTCACCTGCGTTTTTCACACACCAGTATGTAGATAGAGTTTCGCATGGTTAATTCGGGTAACCTTAATATTAAGCGAAATATTCACCAATTACTTTTCTTTGTTACGTGAATGACCTTGCGGAATGTGTCAATTCCAAAATACGATTGTTCGCTGATGACTGTATACTCTATAGGGAAATCAGCAGCAGCAGTGATCGCGACGTTCTGCAGGGTGACATAGATAACGTGGCTAATTGGATCAAAATCAACAAAATGGAGATAAACATTGCAAAAACTATCCACATCTCATTCTCCAAAAGGAAGGCAGGTGAGGGAAGGGTATATAAAATAATGGGAGAAACGATTGTAACAAAAGATAATTGTAAATATCTAGGGGTACACCTAAGTAAAGACTTAGGGTGGGGACTTCACACAGATTATGTGGTAGGCAAGGCCTTTAAATCGCTCCACTGGGTCATGCGGAGCCTCAAAGGAAGCACTAAATCAACTAAAGAATTGGCCTACAAAACAATTGTAAGGCCTATTGTCGAATATGCGACCACAGTATGGGATCCCTTTGAAATAGGGCATGTGAAAAAATTAGAAGCAGTGCAAAGGAAGGCTGCCAGGTACGTTTTAGGGCGACATAGGCAGACCGACAGTGTAAGTGACATGCTAGGCTCACTAGGATGGGGGTCACTAAAGAACAGACGGAAGCTGAATAGACTGTGTGCCATTTTTAAAATATTGAAAGCTGACGGAGGCTGGAAAGAACTGAACGAGAGTGTAAATAAGCCATGTTATCTCGGCAGGAATGATCACCCGCTTAAAATCAAATACATGCCCCAAAGGACAAACACCGCCAAGTTTTCGTTCCTAAATATGGGAATCAAAGAGTGGAACCAGCTGCCTGATGAACTCTTTGAGCCCTTACCCAAAAGCATTAAATCATTTAGGCGTGAATGCAAAAGGTATACATGATGGGATTGTTAAATGACACTATTTAATGACGACTATTTAATGACACTGTGATATGTTGTAAGAATGACTACTGTTTGTTATATCATGTCATTGCCACCCGGCTTATCGCCTAACAGCAATGTATCCCAAATAAATAAATAAATAAATAAATAAATTACTTTGTCGACCCTGGATAACATGACATTGAAAATAGAATAATGTTCGTTCCAATATTAATTCAAAATTTGTTTGGACAAAATAGAAATGAGATTTTTGAAGTTTGAAGCGCCGTAGTTTGATAAAGATGGCGTAGCGCCTTTTCCTGGGTTTATGTAAACTGAAACTAATTGAAACTCCAACGAAGGCTGAAAGAACATTTGCTCAGTAATGTCTTGCATTGCATATTTTTGTTAGATGTTGTAAATACTACTTTACGCAGGGTTCGTCTACCAATAATTCATATTCAATTCACCCTCGCTTGTGGATATTTAATAAGTTTTCATTACACTCGTGCGAGACATTGTTAACATTTTTGCGATTTTTACGGCGAGTGTGCCTCCATCCGTGAGGGATATTTTGTGATTCTTCCCGCTGCTCATCCAAGGCCATCTACAAATGTAGAAGAAGATGACTTTTTCTTACCCCAGAGGAGGACTCCGGCATTAAAGAGGATTTCCGGACGGTTCTGCTGATGGGAAAATCCCTGAAGTACTTATATGATTCTTCGCAGCGTAATTTATACGAGACCGAGTTCCGGAGAGAAAATTATCTCCCCTTAATGTTTCATGCAAATACCAACCAAAAGTATAGTACATTATGAAAGCGTGATTGGTAATAATAAGGAAGTAAATTAGAAAAGGGAAACACTGTAGCAATGAGGAAGTGAAAGTATTAAAAAAAACTGAAAGCCGGGATAAAGCCGCGACTGTAATTTTAATACCAGATATTTGAATTGTGACTTTACCGCAACAGATCTAATAAATATAATAATAAACTCGTTAAAAATCATAACACGTTATATTTGCGATGACACTATAAAGTACGGGTTCTAGGCTTCACACGAAACGATTTGAGTGCTTTCTCGGACTAGATGTACTTCTGAAACATGGCTCGAGTAACATGACATCTAATGATTCATTACCGGTGTCCCAACAGATACTGTGGGCCATTTAATTCCTTTAAATGCATTCCCAACGCCACTTGACGATTGGCATGACTTGGGGGAAGTTATTTAGGGAGGGGAGCTGGAAAAAGCATCGTGACGGACATTTGGGGCTGTGGGATTGAATGACGGAGTGGGCGTGACGGAGTGCGCAGGGTGGGGGAAGTTAGTGGTTGGGGAAGAGGGAAAACAGCGCAACGGCTCAACTGGGGGAGGGGGCGCCCAAATCGACTCAAGCGCTCTGCGTCGGCCCCTGAGATTCCCTCAACGAGGTGGGAGATGACTCTGGATGCGAAGGGATGGGGTACAGTATAAAGCCGCTGCCTGCTCTGTCTTCTTCCCCGTCCAATCGTATACTTTTCACTTTCCTTTGGATACAGGTAGTGTATCTCTGCTGCTACCCTTTCACTCCTAGCATATCACACCCTCAATTCCGTGCTCGCCTCGCCCCCACCTGCCCCCACCTCTTTCTCCGTTTTATTTCCTCCCTCCTGGCCTTCCCTCCACCCCCTCCCATCTTCACCATCTATTAAAATGGCTGGGGTCTTGAGCGGACGGGGGTGGGTTTAAACGAAAATGATAACAGCATAAGCTTCAATTCGTAAGGCGCTTAGTTGTGCCGTGTACTTCCGCAAAATGAAAGGGGAATTCTTCCCTGGGGTCTATAAAGGAAAATGGGGCGAACTTTTGGTGGGATTAAAAAATAAATTCTCGTATTTATTCAACAAATATGCCGGAATGTCTCAATTTTTTGAGCTTCATTATTATGGTCACTTTTAGGGATGTTTTCATTTCATTCTCTGACATTGCTCACACCAAAATGCATTCTCATTGAACGTGTAAATAATGAAGATTGGTTGAATGCTGAATCTAATCACCCAAGCGTTTTATTTGACGGCTCTCTGAAATACCCCACCCTTATCATCCTTTCTCACTCACTTGCAGTTCCCAGCCGAAAATCCTGCCTTTCCATCGGAATATTTTACCAGAAAAGGTGCCTCTCATTAAATCTTCAAATTTGTGATTTCATCTAGCGTGCAGCAGTGAAGTCCTTTTTGAGTCCTTCACTCTAAAATAAATAACAAAAGGAATAACATACAGATAAACGAAGTCAATGACTAGCATAATGTCCATTCGCTGCTGATATGCTGTGCCTCGATTTTGCTACACATTTCAAAATCTCAAGAGACATCCGAGGCCTTAGGTCGCTATTACATGTCGTACCTCAATGTTATCTGTTAAGGTAGTATTAAAAAGTCGTACTTTCAAAGTGTGTACGAGAATTTCCTCTCGCCATAAGAGAGCTAGCCGCATGGGGAAATGATGCTTCGTCAAATATAGTAGGTTAGAACCCTAAGCATGGAGGGCAATTCACCGAGCACCCTACAATTATGGAAGATCCAATAGTAAATATCTTTTGTGTTAATAAAAGTTAAAAAGAAAACATTTAGACTTTTCAGTTAAATTCCCAACGTTCAAAACAGACCTCATGATAACTTAGAAATGTCCACAGAGAGATGCAAAGACTGATAAAAATTATTACTGCCTTATAAAAGAATAAAATGAGCAATTGATTAAAATGATACTCATTTTATTCTAATTGTTCCACTAGGCTTAAAATTTCCAAAAATGGCTTTTGATATCCCATTTAACTACTTCATATTTATCCTTTCTTTTTAAATAATAATTTGATATTTTAGTATCCTGCAAGCTACCGCTAGGGTGCATGGCAGAGGTGAATACACACCAGACTAGTTTGGACCCGAATATGACCCTGCCGCGGTCGGACAGTGTTTGTCTGATCACTCATCATCCGTGAAAAAAAGTGACATTAAATCCATTCGTTTAAATGAATATACTTTGTAACGGCGTCATCATCAGGTACCTGATGATGACGCCGTTGCGTTGAAACCGGGAGTACGAATAAAAATTGTGTGGAAGTTACAAAGTATATTCATTTAAACGAACATGAACCTCCACAAAGTTGAGCCCGAGACCATAGAATTCATTAAATCCATTGTTAAAGTATTGTAAAATATTATCAATTTTGTAAACGTAAAGTGGGAGTAAAAGAGGTCCGATAATACTTCCCTTGGGAAGACCTGAAGTAACTTCTGCATTTGAGCCAACACCATCTATCATTTTTCTTTGTGCCCGATCATTCAAAAGGTCTTTCATCCAAACCATGTTAATTTTGTATATGCCATATGCTTCTAGTTTACTATGAGGTACTTGTCGAAGGCTTTCTAAAAATCTCGAAAAATTGCGTCCACTGGAACATTGCTTTCTCCCGAAAAAAGAATATCATGAACAAAAAGCGCAAGTTGCGTTCCGCAGGATCTACTTTTTCGGAAACCGTGCTGATTTTTTATCAATGACTCCTGATTATCGAGGTGCCTCACGATCGAACAAGCAACTTTATCTTCCATAACCTTGCACGACATGGATGTGAGGGAAATAGGTCTGTAATTGCTCGGTTCTTCCTCGTCTCCGTTTTTAAATATTGATTCTACGTTAGTCGTTTTCCAATCTCTAAGAACTTTGTAATCTACAAAGCTACTTCTGAAATATTAATTATAGATGCGACGTAATTTCTGAAGCTAGATCCTTAAATATGCGAGCCGGCATTTCATTGGCCCCGGACGATTTATTAGGCTTAATATTTTTCAGCAAATGCTCTTTTCCATTAAATAAAATTTCAATTTCCGGCATCGGATGGCCGACACAATATGGTATGCTATCAAATCTTTTCTGTGAGATACTTTTGTCGCTAGAGATACTATTCTTGATATTTTTCATCTTAGCGTGGCATAGACTTTGACGTCGTCATACCTCTCTAGCAACCGCGATGTACCATCTGGGCTCCGTGTTATATTTTATACATTTACTGGGAATGAACTTGTTGACTGCTGAACGCGTGATCTATAGGAAGTGATTCAACGCATTCTCAGTATTACGATGATTACTGTCTTTCTTAAAACATGAAAATTGACTTTGTAGCACGCATTTACTGCAATGTGGTTCCTAATTTATTTTATAGTTCCTATAATTAAGACTTTTCGGGAGTATTCATTGCTAACAAACCGAGAATATCATCGCCCCTAGTTGGTGAACTGACAAAGTTCGGCAAGGAGTTCATCGTAAAAGAATTCAATAGAGATTCGTGGATATCTTGTTCTTTACTCCCCGCTTTAAAACTTTTTATACTTCAGTCAACAGATGAGACTCCCCACCGATTGTGACGTCGCAATCTTTGCATTGGGATAAGAAACCTTTGATTTGCCGATCTTATTCTAGTATTGAATTATCTTTGTCGCCCGGTGGCCTGTATAATGCGCATACGTACATTCTTTTGGATTGAGGAGTTTTAATTGAGCACCAAGCGCTTTCCAAACTATTACCCGCAGGAATTTTGAAAAGTAATGAAGACACCGCCCCCGATTCTATTTGTTCTGTCATTTCTGTACTCGAAAGAGGATTTTGGGAAAATTTCACCGTCGGCAATATCAGTGGATAACCAGCTTTCTGTCCCAATAATTATATGTGCGCCTGTGCTTTGAATGAGGTGACGATATTCTGCGGCTTTGTATTTTAAACTTCGGCATTTAACTATCAATCCGGATAATGTTTCCACGACAACACAGATCTTGAATTTTCATCGAGGATCTTTTCCTTGTTAATATTCAATCCCCTATATACTTTCTGCCCGATGCTATCTGATTCGTATTAAATGAACAATTGCTAGCACTGAACCTCACTTCATTTGAAGCTACATAATTTGGCAAAGAAGACTTTAGCTACCCACTATTTGACAGCTGATTTACACTTTAATATAAAAAGCCCTGCAGTGCTCGAATATCTTACCCGCTACCCACCTGGTGGCCTAAGACGTGTAGTGAAGACCAGAACGGCCCTGGGGGTTCCTACACGATTGGATCGCCGGCTGAAGGTCGACAGAGGCCCCCCGATATCCCTGCAGAAAGCACGCAACCTCTGATTGATGGCTTCCACGCTGTTCCAGAGGACCACGATCAATCCTCGGGACAAGGCTGCAGATAGAGAGCGTCACATCAACCCCCTCGAAACCACCCACCCGCTTCACTTCCGAGTTCAACTCCCTGAAGGAATTCAGTGACTATTCACGGTTAATGGAATTGTTGACGCTAATATGAGCCTGGAACACTTCGTGCCCGCAGCCACCGCTCCAACCGCATTCGTCACCAGGGGAACGCCGCCACTAGGAATGCACTAGACGCCCTTACCATTACCCGTTGGCGCCCTACCATTCCCCAGACGGACCATTACCCGCTGTGACTACGCTCGATAAAATGCTTTGCAAAGAGGGATGTTATATTTCCATTCTCTCCACATGTTTTGTGCCTGTTTATTAAAGCGCTCCACTACATGTGAGTGCACAACACTCTCATAATAAAAAACTTAGGTCAGATACTTTTCGGAAACACCTCGTTTATTGGGCAAACGGGGCAGACTTTGAAGAAAGAAGCAGAAAGAAGAGAAATGAAGAAAGCACAAGAAATGTGTAAAGAGCAGGAAAACAAAATCCTTCTTTGCAAAATACCTCATCAAACGTAACCACAAAAGTGATTTATAGACTGAAAACCTCCATTTTGAAATAGAGGTCAAAGACTCGATGCATTGAAGCAGTTGGAAATTTTAAAATGTGTTCGGTGGGAGGATGAACTTGTCAACGAAATTTCATATCCCTCCCACTCCTAGACCTGCCTTTCTTTCCAGCCCAGTGCTCCTCACAGGGGGTATCAGCCCCCTCCCAAACAAACCCCCAATAATAGCCAACGATTGACACCGAAAGCTGTGATTCCCTTTCCCTCACATGTACGTTTTAGCCTTTTTACCCCTCCACCCTCCCTTCCTCTCCCTCCCTGACCCATCCCCCTTCCTCGCTCAGCAGGCACATCTGCCTAGTTGGCTTGTGTGAGGACCGCCTGTTGATTACATTCACCTGGGTCTTGTTCTAAATAAAGTTGGTCGGGAATTACAAAGTTTTTTATTTCATTTTAATATGTTCTGTAAATTCCATAAAGTATCGCCGGAGATAACAAATGTGCGATGCATGAATTCAACCATCACCTACCAAACTGACTTTCGGATTGGTTACTGTGATTATGGTTCTTCTTCCTTCAAAAATCAGACAATCAGTATAAGAGACCCATGTTACTGGTTATATGGCCTAAAAGAGTTTTCCCTCAGTAATTAAATGAAGATTGTAAGCATTTTGCATTGAAGGAAAAAGTTTGCTTTCTTGCATCTCACTAATGCGTCTTCTTTCTCATTTCTTGGTGACCGCAGTCAAGCCGCTGAGTGCTTCCATCCTGAACAAGAATCAAGGTTTGTCGGCCGACCGGAAGTACGAGATCGTCTGCCAAGCCGTGGGTTCACGTCCCCCCGCAAAGATCACGTGGTGGAAGGACAACAAGAAGCTAGATAGCTTTGTGGAGAAGGTGAGTGTGTCCTCAGCCGACTTCCCCGGCAACGGCCCCGCCCTGCCATCAATCCGCACTTGCGTTGAGTTCACCGTGAGAACGTTTGCATAGGCCCAGAAATTATTTTACAGACATGGACTTCCACTACGAACTTTATTATGCAGGCAGATGACAGAAGCCGTAAACGTTATAATGGGCAATATTGTCTCTTTAGCAGTAATTCTGACAATGTATTATTACCCTCGTCGTACAACGGTAGGATGGATCAAGTCGATAAAATTAGAGAGAATAGAGCAGGCATATTTAAGATGTCATATTTTCCGCAAAGGACGAGGGATTAGAATAAAATCGTTCGACCGCGGTAGGGTCAAAATTAGTCTGGAGTGTATTCACCTCCTGCCACTCACCCTAGCGGTGGCTTGCTGGGTACTAAAATAAATATTCCGATATTTTCACCGTGATAAATACGTCAAAGCTATTAAAATAACTTTAAAAGATTACAATTAAATCATGAACCAATACTGTTATTACAAGCCAGAAATCAGTTTATTTCCTATCAAACATAATTTCAGTGGATAATTTTAATAAAATTTTTATTTCGATATTATTTGCAAGGTGTGTTCACAGATTTTTTATTGTAAAAAAAACTCATTGGAAAATGTTGACCAGGTGCATTTTATTTTAAGTGCTTCCAAGGGTCAAGGGCAATAGGCAATTATTCGGCCATTTCTTCTTTATTCCCACATGCATGCAAGTAACCACTTAATATGTTTTTATGGCATATATTGTGCCTAACTCGACTCAGGTGAAGTTTATATTTGCCATTTGATGGATAAAATTTGGTTCAAATATTACTCAAAAGCTTACAGTACTCTTACTCGTCAAGAAATGCATGCCATGGTTTCATGCACCGTTGATTTTTGTTGCCACCTGCCTTCATATCCTTGAGCCTCACTGCGCGCGACAGCGGAAAGGCAAATTTCTGTTCGAAGTGGTTAGATGGAATTAGTAAATTTGAGACAAAATAACGCTAATTTACTTGAAGAATTCCTTAACATTCGCATTTCACTAGGAAAACGGTCTTCTCAGCAGAATTTGAAATTTTGGCTAATATATGGTGAAAACGAAAGATGTGATTGTCAAGAAGATCTACTGTCCCGTCTACTGCCCGTATACTGATCGTATCGGCAAGGGTGGTGGAGGCGTAGGTGTCTACGTGAGAAAAGATCTCTCATTCAAAATTATATCAAAAAGTTCTTCCATTTACTGCAAAAGACCCGAGTTCGCATTCTTAGAGATAACCTTCAACCTACAAAAAATTCTTTTAGGCATAGTTTACCGCCCACCCAAGGTAGGTTACCTTTCCGACTTGGAAGAAGCATTATCTTCCCTCACTCCGAACTATGACCATGTTATTATTACCGGTGACTTCAATGCCACTTTCTTTCCTCAACTCATGACTCTAAAACAATTACTAGCTCTGTCATACCTCGGTCTTAGCATACTTCCCCTAGAACCTACCCATCATACATCTTCATCAGCCACTTGGCTTGATGCAATAATTACAGCCAACCCTGACAACATCACAACATATGGGCAACTTTCTGCCCCAGGAATATCCATGCATGATGTATTATTTTTAACATACTCAGTTAGATGTCCAAAATTCAAGCAGAAATTCATTCTTACTCGCGATTTCAAGTCCATAGATGACAAAGACCTTGTATCCGATGCGGCTACCATTCCATGGCAGTCTATAGAATTCATCGACGACATAGATAAAAAGTAGAACTATTTACGAAAAGTGAAGAGTCAGGCGTGATATTGTGGAATCGAGACATAATGAAAACTTCGTTGCAATTTTCCACAGTTAAAACTTTATTGTCGACCATGGTTTCGATACACTGTATCATCTTCAGGTGAGGAAAATACAAGGAAAATAGAAAATACAAATATTTTCCTCACCTGAAGATGATACAGTGTATCGAAACCATGGTCGACAATAAAGTTTTAACTGTGGAAAATTGCAACGAAGTTTTCATTAGAACTATTTAATACGTTCTTAAATGATCTAGGGGACAAACATGCACCGTTTAGAAAAATCCGACTGTCCAAACCACGCTCCCCATGGATAACGGATGAAATAAAATACTTGATGCGTAGACGTGACACAATCTGTAGCCTGTTTAAAAAACATAAAAACGAAAATGTATTCAATATCTACAAAAAACTGCGTAACAAAACTAAACAAGTCATTAGAAATTCCAAAATCAGATATGCCTTCCAAATATCTAAAGAGCCCCCGTCATATTTGAAAAGCTTGAAGTACCTTGGTGCCGGAAAAACTAAAAATCAACACTCCCTACCTGCTGACATTTCTCCAGACGACCTAAACCGTTTATTCACAACCCCACCGACGGAAATCGACTTTAATGCAAAAAATGAATACTTATACAATTTGTATAATTCTGAACCAACTCCAGTTACTGCTGGAAGCTCATTCAAAATTTCTCCCGTCACACAAATGGAAGTCCTCCAGGCCCTCAAAAAAATCCTCCTCAGATGGAGCTGACGGAATTTCATCTATTCTCATACAAAAGTTACTTCCCATTGTACTTCCTGTTTTAACTCATATCTTTAATTGGTCTATTCTAACTGGAACATATCCCTTACTCTGGAAACGTGCCCTCGTCCGTCCCATCCCCAAAAAATCCACACCCACTAACATTGCTGAGTACAGACCAATCAGCATTTTGCCTCCTTTATCAAAAGCATTCGAGAGACTCATTCACGAACAAATTTCAAAGTTTCTCAATGAAAATAACTTACTTGATCCTCTACAATCAAGCTTTCGGTCCTCTCACAGCACAGCTACCGCTCTCATTAAAATAACAGATGACATCCGACTATCCATGGATCGCAAAGAGGTGACAATAATGACTCTCCTAGACTTCACCAAAGCCTTCGACTCTATTGACAAAGATATTCTCTTAGCAAAACTTCAAAACCTGAATTTTTCTTCCTCGTCTTTACTGTGGATTCGCTCATACCTAAGTAACCGATTCCAAACAGTCATTACACCTAATTCATCCTCTAACTGGATCAAATACACGGGGGTGTTCCAAAAGGATCCATTCTTGGACCCTTGCTTTTTCCCCAGTATATAAACGATATTAGTAAAGGCATTTTAACTTACAATCATCACCTTTATGCCGATAATTTACCAATATATCACCATTCCCGCCTTCAATACCTATCTACAATTATAAACGAAATTAATTCAGATCTAGCTGCTTTGTAACTATGGGGAATAAAAAATTTATTGAAAATAAACCCAATCAAAAGTCAGTCCATTATAATCGGGTACCATAAACTACATTCTAAAATAAGTATTGATAAACTACCACCACTAAAATTTCAACGATCTATCATACCATACCTAAGGACAGTAAATAATTTAGGCTTAACCATTAATGAAACAGTATCTTGGACTGATCATGCAATTGCTATCTGCAGAAAAATTAACTCATCCCTGCATTCACTGAAAAGGTTAAAGCACATTTGCTCCCCCCTCTTTGAAGATGCTTCTTTTGTCCTCCCTTCTCATACCCCACTTTGATTGCTGTGATGTAGTATATCAAGACCTTTCAGGCGAACTGAAAACATAACTCCAGAGGACCCATAATTCCTGTGTGCGGTTCATATGTGATCTTAGGAAATACGATCATATTTCCAACTCATTTAATTGAATATCCTGGTTAAAGCTAGAAGGCCGCAGGCATTTACATATTCTTTCACTTTTCTACGGAATACTTTCAAACCACACACCTAAATATCTATACAAAAATTTCCTCTTCATTAGCTCAATCCACAACAGAAATACTAGGGGCAATAATAAACTTTTGTCCCACACCATCGCACGGAAATCTATCACAAATCTTTTCATGTTACAGCATGCCGTCTGTGGAACTCTCTCCCAGATGACATAAAAAACTCTTCATCAACAACAACATTTAGAAGAGCACTTGACAAGTTCATTTTCCTCAGGTACTTAACTTAACCAGTATACCCTCCGTCATTCCACTCAGCTGCGATACAGATCACAGTGTCTACTTTTTTTATGCTTTTTTGTTTTGTCATCTCAAGCGGTAGGAGTTTGCATCATTATTTTTAGAAATATTACGCTTCTCATTACTCCGCATGTGTTGCCAATGTATTTAATTTCTCCATTTCAGTTTCAGTAACATGGATATGTATACCATGTAAAAATGATTTGTTGAGATGTACATGTATCTTTCCTCTAATTAATAGGGTTTTCGCAGTTTTTTCACACCCCCTTTTCTTCGTGGGTGTTTTTCCTGCGTGGGTTTTTGCTAGTTGAGCAATGCCACGCTCTCCCTAGCTTTTCCCACAAACCTCATTCTTTGCTTGGACTTTCCTCATTTTATTGTCCTCTATCTTCACTTTCATTTAATTTGAGTATGAGTAGGTGTATTCTTAATTTACATATGCATATGTATGTATGTATGGGTGTATATGTGCGTAATTATGTATGTATTTATGTATGTGTATGCATGCATGTATGTATGTGTGTGTGTATATATATATATATATATACACACACACATATATATATATATATATATATGTATATATATATATATATATATATATATATATATGTATATATATATATATATATGTATATATATATATATATATATATATATATATACTTTTTTCTTTTCGATGTGCAAATCTGTGCTAAATGAATTTGTCTGTCTATATGTATTTATGTGTGCATATGAATATACCTATAAGTTTAATGCCTAATGTAATATGTATAGAGCGATGGGTTAAATGGAAGAAGGGACCATTTGGTCTCAATTTCGCCCATATAAAGAACTCTATATATCTATCTCCTGTCCCGGGGCACGCCCCTCGGCACCATAAAAGCTTTACTTAAGATATGGTTTATCGGATAGCAGATCTTCCTGGGAAACTGTAGACAACACAAGAAAGGAACTGATGAAAAAAGAACCCCCTGCCCTGAAGTTTGAATTTCAAACGCTGTTGGGCTTAGTACTTGGGGGCTCCATCCTTATCTGCAGGCAAACCGTATCAAGTAATCCTGTATCAAACAAGAATATTGATAGAATTGAGCTCTTACGGCCAGTAGTATTGAATAAATGAAAAACTCTAATTGCCGTAAACAGGTAACAAACTGTGTACGGCTATTGGATTTTTTCATTTATTCAGTATGAGCATGCGTAAAATAACCGACAGGGATGTGAAATGAGCCAACTTTGAGAAGCTGCGGATTTTATGGCAACTTTAATATAGGAAAAAAGGAGGGTTGGCGGAATAAGAAAGACCAAGTAGTGAAACGCACTCACAGGCCAAGTTAAGGGAGAATTTGCTCGGAAAATGTTTCAGGGCAACGGAGCAGACAATCAAAGGCCGAAAGTTAAAGGTTGTATTGAACCAATCTTCTGATAGCAGTGCAATTTGTGACAAAATACATGTTTATGGTTTGGTACATCATCAAAATACCAATAATTACTCACAAAATACTGACACCCTATTTCTATTTTCTTTGAAGCGACTGATGCCTTGAATCTATAGTGTTTCAGTTACAATACTTCAGCGATTTTTGGACATATAATGTCACATTCTAAATGATATGAGTATACAAATAATGACCTCAGGAAAAATGAATACAGAGTTCCTAACTGTAATAGCATTGCAGCTTTATATTTGATAGCTAAAAAGTTGATTCCATCAATCTTGAAATTTTTGGGAATGTCCTAATGAGTCAATTCTTTAAAATTCAAAATTGGCAAACTTACTTTAAGTGGCCTACTTTCTGATTGTAATTGACGAAGGTTTTTAAAAAGCGCTCGAAGAAATTTGGCCTATGCAGTCGTCTGCTAATCCGATGGAAGGAAGCATTTTCCATGCAAGTTTCCCAATCAGGGGTTACATTCAGGTTGCGACTAAAACGAACAATTTTCAATTTTTCCATTCAATTTTCATGGCTCATTCGAGGAATGTGCCGTGTTTATTGTAATCATAGAATAAAATACAAATTGTATACGTATATTGAGGGTTTCTGCGTATGCTACCCCATTCACGTTGACGGTTAAATGTTTTATACGATTGTTGCTTTGGTATCTGTTTATACTTTGTTGATGACTATAAGTTTGCTGCTATATTGATGATCCTATTTTATTTACACTGATTACATCGTTGTTCATTACATGCCTTGCTATTTCTACCCTAATTACTTATTAAGTTTTGTTTTTCCTTACTGCTTGATGTATTGCTTATCATCATCATTCTCTAATATATAAACTAAATGTTTATTATTATGCTAATTATAGTTGCAGCATATAAAGCCTTAACTAGTAACTAAATTCTTATTTGTGCATCCTCGTTGGGCATCGTTTGATAAAACAGTGTCCCTTCTTTACAAAATCTAGTAAACTAGTACAATTATCTTAACTTCGTCCTCTTAGTACAATTGTCTTAACTTCGTCTTAAACAATTTAACCTGAGGTCTTCCTTTTTCCCGATTAATCTAATTCCTGGCCCTATGTCTTAGTATTTAGGACTCTATTCTCCTTTTTGGCACTGTTGGTGCCTCACTTGGGAAGATACGCCGTGCAGTCTCCGCGTTCAGCTTTTATTTGAGATACTTAACTTGCTGACTTCAACCTTACCCTTTCCCTTGTTTTCATATCCGGAAATATCTCACGTGTGTTTATTGGGCCCATGGGATATGGGCCTTTTTCGGATTCTGACTATTCCTTCCCCCACCCTTCTTCTTTTAGTCTACATTGATTCTTTTTAATAATAATAATTTGGCCCGTTCGATTAGAATCGGGCATTTTATTATTACATTTTTTCGAGCACATTATTTTTAAACCCCCAATATAATTCCTCATTTTTTTACAGAATATGAGTTACATACCCTTCCTTTCCGTCGTACTCCCCGTTCCCACTTTATCTTTTCTTGATAAATCTGTGCAATATTTTCCTAATCGGTTCCTCGTTTAGATATTTCCCAATTTGTTAGACTTGATGCAAATATCCGAGGATGGCTTCCAGTTCGCATCTTGTGTATTGCCGTGTCCTCCTCCATCATGCATTCACGCGTTCCCTCCTTCCTTTCTCCTATTTTATTTATTTATTCATTTATTTATTATATTTATTTATTTTTCCTGAGGTATGATCTAACCTCCCCGTGTCTTGTTAACATTTGCGCAATTCCTTTGTAAGTTCTAGAGTTGGTCTTCATTCTTTCCTTCACGCTAGGTAGGCATTGTCTGGTTGTTTTACCCTATTCTAATCTTTCCCATTCCCGTCTTGATCTTTGGGCCTCCTCCAGTTTCCTCCTGATTCTGCTGTAATTTTGCCTCTTTCCCCACATCTCACAGCGGTATGCCAATATTGGGATGGTGACTCCGTTGTATATAGCTTTTAGGCTACTTGTGGTGATGCAAAAACCTGTTTCTGCACAGCCTTCTTAAGTTGTTAAATATTTCCTTGATCTTGCCTGCTGCGTAATTTGCGCTGAACAACAACTGTGCAGTTAAAATGCGTCTGGAATGTTAGGTAGTCGTCTGATATATTGCGAGGTATTTGTCCATTTTTCACCTTAGCTACTGGCTCTGTCCCTAAAGAAGTTCGACTGAGTCGATTAAAAAGGTTTATCGTAGGAATTGATACATTCACTCAAATTTCTTCGACGAATCACCCTTGTGCTTCCACACACCACTGCCAGCAGTGGGATTTCCACTCCTCGCACGTCCTCTGGAAGGCGGCGTCCGGAATATTGCTCAACTCCCTCGTCAAGTCAAGCTTTAACCATTCCGTTTAATCGTGGAGACATCCTTTTTGCATGGATTTAAATTGGAGGAAGAGGAAGAAGTCTGGTCGAACATTGTCAGGGCTGTAGGGTGGCTGAGACATGGCTGAGAAACCCTTGAAAGATTCGCTTGCGAGTTTTCTTTTGTTCGTCCGAGATCATTCACGGCACTAACTTCACACACACCTTTCCCATGTCCATGTTTTCTGTCGCAAGTCGATACACATCACTTTTAGGGATGGCGAGTTTTTCGAAAACCATGCGAACATTTAATCTACATCTACATCTACATAATACCCCGCAAGCCGCCGCAAGGGCGTGTGGCGGGGGGTGTTAGGTCACCAACCGTAAAAAGGAAAAATACCACATGCGATCCCTATCCAGCAAAGCCTTCTCTCTTGCTAGATTTTCGTCAATTTTTGAGGTCGGAGGGCATCCTAAACGTTCGGCGTCTTCAAAATCTTCTCTACCCTCCCGCCACAACTTGTGCCACTCAAAAAACCCAACCGATCTACCCATTATTTTATCACTATAATCTGCCCTAAGCATGCCATGAGTCTCTTTCCCGGTTCTGCCCAGTCTCCGAAGACCATACATTGACTTTTGCTTTCAAAAACTTATTTCTCACCACCCAATCCCAAACGATTCTCATGCGTTCGGCTTCCTCCTCTTCAATTTCTTTCCTTGCACTCCCTCGGATCACTACTGCTGTTTCGTCCACGAATACACTTTCGTCCGCACTTTCCCGGGAAATCTCTTCTCAGAAGTTGGTTCGTGACGAGCACAACCACATGAACTGTCCCAAAACCCCCTCAAGGCATCCTTTGGGAGCGATTTGGTCGTGAAGTAATTGAAAGTTTACTTTTCTTTCCTCAAAGCAGCTCCTGGCTGATCTTACTCTGTTTCGGGAAACGTTGCCATTCCATCTCGCCCATAACCGATGGCTACCACGCTGAATCGAAAGTTCCCTCTATGTCTAGGAAGATGACGAGTGGGTATTCTATTTCTCTACAGCTGGTGATTGATTCAATTAGCTTTGAGATCGCATCAACAGTGCCGATTCCTATGCGAAAACCGTTATGTCTAGGATGATATAGGTTGGCCAAGCTCAACTTTGCTTTTGTCATTCTTTCAAATACCTTCCCTAGTTCTGGAAGTAATGTGATAGGCCTTGGTCGTTACATATTCGAAACGATCTTGTCTGTGGATTTGAGTAAAGTGGTTAGATTTCCATATATACAAGTCTCTAGGAAACATCCCGGGTGTAGGTAGGTATTAAATGCAAACGTACGTACAAATCAGCGAAGCCGCTCCAGAAAAGTACACCCTGAGCACAAGGAAAACCTCTTCCCCTCGGCACACCGAGATTTCGTCCCGTACTCTTTAACCCCCAAGTATTCACGTTTTTTGTCATTAGCGCAGTTTGTGTGTGAGTGTGTACGAGATTACGAATGAGAGTGGGGCTGCAATAGTGGTGAGTTTTGCGCGTCGGGGGCTTGGCAAATTAGCCAACCCCGCCGCCCTCCTCCCCAAACGGAAATTCCGTCTGCCTTCTTACCTCTGACGCACGAAAGCTATCGGAGTGCGAGGCTTGTCTTCCTCCTCAAGGAAGTGGCCACCACTTGCGAAGACGGAGAGCCCCCAAGTACTCCCCAGTTATATTTTTCCCTCGGGACACCAACCTTCCATTGTCGTTACCCCCACGGCCTCCCCTATCCCTTGCCAGGCTGCCTTTCAACCAAGGGCGAGTCCCACCTCCACTTGCTCCACCATCTGCGCAAATTCCCAATCCCCAACTCTGATGGCTGAGTTGAACGGGAGCGTTGCAGTTGCGCGCGCATCCTGTTTCATTTCCCATCATGCGCTTCGTCACTGGAAGTAGGGAACGAAGTGAGTGAGGGAGGAAGAGAGATTTGTCGACGTAATTAGGAGGCTATTTCCATGGGATCCGCACACAAACAATGAAGCGTACTCGCTCGCTAACTCTTTTGACACGGAACTTCGTTTCGCCCAACATCCCCGCTTCCCCTTCTCTTTTCGCTCCCCCTTGTGGTGTTCCACTTTTCTCGACGTCCTCTCTTTTCTTTGAACACTTTTTCGCGCCTTCGATTCGAGGTGTTGCCACTCAATCGAGGAGGAGAATTTTTCTGGGAGCAAGAGAAAACAAAACCAAAATATACAAGCATCGTCGTGTTAAAACGAATGTTTTTTCATTTTATTAAATATTGATTAACATGAAAAAATTTCATGTACATTTTCTCAGGATTGCATCTGTGTGTCCCCAAATGCGACGCTCGGTTTAAAATTTATATTTAAGGTGAAAATTTCTGCGTGCATGATGCGCAAATATGAAGGGAAAAACTTAAGTTAAAACTCTTCTCTCTGGTGCTCTGAATCAATGAATTTTGAAATCAGGCAAAGAAAAAATCATACCATTACTTTACAGCCCATTGGGAAATTAATTCCGCATATAAATGAGCCAAAAACGCAAATCTCCATCTGTGCCGACATTTCGATGGCCGGCTTCTGTCATTTTCTTTAGTGGTCCTGTAATATGGAGGGTGAAGGAATGATGTTTTAGAGAAACATGTTTGGAGTGCTCACTTTCTTAGTCCTTCTATTCAAATTGAAGTTGATAGTACCTATCCCTAAAATCAAAAAAGTATAGCATCTTGGTTACTTCATGTATTTTATTCAAATACATCTGCTCCATCTGCTGCGTCTGCTAGAATTTGTTTGGCGAAATTGTTGGAGAGAGACTAAAGCGACGCCTTTCATCAACTCTACGGCCTCGCTTTATAGATACATGTTCGTTTCCTCTAACACTGTGAGTACGTGTTTTGTTGTGGGCACGCCTGTTGAGCACCCGCGACACAAGCGTGTCATGCGGGCGCAACTGGCTCGTTCCATGCAGGATTCCAAAAACTAATCGAGCTTCATTTGGGAAATTTTGCTAATGTGGATGAATTAGATTTGTTAGAAATACATTTTAAAGGCAAATGGAAGGATTCTCCACCGAATAAACTAAATTCTGTTAGAAATTTAATAAATAATAACTTCCTTTGGCTCAACGAATGCTCGTGCAACCGGAAGTCACTGACCTGCTTCACTAACAAATAATCCACTAGCTATTCATGATTATGGATGAGAACAAAAAATAGATCGATTACAGCGCTAGACTCTGCCATTTTATTAATATTCAAATGAAGTGAAAGGCATTGCCAACAATTTATTGTTCATTTGAATCAGATAGTGTCGGGAACATTTTATAAGGGATTCGATCTTTATAGGAGGACAATCCTCGTTTAAAATTCAACTAATTTTAACAAAATTATCTGTATAGGTAGTTGATAACCCAAGTTTAAAAAAAATAATTTGCAGAATACCACTGCCATATTCAAATCAAAGGCGCCGATAAACCGTAATTTTTGGGACGGAAAGCAGGTTATCCACTGACATCGCCGACGCTGGTATTTTCACAAAATTTAATTAAAGTTCCTTCCCGGCGTTGCAAAACCTTCGAAATAATACACTTTACTTGGATACAGAAAGAATAATAATTAGATCTTTGTTTCAATAAGGCTCTGGAATGATTAAAATAGGCGAAGTTCCCCTTAATCAAGTCGAATATACCCCGATGAAAATCCTTCAAACGAACGTGACTTGAGCTAAAGCAGAGTTGACACTTGGTGCTAACCTCTCCTCATTTCTAAGTTTTCCTAATTTTCTGCCTGGAAAAAGATCCAACAACAACTTATTTAAGAGTATATTTTCGTCCTTAACAGTACCGAGGATTATTTTAGAATAAATGGACATTAAACCAACATGAGAGATCATATGTGACGAAAGGTTTGGGTAAAATTACGATGGCAGTCATGAAAAAAATATTATATTAGCCTAAAATATAGCGAAGATCATACGATAAGAGAACCTCTTTGTACTGTACGTACATCTGGCAGAAGGAAAAAGGCATTTTACTTATGATTAAAGTAAAACTGCCATTATTTTGATAACTGTAAGCCCCTGAGGTGAGGTCTGAGGTTTAAAGAAGATGGTGTACACAACGCAAATAATTTGAGGTGATCGGTATTATCTTCATTAAAATCAGAACAAAGTTTTGAAGTAAGAAGAGAATGAACGTGAAAACTGCATTAAATAATTTATTCACAACTGGAGGAGTTCTTTTTCCAGAAATGATAAAAGAGAGTTTTTTGAGGATGACTCGTTAACGATTCGTTTGTGAAAGTTGTTTTCAGTTCCAAATGTCTAACGTCGATTAATTGCGAAAATACGTTACCTACACGAGTTGAGCAGTAGGGGAAAATGCACGCTTTGAACACATTTCAAAAATACAATAACTCGCTGAAGGCAAAGGAAATAAAAAATAGATGAATTGAATTGCGCAAAAAAGAGTAAAATACGCAGACGATGGTTTGTTTAATGAATTATGGAAAAAAGTAAATAAAATAACAGTTAAAAACTGCAAAAATAATATTTAAATCCAATATTTTAGTGTTTATGCTTAGCTATTTAACTTACATGCAAGTAACCATAAGGGCATGTGGCAAGGGGTGAATAAAAAACAGATTAATTTTGACCCGAATATTTTTACTCCTATCGCTGTCAGACAATGTTATTATGGTCCCTAATTCTTTGTGGAAAAAATAATAACTAAAATCTAACCATTCTACACTTGATCTCTCCAATTTTATTGACGTGATATTTCCTACCATAGCACGAACTTTGTGCGAGGAATATACTTAAAATTAAAATTAAATAAAAATAGTGATTACTATGTAAATAGATTTTTTGGATCTCTATCGTTATTTCCACATCCTGTACATAATACACCGCAAGCCACCGGCAAGGTGTGTGGCAGGAAGTACATTCATATTAGACATGCGCAGAACATGAACAAGTTATGCACCATGCAAGACACTCCACTACAGAAAAAACCGATATACGAATAAACGTGCAATCACTTTTTCGGACTCGTGAGGAATGCATACGGTACCTCACCATTTCTAGCAAAATCATGCAGCAAGATTGATATGCTTGTTATTAAATATAGAACCAACTACTTTGAATATTTTTTTAAGGTAATCTACCGGTTAAGGTAAGTTTTTGGATGGACACAACTACCAAACAAATATTTTATTACTATCCTACTCTATATCAGGTCCCTCTTCATCTCCGCGTACTTTCTTCCTCCCTTCATCCCGTCCAAGATCCCTATCCAGTTCCTTCCCTTTCCTCTTTTGCCCAACATTCTACCCTCTATCACAGTCTTCAACATCCCACTGCCGGTCAACACCCCCTTCATCCACTTTTCCTGCCTCCATAGGATTGCTCCAAAAAAAACCTCTCTTCGCCCACCATACCAAGTACTTCCTCATTTGTTTTCTTCTCTGTCCATTTCACCATATCCATTCTTCTTCACACCCACATTTCAAAAGCCTTCAATCTACGTCTATCCTCCTGCTTCAATGACCACGTTTCCGCACCGCACATTGCTACGCTCCATATCAAAGTTTTTACGAGTATATATAATAAATAATATATTAATATCCTTACTCAACGCCCCTGTCATCAACTCCCTCCTCCTTGTGAAAGCCTCTTTGCCTAGCGCAATTCTTCTCCTTACGTCCTTACTACTTTGACCGTGTTGGTCCAAAACACTACCGAGATACGTAAACTGTTCTACCTGCTCTAGTTTTTGCCCTCCTATTTTAATGTTAAGCTTGGCCTTTTTCTTTCTAGAAAATCGCATTACTTTTGTTTTATTAATATTGATTCTCATCCCATACCTGTCGCACTGAATTTCCAATTCATTCAGCAATGTTTGCAGTCCCTTGGCTGACTGACAAAATAAAGCTTGGTCATCAGCAAACCTAACTGATTTTACGATTACCCTGCCCACTTTCATTCCTATCTCCAGTTCTTCCCATGCCTCTTTGATCATTTCCTCTGCATACAGGTTGAACAGCAACGGTGATAATGGGCAACCCTGCCCATTATCCCTGTTAGCCCTGCCTTACACCCCTTCCTAACACTGCCCATCCTGACTCCCCGTTTCCCACCCGCACCTGAGCGGTCTGAGACATGTACAGGTTGCGGATTAGCCTCCTTTCCCTCCAATATATTCCTATTTTCTGCAATATATTCATTAGTTTTTCCCAATTCACTCTATCAAACGCTTTTTCGAAATCTACGAAACAGGCAAATACCTCCTGGTTGTGTTCTATATTCCTTTCGATTAATAATCTAATTACTGCAATGGCATCACGCGTACCTCTCACCTTCCTAAACCCAAACTGATCAACCCCTAAGTAATCATTTGCCCTACTCTTTATCCTTTTGTTTATGATCCTGAGAACAACTTTAGCTGCGTGGGATTTCAAACTAATTGTCCTATAGTCCTCACATGACGTGGCCTTTACCTTTTTCGGAATAGGAACTAAAAGTGATCTCACGAAGTGTTCCGGCCGGATTCCATCCTCATAAATACTACGGATCAGCCCATGTAGCCTCTTCCTCCCACCTTTTCCTAAGCATTTTAAAAGTTCCATGGGAATGTTTTCTACCCCCACGGCCTTATTTAGTTTCATCTTTCTTAATGCCCTCTCTATCTCATTGTCTAGTATGCCTGGACCTAAGCTGTCCTCCTCTAAGTCTTTTTCTTTTCAATGTCTAACTTTGTTGGTTTGGGTTCTTTACTATACAGTTCTTCTATGTACTCCTTCCATCTCTTTTGGATCTTTCCTGCGTCAACTATTACCTTACCCGCCTTATCTCTAACTGTTAGCATAGCTCTTCCCTTCTTACTTCCCGATAAGGATTTAACTTTGCTGTACAGCGCACCGATTTCACCCTTCCTCTGCAGACTTTCCATATCCTCGCACTGCGTCTTCCACCATGCTTCTTTTGCATTATTTGTTACCCGCCTCAATTTATTGTTCAATTCTTTGTACTTCATTTTTCCTAATTCTGTATTTATATTCTTCCATTTTCGCCGCTCATCCATCCTTGTAATCATCTCTTCCGTGATCCATGGTTTCCTAGTCCTTTTAGCGTTAACGGTTTCAATAGTGTCTTTTACGGCTTTAGACAACCCTATCTTGATCATTTTCCATTTTTCTTCGATAGTACTAATCCCTTTGCCATCCTCCATGATTTTCTCCATTTAATGCTTCTACATTCCATTTTCTAACTCGCCGCCCCTGCCTTATTTTTTTGAAACGTACGCTACATTTCATAACAACTAAATTGTGGTCTGAGTCCGTATCCGCTCCCGGGAAGCTGTGGGAATATATCACACTGTTCCTAAACCTGTGTCTAACCAGGATATAATCTAGCTGATACCTTCCGGAGTCACCTGGCATTTTCCATGTATACCTGCGTCTTTTGTGGTGTCTAAACCAAGTGTTTGTTATGACTAACCCCTGTCTCCTGCAGAATTCAACTGCTTTCTCCCCGCGGTCATTCCTCGTGCCTAAACCGTAGTCCCCGCCCTTGTCACCATCTCTTCCTTCGCCTAACGTCGCATTTCAATGCCCCATCACTATCAAATGTTTCCCTGCAGGAACACATGCGATCATATCCTATCGACCTCTTCTTCCTTATGGTTGCTCGGTGGCATGTATACCTGAGAAATAACTAAGTTCGTCGGTTCTGCTTTTATCTCCACTAGTAGTACTGTATCCGTTACCTGCTCTATGTTGACTACGCTTCTCCCTACCTCTTCATTTAATACAATGGAAACCCCTCGTTGGCTCTCGTCCCCGCCGCAGTATATTATTCTTTACTTATCACTCCAGTAATCCCCGCTATCTTTCCATCTCACCTCGCATAGACCTAAAATATCTATATTTCCCCTTTCCATCTCTCGCTTAACATTCTCCAATTTCCCTGTCTTCATCATTGTCCTAACATTCCACGTTCCTCTTCTAACTAATTTGGTCTTCTTCTCCTTCGTCTTCTGTCCTGCTACTGCTGGTTTTCCCTTGCAAGGGTTTCGTGGGATGACGACCGCGGAAGCCTTGCCTCCCCCGCTGCCGGGCACGACACATGGCCGATTGGGCCGAGCCCCCTGGTTGCCAGGACTCAAAATATCTCTATTGTCCATCATATTTTTCTAGGGAATGATAATTGAGGTGGTTTCGCGTTGCCTTCCTCAATAGTGTTTTTAACGTGACACCATCACTTACTGGCCGCCCCACTGGGGTCAGACGCCGTTGCAGCCACCTTAATGAGGAACAGACGCCGCATGGACTACCTTTCGTCTGGCTCTTAACCTTCGACCTATCTGGCATGGGTTACCCTACCAGGAGCAATTTTTATGACTCCCGCCTGCACAGCTCTAGGGGTCATCGGAACGCACAAGCCTTTCCACCACGTCAAGGGTTTAGTCCGGGGAAGGACTTTGAATATATGAGCGCATAAATGCATCCTCATAGACATATTTGCATGCACACAAAAAGATACATATATGCATATTCATGCACTTAAATTATCCACACCTGCATACACGAATTAATACCTCCGAACATACACATACGTATGATTGCAATGTAGGTCTTACTTAATCCGTAGTTGATGTGTGTAGCAGCCGTTACTGTCTCTTAATTGTTTTCTGAGAAAACGATATCTAAAAAAAACTATCCATTCTCTAGGCCTTCTCTCCAATCTTGAATGAATGATAATATCTTCTATTGAGAATCGGGACTTTCAAAATGTGTTGATGGTCTTCAATAAACTGATTGGTCTAAAATTTACCTGAGGAATTCCGTCTAAAGATTTATGCTAATTTTTGGAGAGACGCTACTCTTTGTTACGTACTCTCTGCAATAAAAGAAATTCAGCAGCAATTAGTGACCTGGTCGTGGGTTCCCACTACTGACAATCCGGCCGACGAGCCCTCTCTGGCCGTATCGCTTCAGCGATGCGTGTGCCTGCGTGATGCGGGCATATCAACGGGAAGTTGCGGCTCGAAAGCAGTCGAGATTAGCCGTCAGTCGGAGGTCAGTCGGGGCCGGCAGCAGCAAGAGAGACCGTGTCAATTAAATTAGAGAGATTTAGTGCAGATCAGCTAGATTTATGATGTCATTTTATCCACGAACGATAAGGGATCAGAATAACCCGTTACGACCAAGGTAGGCTCATATTCTGGCAAAAATCAATCTGGTGTGTAAGCACCCCCTGCCACAGACTCTGGCAATGGCTTGCAGGGTACTAACATATCCAAAATTATCTAAATAATTTTGCATATAGTTGTGCCTAGTACACGAATAATGACTACGTTGTAGTCGCTAAACCTGTTATCCTGCTGACTCAAAACTTCTCGATGAGTGAACCAGGATATTTCTCCTTTTACATTTTTTTCGTATCACTGAGGGAATAATTCAATTGCACTCGGTTCATGATTTTCTGAAAGAGTCAAAGGAGTCTACCTTTTCGTGGCACTTTCTAACCAGTTATTTGGAAAATTATCGTTTTTTTGTAGCTCTTATTTGAGTCCATGTATGGACAGGCATGCTGTCTGCACCCGTTTCTTTCTGAAGGACCCTTGAGCCCGGGAAAAGCTCTGCAGGATTTAATGTCGCCTCTCCACGTGGATGTAAACGGCACTATCCGACGGGCCTTACCATTTAACCGCCGTCGGAATCAGTGGAGACCCCAACATTGTCAATATCTAGGGAAATTGGTTCTCTCTCTCGCTTTTATTTTCTATAAAAACGTTTCTAAACGGACGAGAAGAAATATCCTAACATTGAATGAAACTAGTTAAAATTCGTTTATTTTGGAACGCCGATTAGAGAGATACCGCCTGCGAGCAATCAAGGAACATGCATGAGACAGGAAATCAGTGGGCAGTGAATCACTTGTCAGGCTGGGGACCAGCGATTGCGAGAGCAGACTGCCCCCTACCTAGACATTGTAATTTTATTTTAAACATTTATGCGTAAGCAATTTTCCATGGTTATTGTTGGTCATCTATCATGAAATTCTAAATTTGGTGAGGTAAAGCGTATTTTTTTTTCAAACCAAGCATCCCGATTCCAAGATATTTATAATGTAACTCTTACATGTCTCGGTGTCATTACTGCCATCATGACCAAACATCATTATACATATAACGAATGCTATTTGAAAATTTAATAAATATTTAATAATCACTGCTCCAAGGGAGTTTCAGATAAGGGCGGTTCATTGTCCTTGGGTGAAAATCGGTTCTCCCCCATAGTAAGTGCCAAAACCAGGGCGTATTCTTCAGCGTTTTATGCCTTCATAACATTCAGTTAATGCACGAAGGTCACGGACAACTTGCTTTCTTTGGAACTTCCTTCAAGATATTCATCATACTTCCAATTAATACGAATATTTTCAGAATCCAAAAGGGAAAATATACATATGAAAATATAATATTCAAATTCTTATGAATACATATAACCATTGGCTGTCTACCATTTAAAGAAATGAAGTTGATACATGCGATCACACAAATCAGTTAAATTTAACGTATGGTTGTGGAGGAATTAGCATTAAAGGAAGCGAATCATGAGGCAAAAACACCGGAGCATTCACTCATATACCGAGCACATTTGCTGCACGTAAAACATAAAGAAATGAGGGAGAAACTAGTTATGGCAAAAGACAACTCAAGAGCGCGTCAGTGTTTCAAAGAGAAAAGACACGCTAATCTCCACTCAACTGTGGAACGGTTGCAATACGTTTAGCTCGATCAAATTTGTGACTTCATGAGTGTAATTTAGTTTCTTTTTTCCTAATAACTTAAAAATTTTTATTGGTCAAAGCAATACTTTAAATTTTGATTTATGGTTTATCAAAAATAGTATTATTATAAAAATTATTATTTTTAATATAAACATTACTTGAATTAAAAAGTTGAAATACCAGCATGATAATGACCAGTTCTAAAGTTCTTATTGAGGTGGCCAGAAGATAAAATTGAAATAAATGAGTGAAGCTAAATTTTAAATCATAAAAAGATGGTAAAAATAAGGGTTTTTAGAAGTAAGAAGTACAGGGATGTGTGCTGTTGGTCCTATTTTCGGTCTCCTGTGCGTTGTAGAATCTCCAGTAGGATAACTCAATAGGTTCATCAGTAGGGGATTTTTGGTGTTTCGTAGTGACGCTTCCATGTCCAAGGGCATCTCTTTTGCGATGGTAAGTATTGGTGTTAATATGACGTATTTTCTTAGCTCTCTATTTCGTAAGTACCATGGGGCTCCGACGAATCTCCTTCCAATTTTATTCTCCGTTGTTGTATTTTCTTTAGGTGGGTTTTGGCAACTTGAAGCTAAACCGGGGCAGCATAGCTCAGCAGGCGGCGAATCATTGCCGTGTTGATGGTTTTCTTTGTTTTGAGGTTGAGCTGAGCTCTTGGTTGCAGGATGGGTTGTAGCGCTGCCGCAGCCGCTGTTGCTTTCCCAATGGCGTATTTGATCTGGTGGGTCCATCTGAAGCCTTTATCGATGAATTCTCCTGGTATTTTACCTTTTCCTTCCTTGGGATGCATTCGTTACCCAGAAAGAGGGGGGGGGGGCAACGCTTGCCTTTGGCCTCCTGGAAAAAGCCATGTGCACGCTTTTCTTTCCGTTTGCTTGTGATTTCCAGTCAATCAGCCACTCATTCAGGGTTTATAGCTGTGACTGTAGTCTATCAGCGGCCCATGAACGGCTTGTGCAGTTTTCGTGGCATCGTCGGCATATACAGGGTCGTACCCAAAAGTGGTAGGACTGATTTTCTCTGGCGCGAACGGAGCAGTGGAGGGGGGTCTGCCTGCCAGGGTAAGGTGGAGGGGGCTCTTAGCAACAGTCCGACACCAACCTCAGTCGCCTGCGGGCTGTCGTTGAGTGAAGACACCGTTTTTAGTGAGGCAAGTTTTTTGGCCGCGTCGAAAAACAAAATGAATATGAATTTAGAGCAACTTAATCCGTGACGTTTTGTGCGAAACTCGGGAACACGGCAACTGAGACCCTCGATATGATCAAGCAGGCTTATGGGGACACTGACTTAAGCCGTTCCACAGTATTTGAGTGGCATAAGTTGTTTAAAGAGGGTAGGGAGCTCGTTGAAGACGACCATCGCTCCGGACGGCCGTCGACGGCAAGAACCGACATGAATGTGGACAGAGTGAGGACACTGCTGACCACAGACCGACGCTTAACCAGCGAAGAAATTTCAGACCAGTTGGGTCTGCCTGCATTTAACGTCCAGAGTCCGACCGGCCATCGCAAACTGCTGGGTGCTTCATCATGACAACGCTCCGTGTCATGGCGCGCTCGTCGTCAGACAGCTCCTGGCCAAATACGGCGTTGCCACGTTGCCGTACCTGCCCTATTCTCCCGATCTGGCCCCACCGGACTTCTTCTTATTCCCCCTGATGAAAAGACAGCTCAAGGGACGACGTTTCGACTCGATAAAGGCCGTTCAAGAGGCTTCGACGAGGGTCATCAACGGCATCCCCAAAGAAAATTTCCAGCGGGTGTACGGGGAAAGGGAGCAACGTAATACTAAGTCTGTAGCAGCTCAAGGAGCATACTTTGAAGATTATGAAGTCGATGTAAGTATATTGTCAATAAAATTCTTGTAAAAAAAAATCAGTCCTATCACTTTTGGGTGCGACCCTGTATTCCACAGGTAGAATGGATAGTGACACAGTGTACAAGAATAGATAGAATTGTAAATATCGTTAGGGAAACAATGGGAATTTTGGGTACCCCTTAAGGAACCCATGGTAATGTAGTTGGTAACTAGAAATACATATGCGAACGCAATTAGTTATTTAGATATTTGTAAACATTTTATGAAAGTATTTTGAGAACGATGACCTTTTCAGACTTATTCTGGGGAGAATGCGTGAAAATAATAGAATTTTAAAGGAGATAACTTCAGGCGTCACTTTGTGGAAACGATACATATTGCAAAAGAAACACTTGGTTTTTCCACATAAAATATTTATTCACGACCTAGGTTTCGACGCTCAGCGTCATCTTCAGGTGTGTTACCTGAAGATGACGCTGAGCGTCGAAACCTAGGTCGTGAATAAATATGTTATGTGGAAAAACCAAGTGTTTCTTTTGTAATAATAGAATTTTGTTTCCTATTCTTCATATCAAAATGCAAAGCAAGGAATGATGAGGAGAAACGTGAGGGAAAGGTCAATCCTACACTCCCCTGATTTTCCTTAACTGAATCAACCTACAGTCAATCCCGATATCGTCCGAAAGGCTCGCGACCGAGCGATCGGCCGTACGACCCACTTTGCTTTTCCATTAGGCGATCATCACCGGCTCGATAGGGCGACATTTCCCATTTACGTCATTCTTGCATCAGGGATATTTTCGCCTCTCTCTCGTTATGGGGTGGGCTGTTAATTTCTCGGTTCAGCCCCACCCTGCCCTCTTGCTCCCCGCCTCCCACCCGATCCATGGGCTAAATGCCAACTTCTGCTCGTTGCACCGAGGGCGGAGGTTCGATCGGAAGAGTGTCCTCATCCCACACACCCTCCCTAACATTCACTCTCACTTTGACGTTCGCGAAAATTAGAAGGCCCCAAAATAGTTTTAAAGATTTTTTGATCCAAAATAAATACTACATGCATTATTTCACGGCTGCGACCAAGCGTTGAAATCTTCTTCGAAACTTTGCTCTTACCAATTAGTTTGTATAATTGATATCAGATGGCATGGACGATTCGGCTTATAAAATTTTTGACGTTACATTTAAATGTTTAACCAAGATAAGGGGTACAAAATGATGAAAACTTCGTTGCAATTTTCCACAGTTAAAACTTTATTGCCGACCATGGTTTCGATACACTGTATCATCTTCAGGTACAAAGGGGTACAAACGTTCCTTTTAAGTAGTATCCCGTCCCAGACTTTTCCATCACTGTATTTACATCAATATTTGAAACCTAATTTTACATCATTCTTTTTTAGGTATATTACATGAAGACCTAGTATGTATCCTTCAAATTTCGATGCGACAGTTTTTGAAACCAATATACATGTATATTGGTGTGAGGGGTCAAAGTGGTCCAGGGTATAGAGCGCCGGGCTGGGCTTGACCGTAGGGCCTCGGTGTTACCTCGGGTGACGCCATTGGGTAGGTACCCTCTGCTTTATCGATACCTTGCGATTTTTCGAAACTCCTGATGCGAAGCCATTGGCACGTGCCGTCTAATTCCCGAAAAAGGATATTATATTAATTATTATTATTTCGAAAGTCTCTTATTTTGAACAAATACGTTAAAGATGCAATTTATTCCTCGGACAATAAGGCATTGTCCGACTGCGGTAGGGTCGTATTTGGATAAATATTAGTCTTCTATGTACAAACACCCTGCCACAAACCCTAGCGGTGGCTTGCAATGTGATAAAAATACAAAAGAGTTTAAATTGTTTAAGTAATAATTAGCCCTGCGTATTTAAAAAACACATCAAAATATTGTCTGCTGTTTTCATTTTAAATATGGGAAAAGAGATGTCTCTGATAGCCTTTCTGAAGTACAAAACGTATGTAAGAGTTCTCTAAGCACAGAGATGGAATGGGAAGGTATTCATTTCTAATGGCAAGGTCAGTGCGTTGCGAAGAAGTTTTAATTGGATATTCCTGAAAAATGATCTTCATTACGGATCGGATATCTTCAACTGGCAGCCTCTCAAAGCCTTTCCAAAGCAATCCCCAATGATTTATTTTCTCTATGTATCCCTTCTTCAGGCAACTACCGCCTCAAGTCCACCTCACTGCGTCTTCCACAGGTTCCTTTCTTCGATCATTCTTCATTTCATATTCACCCTTTGGTTATCTCAACTTCATATTATTATCATTTTCCCAACACATACCGCTCGTATTTATTACTCCCAACCTTTCTTTTTATATGTTATTTTTATTATCCATCGCGAAAAAAACTTATTGAAATCACTCCACTTCTCACATATACTGGCATGGATAAGTTATTCCCCAATTATTCCAGTGCTTCATTGTAAGGATAAAAACTAAGTATGTGAAACAACATGGGCATCTCGCCAAGACTTTTGTAACACCTGAGTTATCATGTTAGTGCACCACGGAGCCAGAACTATTTCCCTCCCTCGAATGAGGGTTGACCCTTAGATCTGTGGAGTAAGCAATGGGAAATAACAATGATGAGTCAGTACTAGGTTGCCTCGGCTTCCAATCCCATCCTCTCAAAGTTCTTCGTTACAGAGCTATGAATGGAATGGGAGAGCGCAGAGGAAAGACTGAGGAGCGGCCAGGTCCGCAAATCATCCTCTCTTCGACCCGATATCGTAATACATCGGAGCAACGGAATCCATCCCTTAACCGAGATAACGAAATTTTCGACAGTCGATGGGAAAATTCGCAACCACTAACTCGTTTCCCTAACCCCCTGTGCGAGATAGTTTCGCAACGACATTATTCACTTAATGGAAAATATATTTTCCCATACTTTACGACTCCTAAAACGGCAGGGGAGGAATCGGGTGGATAGCGAAAAATTTTGACGGGTCTCAATCATTTTGTGTGTACACACACCCACACACACACACACACACACACACACACACACACACACATATATGTACAAATTTCTTCGAAATGGAAAATATATAAATTTCTTCGAATTTTTACGTAGCTCTTCGGCGTCGCACAAATATATAAAAACACAGGTGTAGATTTTTATAACATATATTTTATATATAAATGGTTAACATATTTTTTATATATATTTATATACATTTATATATATATATATATATATATATATATATATATATATATATATACACATACATGCAAACATACATACGTACATATTATTAATATTAGGTAATCTCCCGGTTAAGGTAGGTGTTTGGATTGACAAAAATTACTAATTAAAATATTTCGTGACTCCTAGCAAAACACAACATCCTACTCTACAACAAGTCCCTCTTCATCTCTGAGTACTTTCTTCCTCCCGTCATCCCGTCCAACATCCCAATCCTGTTCCTTCCCATTCCTCGTTTGCCTAACATCCTCCCCTCAATTACAGTCTTCAACATCCCGATGCCGGTCAATACCCCCTTCATCCACTTTTCCTGCCTCCATAGGATTGCTCCAAACAAACCCCTCCCTTCGCCCACCATACCAAGTACTTCCTCATTTGTTTTCTTCTCTGTCCATTTCACCTTCTCCATTCTTCTCCACACCCACATTTCAAAGGCTTCCAATCTACGTCCATCCTCCTGCTTCAATGACCACGTTTCCGCACTGTACATAGCCACGCTCCATATCAAAGATTTTACGAGTCTTTTCTTAATATCCTTACTCAACGTCCCTGTCATCAACTCCCTCCTCCTTGTGAAAGGCTCTTTGCCCAGCGCAATTCTTCTCCTTACGTCCCTACTACTTTGACCGTGTTGGTCCAAAACACTACCGAGATACGCAAACTGATCTACCTGCTCTAGTTTTTTCCCTCCTGTTTTAATTTTAAGCTTAGCCTTTTTCTTTCTAGAAAATCGCATAATCTTTGTTTTATTAATATTGAATCTCATCCCATACCTGTCGCACTGAAATTTTATTTCACTCAGCATTGCTTGAAGCCCCTTGGCTACCTGACAAACTAAAGCTTGGTCATCAGCAAACCTAACTGATTTTACGAATTCCCTGCCCATTTTCATTTCTACCTCCAGCTCTTCCAACGCCTTTTTAATCATTTCCTCTGCATACAGGTTGAACAGCAACAGTGATAGTGGGCAACCCTGCCTTAAACCTCTGCCTAACTCTGCCGTACCAGACTCCCCATACCCCACTCGCACCTGTGCCGCCTGAGACATGTACAGGTTGCGGATTAGCCTCCTTTCCCTCCAATCTATTCCTCTTTTCTGCAATATACTCATTAGGTTTTCCGTAAATCACCCTATCAAAGGCTTTTCCGAAATATAGGAAACGGGCAAATAACTCCTGGTTGTGTTCTATATTCCTCTCGATTAAAAATCTCATTACTGCAATGGTATCACGCGTACCTCTCCCCTTCCTAAACCCAGACTGATCATCACCTAAGTAATCATTTGTTCTACCCTCCATCCTTTATTTATGATCCTGGAACAACTTTAGCTGCGTGGGTCTAATCTAAAATCAAACTCAATGTCCTGTAGTCCTCACATGATGTAGCCTTTACCTTTTTCGGAATACGAACTAAAACTGATCTCACGGCCTGAAGTCTTCCGGCCAGATTCCTTCCTCATAAATACTAGGAATCGGCCCATAGAGTCTCTTCCTCGCACATTTTCCTAAGCATTTCAAAGTTCCAGATGTTAGATGTCTAGATGTTATCCATCCCACGGACTTATTTAGTTTCATCTCCCTTCATGCCCTTTCTATGTCATCGTCTAGTATGCCTGAGCCTAAGCTATCTTCCTCTACGTCATGCTCAGTTTCTATGTCTAACTTTCTTGGTTCTTTGCTATATAGTTATTCTCTGCACTCCTTCAAACTCTCTTGGATCTTTCCTGTGTCAATTATTCCCTTACCCGCCTTATCTCTAACTGTTAGCATAGATCTTTCTTTCTTACTTCCCGATAAAGATTTAGCTTTGCTATACAGCGCACCGATTTCACTCTTCCTCTGCAGACTTTCCATATCCTCGCACTGCTTCTTCCACCATGCTTCTTTGGCTTTATTTGTTGCCCGCCACACTTTATTGTTTAATTCTTTGTACTTCATTTTGCCTTACTCTGTATTTACATTTTTGCATTTTCTCCGCTGATCCATCTTTGTAATCATCCCGTCCGTGATCCATGGTTTCCTAGTCCTTTTTGCGTTAACGGTTTCAATAGTGTGTTTTGCGGCTTTCGATAACCCTTTGTTGATACTTTTCCATCTTTCTTCGATAGTACTTAGCTCTTTACCATCCTCCATGATTTCCTCTACCTTCCTGTTTGTACTCCTTTCTTTTCAAACCATTTAATGCTTCTACATTGCATTTTCTAACTCGCCGCCCCTGCCTTATCATTTTGAAACGGACGCTATATTTCATAACAACTAAATTTTGGTCAGAGTCCGCATCCGCTCCCAGGAAGCTGTACGAATGTATCACACTGTTTCTAAACCTTCGTATAACCAGGTTATAATCTAGCTGATACCTTTCTGAGTCACCTGGCATATTCCATGCATACCTGCATTTCCTGTGGTGTCTAAACCAAGTGTTTGTTATGACTAACCCCTGTCTCCTGCAGAACAACTGCTTTCTCCCCGCGGTCACTCCTCGTTCCTAAACCGTACTCCCCCACCTCGTCACCATCTCTTCCTTCGCCTATCGTTGCAATCCAATCCCCCACCACTATCAAATGTTATCAAATGTCTTCCCCTGCAGGAACACACGCGATTATGTCCTCTAACTTATCGTATATCCTGTCGACCTTTTCATCCTTATGGTTGCTCGGTGGCATGTATACCTGAATTATTACCTTCGGTTCTGCTTTTATCTCTGCTAGTAATAATCTATCCGTTACTTGATGTATGTTGACTATGCTTCTTCCTACCTCTTTATTTAATACTATGGCAACCCCTCGTTGGCTCTCGTCCCCGCCGCTGTATATTATTCTATACTGATCACTCGAGTAATTCCCGCTATCCTTCCATCTCACCTCGCATATACCTAAATTATCTATATTTCCCCTTTCCATCTCTTGCTTAATATTCCTCAGTTTCCCTGTCATCATCATTGCCCTAACATTCCGCGTTCCTATTCTAACTAATGTGGTCTTCTCCTCCGGCGTCGTCTGACCTGCTGCTGCCGGTTTTCCCTTGGAAGGGTTTCGTGGGATGACGACCGCGGAAGCCTTGCCTCCCCCGCTGCCGGGCACGACACACGGACGATTGGGCCGAGCCCCGAAGTTGCCAGGACTCAAAATCTCTGTATTGTTCATCATATTTTTCTAGGGAATTATAATGTAGGTGGTTTCCCGTTGCCTTCCGCAATAATGTTTTTAACGTAACACCATCACTTACTGACCGCCCCACTTGGGTCAGACGCCATTGCAACCGCCTCTTTGAGGAACAGAAGCTGCGTGGACTACCTTTCGTCTGGCTCCTAACCTTCGACCTGTCTGGCATGGGTGACCCTATCAGGAGCAATTATTATTACTCCCGCCAGCACAGCTCCTGGGTTCATCGGAACGAACCAGCCCTTCTACCACGTCAAGGTTGTAGTCCGGGGAGGGATACATACATACATATATATATTTATTTATATATATATATATTTTTTTTTTGTATTTTATATATATATATATATAATATAACTTATACTTACCATGGACAACCTTTGTAAAACTAAAATAAATCTTATTTCCGGTGGATATGAGAACAATTTTTTGCAGATTTAATAATTCATTTGGCGGATAGGGAGGATAAGTGGAGATAATATATCTCGAGTTTTCCACTTCCTGTTAATATTTCCAAACTGATTGCCGGGAAACTTATCAAAATTTATTTTTAACATATAAAAGCACCTAATGTCAGAGTGGCGCCTTTCTTTAGCGTGAATGTCATCACTCAACTTCTTATACTCTCGAGCACCCAGTTAGACTTGTATATTCCTTGGTAATAGAAATAAACGGTAAATGTCACTGTCGAAATTTGTTTTATAAACGGGCGATTTAGAAACCAAAAACTTCATTTATTGCATGCTAATAATCTTTACTATATTTGGCGCTCCTATGCAACAAATTTCGTGTGTTTTGAGCTACCGTTTGTTTTTACTAGAGAGCCATATCTCAGTGACACCGTTAGTTACACCACCTTAACTACATGTAAATAAAGACAAAACAGAGTTAATTTTTCAGAATTAAGAAAAATATGACGAATAATCCTACCTTTCAAAATTCAAGCTCAATAATTGGTAACCAGCAGCCCCAGCTCTTAACCCAGACGTTCTTTTTACGGATGATTGTAGAACTCTCTTAATCCTAAGCCCAAGGTGGTATGAAATTCGCACATCAGTGCTGTGGGACAGCTATTTTTTCTGTGCCGCCTGTGGTATCCTGGAATGAACTGGTACCCACAAAATCACTTATCTTGGATGAAGCAGAAGATTCCCAAAGACGTAAATCAATCCAGCGTACCCGGTCAGTAGCTCTGTCCAGTGGACTACCACATCTCCTATTGGGAACTTCACCGAAAGGTATAATGACCATGATGTTAGAATAGATGAGGTGAACATAACCTGTTCTTTAATTATCTGTTTTCGTATTGAATAAAACGATCTTCAACCCATATGCTATAGTTGGTTTTATTTATTTCATTTAAGATCTTACGACAGAAATTGTGTTGAAAGTCGCACTAGAACTTTCCTCGTGCCCGGCACCACTTTTCCTTTCCTCCCAATTCACCCTCTCCGTCTCTTTCCTTCTTTCGCATTAACCCCTTATTTTTTCCGTTCCCTCACTTTAAAGCTCTCCCCCTATTTGCTTTCTAAACCTGTGCTCTTTTTAATTTAATCTATTTATGTGTCCCAGATGAATACTTTATAGTTACTTCTAACTCAGGAGTTTTGGTGGAACAGAAATTTTTTACGCTATCGTAATGGCAACGATCAATCCTCTTTCATTTGGACATGAAAACCTGGTCTAATTTGCATGTAATTTAGTAGTTCTTAGATTGTTCCATGTGCATCTAATGATCTTATATCACTCAAACGATCGTCTACTTCACGATCAGATAAATATGATATGCAAAAAAATGTCTAATTATTATCGCCCGCCACCAATTACTATGCAAATGTATGTTACCATCGAGAAATATTCCAATTCAATCATGTTACGCTGAATTGAAAAGTTTCCGTAATGTTTACGGAAATGAACCCGATAACTACGGAGAGGCTCATTCAACTCACACTTTAAGAATCTCTGAAACACCGCAGCACGGTAAATAAGCCACGTTTGATGTTGCTTCTCGTGTGCCATTCATCGAGAAAATAAGTCCAATCTTGTTTCTACTTATTACATACATGTCCTTTTTACCTCATCTTCCTGGAATCAGTTAAACACTCTAAAGGGTTAAATACGAAAATGACCGCTCTTAAAGTAATTTTTGTGGACCTTCGTGTTTACATATAGTGCATACAAGCACAGAAAAACGTTGCAATGTAAATGAAGTGATTTTTCAAGTCCACCATCATCCCTTCATACATAATTTAGCTGTATCAGCAAGGAATAGCTGAAAAACTGGAAATGAATTACATTGAATAAGCAAATGGCTATTTCTGTATTCTAATGTACATCACTGCTATTACGACTCTCCAAATGGCGTAGTTAGTCAGTAGTCTGGGGATTTGCTGATTAGCTACAGGTGACGAGTTTCAAACTCCATATGGGTGGACGTTAAGGTGGCAAATAAATATCCCTTGATTGAAACCAAAATGATTTAATGTTCCGTTGAAAATTAATTACAACTAAACCTCTTTTTTTCCTCACCAGAGATTTCATAGAGTGAATGTAAACCCTAACTGAACGCCTTTTCAGGCGCCTGTGAGTATATAAACTTTAGACGCACATTTTTTCTTGGTAAGTGCAGTAGCTTGATATGCTTGGTACTGATACACTTGAAATGCCCTTAATGTACTTCGGTGTACTTCAAGGTATTCTTTCTCCAGCTATTTTCATTTTTGGATACACTTCCTTTCCTTCTCTAACAGGTGTCTACTGACGGAAACGTGACCACGTCCACCACCACACTGACTCCGACAATGCAGGACAATGACCGGACGCTTACGTGTCGGGCGGACAACCCTAGAGTGCAGGGCAGTGCCGAAGAGGATACATGGAAGATGGACGTGTACTGTAAGTATTGTGTTGGGATTTTACGCTTGAAATTCCCCCTCTCCATGCACCCTACCGAGGAAAAATCAGCCCAACGACGACGGCATCCATGGAATGTGAGTGCTTCGAGGGTCAGCACTTTAGTACCTGCCTGAATGTGATGAAAATGTCTGATTGCATTTCATTACCGCAAATTAGTGCAGAAATATTTCCCTGAACTATGCTTCATCGATGTTATACGCCAAAATCACGACAGGAAATGAGCAAACGATAATAATTTAAGAAATTTCTTTCTGTTGATCCTCCAATTTTGCTTTCTAAAATCAGTAATACCATGCATAATGTCATTAAAGGACATATTTTATGGACTCGTGGGCCCCAGTACGTATCTTTAAATAATCATCGAAAACATAATTTCCTCTTCTCCACAGTAAGACCATCAATTATTATTTTTCTCTACTCTTTCATAGTGGGGCGTTTTTCATAATAATGAACCTTCTAACTTCAAATCATGCGTTTTATAAATTAATCGTATTTCTTTTGGTGATGAACAAATTCTTATTTTAATACCCGTTCGAAATAGGGCAATTATTTCCGTGAGATCGGCTATGCCGTCAACAAAGGTAAGAACTAGTCAGTGAAATTCCTTATCAATCCGAGCGTATGTACCGCCGTCTGATGTAACAGCATACTCTCCAGCAATGTCCTTTGAAATCAAATATATCAGCTAAGTTGCCTGATATCAACCTCATGACCTTTTATTTTTGCTATTGACTTCTTCTCTTAATATTTGGAGAGGCACAAAGAGAATAATGGGGAATTCATGCCCCATTCCCTCCCTACTGGTATCTTATTCCCATTGAAGAGGCTTTCACGCTGGCCCCCTCATGCCATAAAATGCCTACATCCACGAACTAACCTGTCCCTTGTATCTCACATCCATACTCCCGCTTCCTTTTTTTTACGGATTTAGTTCTAAATGCTAATTAGTCATAAATATTGTTGATAATGACCTTGTGACATTGTTACTTTCATCGCGACTCCATTTTTCCTTACAAATGAATGCATTAGGTCCTCGGTTTTCACCCCGATCCCGCGTGCTTGCAAAATTACTGTGAAATTTTGTCGATCTTATCTGAGCGACTAAGCATTAGTTTAATTCAAAGAAATTGGTAAAAATACCGCGACAGTAGCTTTTGACATAGTCATCCGCTAATGCGCATTACAAGGCAATAATTTTTCAAAGTGTAAAAATGATTCATCCTGAGTGGGATCCCGGTATTTTAAATTCTTTACTTTGTACTTTGCAATCGTTATATTTATTTTTTGTAATCACAGAGAATCTCAAACAACTTTTACTCTCCTCTTTAAGAGAAAAATACAGGTAGAAGTTTTTAAATAAATGATTGTTAGAATTAAATACTATATTAGGAGAGAATATTGAGGGGAATCCATGGTGTCTGCGAGTTTTAAAATCTAGCAGAACTCTCAAAAAAGTCAACGTGCACCTCAAAGAGTTGTTTCCATTCTACATGCCCAAAAAAAAGCAGTGTAACTTCAATGGCATTCAAGGAGAAGAAAATACATATGTTTTGAAACAAATGCTTTACACAAACCTGATGTCTTGCTGCATGAGCTCTGGCTAAGTCTGTTTAATGGAACTTTTTGTAGTATATATTAGGTTAATGTCGGATGCTCTCTTTCATTCAATTATAATAAAGCATATACATTACGTATTCTAACCGTCACCTGTCTGCAGGGATTTTATAGCTCAGTCTCTCACCTAGGAAGAATTACTAAACACGTTTTAAAATGCAATATTTCTCTCGGTGTCCCATCAACGAAAGGTTTGAGGGAAAAAATCATATTATTGTTACTAATAATCTTCAATTCTTTCTTTATCATTAATTTGTGAAATTTCTCTTCCGAAACGCCTCGATATGCGAGTGGCAGTTTCTTTTAGCGAAGTTTCTTTTCTGTAAAATCCATTGAGTTTAGGGTCGTCCATCCTATTCGGGGAGTAAATATAACCGATGGTTTCCGTCGAATATTTTCTAACAAATAAATTATTTCACAATAGCGTTTGAAACATATCCAGAGAATATTTTTAATAAACCTTCATATTTGAAGGCGTAGAAGATATCGCGAGTTATTTATATATTTATTCCTATTGCCATCATGGCAGCGATAGAATCTCACAAAACTCCTCGCAAAAATTTGTTACTCCAGAGCTTTCCAAAATTTCATTAACCCGCTCCTGATATACAAATAAATATTCAGATAATATTTGCTTTTTTGGGGCATAAACTAAGATAAGCGCTCTCCGTGAAGCTGAAAGAAAGGAGGGAAAGGGGAGGGTGGGGGGAGAGAGATGGGGGCGGGAGACGGGGGAAAGAGGAGTGGAGGGGAGCTGTGAGCGAGAGCTGTGGTCCAGGAATTGAATTTACCCCCTTTCATGGCAATCCGCTCGACTGATAAAAATGTCTAAAATGTCCATTTATTATTGAAAGAGCCTGTTGGTCCATTGTTGTCCTCTTTTTTTAGTGTTCATTGTTTTGCGAGACTCCCATCGAGGGTTATTTAAAAAAGAAATACATCGATGCATCGAAGAGCTGATAATGTACACGAACACATGTGTACGTACCAAAAGCACGCACTAAAACTGCGATATTGCCTCAAGCTCATCAATTATTCATGGTTACAAACTCACAAATGGCCGTCAGTCGCTTACTCAATTTTCCGTGACGGCGTGCTCATTTTTTTTCCGATATTATTATTACCATGCTGTTTCTTCGCCGTTTCGAAAACTGTCTCCCGCTCCCTCACAAAACCAATTGAACGAAAGCGTTGCGTTTGATTATTGATGAGGGGATTTTACAGCGTCCTGGATATCCCATAGGTGCCGTTGAAGCGGAGGAAGTTGGCACGGCGCGTTAGAAATATTCCGTGAAAATCGTCGTCATATTTCAAGAAAATTATTATCAATTAATAATTATAAAATTAGCCAATATGATGAAGCTTGGCATTTCACTTTTTCCCTTTCCTATTGAGAAATTCGCATTATTTTCGGTTCCTCATAGTTTGATTTTCGTGTCTCCTTTGATGTCCGCGCATCAATTCAATTGCCCTCAACTCCGAATCTTCCTCTCGGCTTTCCCTTCCAACATTGCCATCAACAAGTCTGCCTTCATCTGTGAGTCTCCTTCTCTTCGTATCTCGGTTTTCCTTCGAATTGCTTTTTGCTTCACACTCCCTATGTTTTCCACCAGCCACTTGATCTATTCACTTTGTTTTAGTTGTAGGTGTCATTTCCTGTAGGTGCAGCTATCACGGTGCCTGACGTAATTTGTTGCGTGTGATTGGTAAAATGTTTAAGGGGGCACTCGCAAAGGCGCAGAATAACAGAGGCGAGTGGGACATTATTCGTGAGATCAAAAACAAAATCTTGGAATTAGACTCCGAGAGGACACGTAGTCGTATACACGTTACAGACTTAGACAAGCATTGCCGGAAGAGGAGGCCTCTGTGTACCACATCGGGAAGGCGATCGAGGCCAAGTCCGCAGGTATTCTAAACAAAGGTTTAACGGACGAGGACGGCCGGGTGATAGCAGAGCAAATCCCCTAACATTCACGACTCATGCTTGAGAAATCTTAAACCCATTCTTAAAAATGCTAAAGTGTAAATCCACAAAATCACGATTGCTATCGCCGAATTACTGCCGAACTGTTTCCGAATATTCATTTATTTTAATTTTTACTGAGTTTAATATTTCCGTTTCATCAATAATATTGCAAGTAAGTAAATGTCAGGCGGCCAATTCAAAAGTTTGAACTTGAAAACCAAGCGATATTTATGATATGATAACTTTTGCGGCACTTACAAGGATGCGGAATATTTTTATGAGGAATTCATTTTGTCCCCTTTTATCTCATAAGGAGTTGAGAAAAACGAATCCCTGCGACCAATGATGAATATAACGTTTTCATGCAGTATTAGTGGTTTCGCTATCATGCAAATGCGGTTGTATACTTTCTTTTCACTTGTGATGAAAGTGTTTGCGGACTTTTCATGGGAATTGAAAACACACCTCTACAAATATTGAACATTTTATACATCATTTGATGATTATCGAAAGGAAATGAAATATTGGATGACAACTATTAATTCGATACGCCTTAAACATTTACCGTCCTTTAAACCATTATAAATTAGTTCATATGGTTTAATCTTCGAAAGCGGTAAACGACCTTTTCTTAGCTCAACAAATGAATGCGACACAAATCATTAGTATACACGCCTGTTTTACCGGCAAATGCGAGCGAAGCAAATCCGAGTTTTCGGCGTGTCTCTAAATTCATCCCGAATCGATCGCATCTCACTGAGCCCTCAACTCGAGCTGTAAAGATAAAGATGTTTGCAATTATATTTAAAATCAACCTTAACTGCGGTACGATCGATTGACAACAGAATGGCAACATTTTTCATTTTTTACAAATCGCGTTCAAAAAGAAAAGTTTCTACTGCTGCCCTCATTTTTTGAAAACATTTTTGTCAATTGTCTTACAAACTCGTTGGTGGCGGGTTATATGAAAAAATTGGATCCTCTTTCATGTATGACCTTCTTCTGTCCGCATTTTGTCATTTTCCCTATTCATTTCAGATGTCCCCGAGGTCCGACTGGAGCTGGGATCGAACTTGAACCCCAAGGACATCGAGGAAGGTGACGACGTTTACTTCGAGTGCAACGTGGACGCAAACCCACTCGCGTACAAGGTCGTCTGGAAACACAACGTAAGTACACTACACGCTTGCCCATCGGAGAGGCTCGGCCCTTCCTGTTCGTTGATCCTATGCACCAGAGGCATATCGGTCCCATTTTCCGCTAATGATTTCATTCCTTTCTAGTTCTTTACACTTTCCCAATCACTTGCCTTCTATAATTCCTTACCTTTCACTCCTCACGGTGATATTCATTCCATTCAAATCTTCCGCATATATTTATGCTTAAGGGTCTATGGAGCAACTCCATTATTACCCACATCTCCTCCCATCGACTGCTCCCTTGCTCTTCATTTGGAATCTTTTTTATCACTTTGTATCCGTCTCATTCTAATCATTTTTGCCAGAATCATGGATAATTCAGTGGAATACTTCCCTTTGATTGTTTCCTCATCAGCAGATATCTATTGAATGTGCATGTGGTACAACGTGAAGAGGGGGATAGGGGTGCATTTATTTGGTGATTCATGTTCCGGCTTCGACCTTGGGACTCTCCTTTTGAAATGACGATGAGGATGAAAGAAGAATACTGAATGTTTTACAAAGAAACTTTTTTTATCTGGTTTTTATTTGGACTAGAATAGGCGTCATCTTCTCAGGTACGGAACTAAAAGCACGGACAGGACGCACCTTGGGATGACGCCTGAGCGTTCAAACTATTTGTACGAATTAAAAAAGCTTCTCTGAGGAATGCCTAGTATTTTTCTTTCACTCGAAGCGCTGTCAAATTTGCCGTCGTCAACCAATCGGTAACATCGGTAACATATGTCATTTATAAGTGATTCACGCTGTTCCCACTTCTAATTATGACAGTGGCATATAGTGATTTAAATCCAGGTTTAACAGTTTTACTGATTCCTTTTAGAAATGGTAATGTTACTTTAGGCGGATCGCCACAGTACCTCTCTCTGCCCATGGGAGTCTAATTAGTTCGCTAAAGCGGTCGCATTTCTCCATCAATCCTCCTCCGAATTTCAATAACCCCCCCCCCCCCCCCCCCCCGCCAATCTCGGCGACTCCTAGAGTTCGGCCGCCCTGAAGGCACGCGCCAAGAGGTCGACTTTTCGAATGAATGTTCCCTCATTTTCCATTCATCACTCGTGGCACTCCATTAACAATAGATGGGTCTCGCTTCTTTTCCCTTCACTTTCTTGCACGGGGGTGGAAGGGTGGGGGCGAGAGGCAAAACGGAAGCGCGCCGCTCGATGGCGAGGAGGAGTGGACGCGGCACTAGTGCGGAGACAAGCCGGCGGGGGCGCGTTGGGGTCGGAACCGCGCCACGGTACCCCTCCCCCGTTTCACGAGTGCTCTCTGCGGCGCCCGTTTTATCATATTTTATCTTTTTTATTTTCTAATTCCGAAAAAAACTAGAAAAAACAATGCAGCTTCCGTGTGCAAGTGCTCCTCACTAAAAGCACTTTAAATTATTAACGGAGTTTTTAGTTGGGGATATGCCCACTTCGGGAACACGGTAGGGCGCTACTTCGCAGGAGTGACGAAAATGCATTTGTTTGTCCCCTTTACCTATCATTATTTTGGTCTCTGTCCCTTTTCCCAATCCCTCTCTCCCCCTCCCCGCACTCTAATTTTTCCTTGTTTCGGGCACATGCGAAACCAAATGCAGTTTCCTCCCGCCCCGAACCACTCACTCTGCATTCGTAATCAGCCTGATTTGCACATATTTCCCGTCCATTCTCCTCTTCGGAAGTCCCACTTGTTGTGAAATAGTTCTCGTATTTACCGTTAAAATGGTATTTTGTGGAGCGAAGAACTTGCAATCAACGATGGCCGAAAAAATATGAGGTTGTCCAACGTTTTCTTTCCACCGTGGAATGTATTTGAGTTATCGCTCGTGAATAGTTCTCATAGAAACATGGTGTTGATATATTAATATATCTACTTGTATTATTACCCTCTTTCCAGTTTACATCCCGCATCTAGTTTGTTGTCATTGCCATTCATGTATCCGATTTTGGGCAATCGTTTCTCTTTTTTGGCCATTTTGAGGCCAAGAACTCAACTTATTAATTTAATGCGTACACTGAAAATATTTTAAACTTGAATATCTAATATTTATTATATCATGTGTACTATGAAGTAATTGTGGCATTACCAAGAATGTACATGCTTACAATTTCAAAACACGTAATATAATTTCAATTATATTTTCCGGTCAAATATATTTTGAGCTTTTCAGGCTGTTCTTAGACCAAACACATAGCATTGCAAAACGAGTGGGCCTGGTTTTCAAAAGAATATCGTTTGGTTAGAATTTGAAGAGAGATGAATGCAAAAATGATTATTAGATACATCAAATAGCGCGTAATTGTGGAGTTTCCTAAAGAGGTACGATGTAGCATTAAGGGCCTTTATCTTCACAACTTAAATCAAGAACCTTCTGACATCAAACGGAAGTTCGGTTTGGAGTGTAGAAAATATTGAAATAAGATTGAATAGAAGGAGAAGAATGAGCGCAATGGAAATTTCAGATACATCAATGTTTAGTGTCAGTAGACGGAAAAAGTGCTTCAGGTTAAGGATTGAATTATCGGATATCATTGCTTTCGAAGCGAGCCAGAATAAAGGAAGTCCACTTTCACTTTACCTATTTAACTTATATATTGATGAGTCTATGGAGACGATCAAGGAGAGACCAAATGGAGTAAAGATAAACGGAAGAACGATCCCCTGTAGAAGGAAGAAAGTACTCAGAGATGAAGAGGGACCTGATATAGAGTAAGATGATGGATTTTGTGTTTTGGTGGGAGTAATAAAATATCCTTTTGGTAGTTAGTTGTGTCCATCCAAAAACCTACCTTAACCGGTAGATTACCTTAAAAAAATTATATATATATATATAAAATATAAATAAAAATAATATTATAAATAATATTATAAAATTTTATATATAAATAAAAAAAATATATATATATATAAAATATAAAATAAATAAATATATAAATAAATAAATAAATATATATATATAGCACTTTTTGAAAGTCTCACGAACATGAATAACAATTTATAACACTTAGCATTAGTGGACACAGACAAAAACACAGAAACTTACAAAAAAGAGACTCACTATTTTTCGAATATTCGGTGGTCATGGCCGCCTTTATCAAGGAAGAGAGGGACAGAACTGAAGGGAATACGAGGGCTGGAGCGATGGATGGAAGTGAAAGGTGGGGAGAGATTTCGGAAGGGACGGGTTTTGGAGGGGCAGCGTTAGAAGGGTGGGGAAAATGTAGAAGGTAAAGGGGTTCGAGGGGGGATGAATATATGTTTGGAGCAGGGTAATTCGAGAGCAGGGAGTTCACGGGGAAGAGCGGAGAGGACATGCGTGTGGGAGAGGTGTGGGGAGGAGATGTAAGGGACCAATAGGAAATGAACAAGGGAGAGGGAGGGGATATGTAGGCAGCCATATGATGCATTCAGTGGGCTTGGTTCAGCCCGTGCGGTTTAAATGACTGGGTCACCCAGATATGCGCCATCTCGCGGGTTCTCACCTCTATTTACTTTCAGATTTTGGAAGGGTCAAAATCACCGAAACGGAGAAGCAGTCATCAAAATATTGGTTGTGGGAAGCAGTGTGAGTAGGGATTGGATAATTAAGGAAGGTGGGAGATTTGGTGGAATATCGGTGGTTATTCATGCGGAGGGAAAGTGTGATCGTGAAATCGCCCACATAGAGGGCAGGGCAGAAGTTGCAGGAGAGGAGATGTTTAATGTTTTTTGCTGGTGCAGGTGGCGACCGGTTAGGAGTTGGCACTAAGTGAGGGTGAAGGTCTTAGAAGATGGTAACATTTGCAGCGTGGGTGGTTGCATGGTACGGATAGAGGCGGGGCGAGAGGGCGGTGCTCGACGTTGTTTATATTGACTTGAAGATGTCTCGCAAGGTTGACGGGCCTTTAAACGAAACGGAGGGACAATGTGGGAGGGAATAAAAGTGATGTGCCCTAATCTTATCATCACTTTCTTCTCCGGAAAACACAAAAATAAACATTTAATACGTATCCTTTTCCTAACTATTGATAACACTCAGTCCACATCACTACTATTCCCACGTTGTGCCTCTGTTTATATATATATATATATATATATATATATATATATATATATATATATATATATATATATATATCTCCCCGGACTACAACCTTGACGTGGTGGAAGGGGTTGTGCGTTCCGATGACCCCTAGAGCTGTGCTGGCGGGAGTAATAAAAATTGCTCCTGGTAGGGTCACCCATGCCAGATAGGTCGAAGGTTAGGAGCAAGACGATAGGTAGTCCACGCAGCGTGTGTTCCTCAGTGAGGCGGCTGCAATGGCGTCTGACCCCAGTGGGGCGGCCAGTGGGTGATTGTGTCACGTTAAAAACACTATTGAGGAAGGCGACGGGAAATCACCTCAATTATCATTCCCAAGAAAAATATGATGGACTATACAGAGATTTTGAGTCCTGGCAACTACGGGGCTCAGCCCAATAGGCCGTGTTTCGTGCCCGGCAGCGGGGGAGGCAAGGCTTCCGCGGTCGTCATCCCACGAAACCCTTGCAAGGTAAAACCGGCAGCAGTAGGATTGAATACGCAGGAGAAGAAGACCAAATTAGTTAGAATTGGAACGTGGAATATTAGGGCAATTATGAGGACAGGGAAATTGGATAATGTTAAGCGAGAGACTGAAAGGGGAAATATAGATATTTTAGGTCTATGCGAGGTGAGATGGAAAGAAAGCGGGGATTACTGGAGTGATAAGTATAGAATAATATACAGCTTTCAGCAGGGACGATAGCCAACGAGGGGTTGCCATAGTATTAAATGAAGAGGTAGGAAGAAGCGTAGTCAACATAGAGCAGGTAACGGACAGAGTACTACTAGTGGAGATAAAAGCAGAACCGACGAAGTTAGTTATTATTCAGGTATACATGCCACCGAGCAACCATAAGGAAGAAGAGGTCGATAGGATATACGATCAGTTAGAGGACATGATCGCGTGTGTTCCTGCAGGGAAACATTTGATAGTGATGGGGGATTGGAATGCGACGGTAGGTGAAGGAAGAGCTGGTGATGAGGTGGGGAACTACGGTTTAGGCATGAGGAATGACCGCGGGGAGAAAGCAGTTGAGTTCTGCAGGAGACAGGGGTTAGTCATCACCAACACCTGGTTTAGACACCACAAAAGACGCAGGTATGCATGGAAAATGCCAGGTGACTCAGGAAGATATCAGCTGGATTATATCCTGGTGAGACACAGGTTTAGGAATAGTGTGATAAATTCCCACAGCTTTCCGGGAGCGGATGCAGACTTAGACCACAATTTAGTTGTTATGAAATGTAGCGAACGTTTCAAAAAAATAAGGCAGGGGCACCGAGTTAGAAAATGGAATGTAGATGCGTTAATTGGGTTGAAAAGGAAGGAATACAAGCAGACGGTAGAGAAAATCATGGAGGATGGTAAAGGGATTAGTACTTTCGAAGAAAAATGGGAAAAGATCAAGAAAGGGTTGTCTAAAGCCGCAAAAGACACTATTGGAACCGTTAACGCTATAAGGTCTAGGAAACCAGGGATCACTGATGAGATGATTACAAAGATGGATGAGCGGCGAAAATGGAAGAAAATAAATACAGAATTAGGCAAAATGAAGTACAAAGAATTGAACAATAAACTTAGGCGGGCAACAAATAAAGCAAAAGAAGCATGGTGGAAGACGCGTGGTGGAAGAGTGCGAGGATATGGAAAGTCTGCACAGGAAGGTTAAAATCGGTGCGCTGTATAGCAAAGTTAAATTGTTATCGCGAAGTAAGAAAGGAAGAGCTATGCTAACAGTTAGAGATAAGGCGGGTAAGGTAAAGTTGACGCAGGAAAGATCAAAGAGAGATGGAAGGAGTATATAGAAGAACTGTTTAGTAAAGAACTCAGACCAACAAAGTTAGACATTGAAAAAGAAAATGACGTACAGTAAGAGAGCTTAGGTCCAGGCATAAGACAATGAGATAGAAAGGGCATTAAGGGAGATGAAACTAAATAAGGCCGTGAGGGTGGATAACATTCCCGTGGAACTTTTAAAATGCTTAGGAGAAAAGTGGGAGGAAGAGGCTCTATGGGCTGATCAGTAGTATTTATCAGGAGGTGAATCTGGCCGGAAGACTTTGTGAGATCAGTTTTAGTTCCTATTTAGAAAAGGCTAAAGGCCACGTCATGTGAGGACTATAGGAAAATTAGTTTGATATCTCACGCAGCTAAAGTTGTTCTCAGGATCATAAACAAAAGGTTAGAGAGTAGGGCAAATGATTACTTAGGGGATGATAAGTTTGGGTTTATGGAAGGGGAGAGGTACGCGTGATGCCATTGCAGTAATGAGATTTTTAATCGAGAGGAATAGAGAACACAACCAAGAAGTATTTGCCTATTTCGTAGATTTCGATAAAAGCGTCTGATAGAGTAAATTGGGAAAAACTAATGAGTATATTGCAGAAAATAGGAATAGATTGGAGGAAAACAAGGCTAATCCGCAATCTGTACATGTCTCAGACTGCTCAGGTTCGGGTGGGAAACGGGGAGACAGGATGGGCAGTGTTAGGAAGGGGTGTAAGGCAGGGTTGCCCATTATCACCGTTGCTGTTCAACCTGTATGTAGAGGAAATGATCAAAGAGGCATGGGAAGAACTCGAGGTAGGAATGAAAGTGGGCGGGGAATCCGTAAAATCTGTTAGGTTTGCTGATGACCAAGCTTTATTTTGTCAGTCAGCCAAGGGACTGCAAACATTGCTGAATGAATTGGAAATTCAGTGCGACAGGTATGGGATGAGAATCAATATTAATAAAACAAAAGTAATGCGATTTTCTAGAAAGAAAAAGGCCAAGCTTAACATTAAAATAGGAGGGCAAAAACTAGAGCAGGTAGAACAGTTTACGTATCTCGGTAGTGTTTTGGACCAACACGGTCAAAGTAGTAAGGACGTAAGGAGAAGAATTGCGCTAGGCAAAGAGGCTTTCACAAGGAGGAGGGAGTTGATGACAGGGGCGTTGAGTAAGGATATTAATATATTATTTATTATATATACTCGTAAACACTTTGATATGGAGCGTAGTTATGTATGGTGCGGAAACGTGGTCATTGAAGCAGGAGGATAGACGTAGATTGGAGGCTTTTTAAATGTGGGTGTGGAGAATGGAGAAGGTGAAATGGACAGAGAAGAAAACAAATGAGGAAGTACTTGGTATGGTGGGCGAAGAGAGGTTTTTTTTGGAGCAATCCTATGGAGGCAGGAAAAGTGGATGAAGGGGGTGTTGACCGGCAGTGGGATGTTGAAGACTGTGATAGAGGGTAGAATGTTGGGCAAAAGAGGAAAGGGAAGGAACTGGATAGGGATCTTGGACGGGATGAAGGGAGGAAGAAAGTACGCGGAGATGAAGAGGGACCTGATATAGAGTAGGATAGTAATAAAATATTTGTTTGGTAGTTGTGTCCATCCAAAAACTTACCTTAACCGGTAGATTACCTTAAAAAAAATATTCAAAGTAGTTGGTTCTATATTTAATAACAAGCATATCAATCTTGCTGCATGATTTTGCTAGAAATGGTGAGGTACCGTATGCATTCCTCACGAGTCCGAAAAAGTGATTGCACGTTTATTCGTATATCGGTTTTTTCTGTAGTGGAGTGTCTTGCATGGTGCATAACTTTGTTCATGTTCTGCGCATGTCTAATATGAATGTACTTCCTGCCACACACCTTGCCGGTGGCTTGCGGTGTATTATGTACAGGATGTGGAAATAACGATAGAGATCCAAAAAATCTATTTACATAGTAATCACTATTTTTATTTAATTTTAATTTTAAGTATATTCCTTGTACAAAGTTCGTGCTATGGTAGGAAATATCACGTCAATAAAATTGGAGAGATCAAGTGTAGAATGGTTAGATTTTAGTTATTATTTTTTCCACAAAGAATTAGGGACCATAATAACATTGTCTGACAGCGATAGGAGTAAAAATATTCGGGTCAAAATTAATCTGTTTTTATTCACCCCTTGCCACATACCCTTATGGTTACTTGCATGTAAGTTAAATAGCTAAGCATAAACACTAAAATATTGGATTTAAATATTATTTTTGCAGTTTTCAACTGTTATTTTATTTACTTTTTTCCATAATTCATTAAACAAACCATCGTCTGCGTATTTTACTCTTTTTTGCGCAATTCAATTCATCTATTTTGTATTTCCTTTGCCTTCAGCGAGTTATTGTATTTTTGAAATGTGTTCAAAGCGTGCATTTTCCCCTACTGCTCAACTCGTGTAGGTAACGTATTTTCGCAATTAATCGACGTTAGACATTTGGAACTGAAAACAACTTTCACAAACGAATCGTTAACGAGTCATCCTCAAAAAACTCTCTTTTATCATTTCTGGAAAAAGAACTCCTCCAGTTGTGAATAAATTATTTAATGCAGTTTTCACGTTCATTCTCTTCTTACTTCAAAACTTTGTTCTGATTTTAATGAAGATAATACCGATCACCTCAAATTATTTGCGTTGTGTACACCATCTTCTTTAAACCTCAGACCTCACCTCAGGGGCTTACAGTTATCAAAATAATGGCAGTTTTACTTTAATCATAAGTAAAATGCCTTTTTCCTTCTGCCAGATGTACGTACAGTACAAAGAGGTTCTCTAATCGTATGATCTTCGCTATATTTTACTTCCCAAATCTGCGAGTATAATAGAGGTGAGAACCCGCGAGATGGGGCATATCTGGGTGGCCCAATCATTCAAACCGCCCGGGCTGAACCAAGCCCACTGAATGCATCAATTGGCTGCCTACATATCCCCCCACCCCCTTGTTCATTTCCTATTGGTCCCTTTACCTCTCCTTCCCCCACCACTCCCCCGCACATCCTCTCCGCTCTTCCCCGAGAACGCCATTCTGAAGACGACAGCCGTGCTGTCGAAACGTAAAATAACAAATTGTGAGTGTCCTTTCTTTGTGTCTCTATATTCTAAAAATCTACATCTGTGTTTTTATATCTTTGTGTGTCGCCGATGAGCGTTCCATTTCGAAGATATTTTATATTTGGCTGATATAGCCGATCAACTTTTTGTTCGCCTTCACCGTGTCGTCTGTTCCTGTTCGTCTGCCGTCGCATCGTCGCCGTGAGTGTTCTGTTCTCTTTCCTTCACCACTGTTTCCTTCCTTTTTTCTTAACTCCTTGTCATTTCCTGCCTTCCCAATGAATTACCCTAACCACTTTCAATATGCTAGCCATTCCGAGTTCCTCACCTCATGTTTATCCCTAGGCATCATACCCAATGGTCTCGTCATGAAAATACCTCTTTCTGGTATCCCACCTAGCCTTCACCCACACTTACACACCGTCATATTTCAACTATCACGTGATCTCACGCGTGATGTTCTATCGCACTACCTCTCTCTTTTCAGTAAACATCGGTCCAACCTTCTGTCTCTAGCCAAAATTATATCCAATTCAGCCCCTCATTTAATTCCATCACTTAATCATATACTTTCCTCGGCACTTCGAAATATCACTCGAAGACGTGAGGGCCTCCTGAAAAAGCTCTCTACCCTCACCCAGTCTTTCTTCCGCGTGGGACTTTCCCTGCCGCTTAAACAATCGCCGCCCCCACCCGCACCTCCACCCCTTTTTCTTTCAAAGCCGGATCTAGCAACCCTTTACAACCTGCCGTATCCTCCGTGCAAAGCACCCGTTTTCCCCAGGCGTCAACCGAAAGAGTCCCCGACCCAGCACCCGACACCCGAAAACGGAAACAAAGTAGTGAACCTTTCGTCAGTGACCCTCGACAATAGCGAGCTTTCGCTACTAAGTAAAGGCCTCTCCTTCTCCCCCACCCCGAGAACCAACCACGTTAACATCATCACCGACACATTAAATTTCTACCGAAATTTACGGTGGCATGCTCATTGGAAATCCCAGCCTTTCCCTTCGAACTCCCCCACCATTAACCCAGCACTTACCCGATTCCGTCCAGCCTCAGAAAACGAACCCAAACCACTCCCATCAAACCACCCAATTGAAATCTTTATCAATCTCCTTCTGACAAAGATTTCCGACAAAAAATTCATAGATTCCCTTAAGCCACCAGACAACCTTTCCCCCTCTGAGAGACAAGCTCTCAGACGTTTAACGTCAAATAAAGATATTATAATCACGACGGCGGACAAAGGGTCATCCGTTGTCGTGCTAAACAAAGTAGACTATAACGCCGAGGCATTGCGCCAATTAAATGACATTTCCTGCTATGCCCCCCTGCCCCAAGACCCAAACCCTTCTTATCAAAAGGATATTCTCTCTTTTCTTTCCAATTTCGGTCCCAAGAAGGTCTCTCCCCCACAGACATATCCATTCTTTCACCACCTAATCCTAAGACTCCCCATTTCTATTTGCTACCCAAAATACACAAAACCAATAACCCCGGACGCCCTATTGTCTCCAGCATCAACTCACCCACAGAAAGAATCTCCGCATTAATAGACCACCACCTTCAACCGATAGCCACTTCACTCCCTTCTTACATTAAAGACTCGCACCACTTTCTGGAACGTCTACACTCAATCCCAATTCCGCACAACACAACCATTCTCATGGCCACGATAGACGTCACATCTCTGTACACCTCCATTCCCCACAAAGAAGGCTTAGAAGCCCTGAAACATTACCTCTCCCTACGATCCACACCACACACCCCATCCACAGATTTCCTCCTCGAATTAAGCCAAATCGTTCTTACCAAAAATGCTTTTCAATTCAATGACAAAATATATTTATAAATAAAAGGCACTGCAATGGGCACGCGTATGGCTCCTGCATACGCCAATCTTTTTATGGGTAAACTAGAACACGACTTTCTGCAACAACAAACCCTAAAACCACTTTTCTGGGCCCGCTATATCGATGATATTTTCCTCCTTTGGTCCCACGGACGCGAAACTTTATCCTCTTTCATTTCCTCTCTCAACTCCTCCTCCTCAGTATCATTCACTTCTTCTATATCCGACTCGAATATTACCTTCCTAGATATCGATATTCACCTCCAAAACAATACGTTTCACACTTCAGTCCACATTAAACCAACCAATAAGCAACAATATCTTCATTTCGACAGCTGCCATCCTCCTCACACAAAGCGCTCCATCCCATTCTCACTCTCTATCCGTGGCTTCCGTCTCTGCAACAACACCCCCTCCCAACAGAAATACTTGGACCAGCTGCATGAATCCCTTAGAAAATGTGGGTACCCTGAAAAACTGCTAAACAGTAAAATCCTCAAACCGTCAACACAATACACTCCCCTCCCCAAACCAAACCGCCCAAAATGCCCTAATCTTATCACCACTTTCTTCCCCGGAACACACAAAATTAAACATCTAATCCGTGACCTCTTCCCAATTATCAATAACACTCAGTCCACATCACTTTTATTCCCACATTGTCCCTCTGTTTCATTTAAACGCCCGTCGAACCTGCGAGACATCTTTAAGTCCACAAATCCAACTTCAAGCACCCCCGTCTCTCCCCCGCCCCTATCCGCACCGTGCAACCGCCCACGCTGCAAATGCTGTCATCTTTTAAGACCCTC